>NC_060129.1:100017569-100326578 GCF_021461395.2 Schistocerca americana | reverse complement strand
TTCGTATTACGTGTTTGTAAAACTCCCTACAAGTCAGCTTGTAGTTAGACTGCCACTGATTCCACAGTCCCTCGCAGCATCCGATTTCTTTCATCAGTCGAGTGGGCTGGCATCAGCGAGAATACTCTTCCCACACTGGTGCCGTGTGCGGGAACGGAAAACTAATACTAGCATAATTTTAGCAGTTGGTATTTGCATTCAGGAATTTCGGTTTCCTTTAGAAAGTAAATCCACCTTTCGTCCTCAGAGTATCCAGAATTTCATTCTTCCGAGTCACGCTTAGTTTCTAAAAAGCTCTTCAGATACATATATTTCTGAAAATAATTGTCGCCTGAGACCTTCAGACCACTTTTAGTCAGGTATATAACAGTTTTATCAATCATCACGGAATTTGGGGTTTCAGATAGCGTCATCCTATCACGTACTTGATGTTTATTAGAAGCAATAGCCCACTTCTCTAAATAACCAAATGATACGGTGTAGAAAGCCATTGTCTCTTCCTCAAATTTCTAAATCAAATTAATTATTTCTTGGTTACGGTTCTCGTTCTTTAATTGATTCAGAGTCATCTTGGTTTGCATGTCATGAAAATCGGCGGATTCCCTTTCATTCCGATATCTTTGACTGTCGATTAATATATTTCTTATTTCAGTTGTAAGGACTTTATTCTAAAAAATTGTTTTTATGGCATTCAAAGCTGTCAACTGCGGGCGTTAACGACAGCCAACTTGTTTTTGAGTGAGATAGAAGAGTGTGATGATTGACATGAACATATAAGCAGAACTCTTTCAGCTTCTCCGTCCTTATCGTTTATACTGAGAAACAAATAAATATTTTCATGACGATTATTGCAATGGCGATAGATAATGCTGCAGCAACGCTTGTGGAGAATATGAGCAGGGCATCCAATTCCTACTACATTTTTTCTTGGTTCTTCTCTAATTTGGTGAAACTCATTCGATGAAACCCTCCGAAGTTGGTATTGGTACTAACTCCACAAAAAGCGATTAATTTATGTAATAGAATCTCCAGTTGCCTCAAGATGTCTGGGCAAAACTTTGCAATAGTCTACGATGATAAGTTATGCAGCAAATCAAAGTTCAACAGGTTCTATTGGATTCCGTCAGTTTCAGTAAAGTATTCAACACCTACAGGAAACATCGTTTCAGCATTGTGCTTCTATGCGTCGGTGCCTATGCCGTAATATATCGCAATTGTCTTATGCATTCGGAGATGGAGTATGGTGCGAGAATATTTGTAACAACCGCCGTAGCTTTGGTCCTGGTTGTAGACTGCTTTGCGGTGACTTTGGAGTCAAGATACATTGCGGCATTCAGTCTTACGGTACACTCAAGTGAACTGAAGGATTGATGATGCTTGACAGCTTTATAATCTGTTGTTAGCTCTGCAGCAGCCACGAGTAATTCTTCCTCAAAATCTTCTTCAGTCATGAATTTAGAAGTAGGCTTTTATGTCGATGCTACCGCGAATCTATTTGTATGATCCTTCGTACAGATCTGATGGCTCACATGAGGCCTTACCTCCGTCAGTTACTGAGATGAAACAGCTACAAATATCACACAACGCTTTCTGATACTTACGTCCATTCTCGACAAATTACCACTCTTTTGTGTAATCATCCCGAAAGAGTCACTTTCTCTATTCAATCTCAGCTTTTTCGTAAGATATGATAAGTTTATTCACGATAAAAAGTCGACAGTAACGCTTTACTCATTGAAGTACATGTCACTCTACACTTCACGCCCGATATGGTTCAAATGCCTCTGAGCACTATGGGACTTAACATCCGAGGTCATCAGTCCTCTAGAACTTAGAACTACTTAAACCTAACTAACCTAGGGACGTCACACACATCCATGCTCGAGGCAGGATTCGGACCTGCGACCGTAGCGGTTTCGCGGTTGCAGACTGAAGCGCCTAGAACCGCTCGGCCACACCGGCCAGCTCACGCCCGATATACCCTCAGCAAACACTTCAGACATTACTAACTTCCACTAGTTATTCGTATCACCTTTAGAAGGAATTGCCTTATCAGATCGCTGTTCAATTAGGAAGTGCCCGATTCCTCGGCGTGACGCTGCTTAAATAGTTCTCGAATGATGGCGCTGGATCTAGAAGGTGTTTGCATCGTCGACACGGGATACGCAACATGCAACGCTATATGTGAGACGACCTTGTTAACATAAACTTGTTGACGTAAATTAAACTAACTGAAACTGCATTTACATGTTGCGCTAACATATGGAGTTACTTCAGTGCTTGAGCCAAGTTCGTTACAGAATTTTTCAAAATTGGGACAAAAATTGGGTATCGTTGGGATGTCGGGACAAGAAGGTTCATATCGGTGATGGTCCCGATACATCGCATAACGGAATGGATGACAACAACCTTAGGTAGGGGTTATGCACAGCCGGGCTGTGAGCTGTGATGTCACTGTGGATCCAGGCCCCCTCCCCCGCCACACCACACTGCACTGAAGATAATAGGCACACAGCGCGCATATGTTTAACTCATACTCGGGTATGAATGTAATCGAGATTTTCCAGAGTTTGGTATATTATTATAATTTTTATTATCAATAAGCTTTATATTAGTTACAGCATTTTTTTCTATGGTTGATGAAATGGTAGAGTAAAGCTTCGAAAGGATGTCAACCTGTTTCACCGTCTCGGATGGAATTGCTTTTTTACTTGTGGGAAGACGCTCACAAAACCTAAGACCCCGTAGCCCTGTAGTATGGAGAAACCTCCTATGTCAGTCTAAACTCTTTAACTGTATTAACAGGCTCTCTGGAAAGTTATGATACAACTTTTTTTACTTTCTTCGTTTTCTGTCTTTGTTCAGTTTCAGTTTGAAGTTTTTTCTTGCTGATAGCACTCATTCTAATGAAAGTGCGTGTCCATATGAAACACATTAAAACAAAGAGAAATCTTTATAAGGAGGGCAATGTAAAGTTGCAACCTTTGGAATATCTTCAAATGACGAATTAGTGCACAGAAATTTCACAATCATATATTGTTGGCAGTCAGAAATAGAGCCCTGAATCACTTTTTGAACATGTTTTCATTTCAGTTACTGATCACTAAATCGACAGATACGATGCTGCAAATCTCAGTTCTTTTGCATAAGGTTTTTTACTTCTGTTTCTATAGCTTCTAATTGTTGGCATAAGGAAATGTTTTTGCATTCACAACAGTTTTTGTTTTCACGGTTAACGTTTAGTCTAGTAATAATTTCTTCATTAATTGGTAATATACTTACCTGTAAAAATATCTTCTACTTTTGTACCTTGGCTTCGTTTTTGTGCCCAAATACTTCAAACATTATTTGGCTCATTACTACTCTCTAAATCAGTGCCGAAGTGAGCAGGATTTAGAGTTGCAACAGCATCAATCTTCAACTTGCGATTCGAACAAATATTCAAATCCCTTTCATAATACTAATCAGTAAAAGCACTGAGCAGATATGAGCATTCTCAACTGTGGCATAACTCTACACTCTGTCGCCAGTCAGTAACGACACTTCACAGTGCCGGAAACACTTTTGTTTTCGCTCGTAAACGCAATTACGACAGAATACGCTCTGGCAACTGCGAGCTACTGAGCGCTGGTTGGGTTCACTCTGACGTCAGTGGCGCAGCTCACTATTGCGCATGCAGCTCGTCACCCTTACTGCGTCTTCTGGTATCTGCGGTCAACGCCTTTCATCTACTCGAACCATCACGCTAGTATCGAGCTGCGGCTGTCGCGCCAGACCAACGATGCTGGTAGCAGTTGCCGGCGGGGCAGCCGGACCAGCACAGCCGGCACCCACGTGCACTGCGAGCGACCTGCGCTGGTGATGGCCGAAACCTGATGTTATGAACCAGCTGCAGGGGAGCTTGCGAACACAGTGCCAGGTACACAGACCAGCCGCAACATTACGACCACCGACCCACTATGGATATAAACCCGTCCAGGCGACGGGAACATCACCTAGCGAAGAATTATTGCTAGTAGCCGGCCGCGGTGGTCTCGCGGTTCTAGGCGCGCAGTCCGGAACCGTGCGACTGCTACGGTCGCAGGTTCGAATCCTGCCTCGGGCATGGATGTGTGTGATGTCCTTAGGTTAGTTCTAGGGGACTAATGACCACAGAAGTTGAGTCCCATAGTACTCAGAGCCATTTTTTTGAATTATTGCTAGTCAGACACACGTATGGAGTGAGTGTGTTTTCTGTGTGTAGAATAAGGAAGAGACACAATGTGTCTGAGCTTGACCTAGGTCAGACTGTGAAAGACTCGGCACGAGCATTTTGGAAACTTCACACCTTGTCGGGTGTTCATCAGATGTTAAGGGGCTCCGGAAAGGCTCAAAATCATGAAAAGTCCAATTTTTACTTTTTTGCGTTTTCTGAATCTGCAGACTATTACCTTTTAATTGATATATAATTTATTCAATTCCGAAGACTACAACTATTTTTAAATTTTTTTTGAAATGTGTTCTACATGGGCGTGACCCACTGTGGCGCTGTTAAACTGCTGTCAAATGGTGTTATTATTAACGTCCGTGTTCATCAGGTACATTTTAGTGATGTGAGATAAAGTATGTGTTGTGGCTAACCTGTGATGGTTCAATATATATCGCTGGTGTGATTGTCGATTGTTTCATGATTATTTACTCTGTCGTTATCTCGAAAATATTCGTGATTAATTCTGTTTCTTGAGTCTCTGCTTTGTTGAAGTATGATAATGAGTAAAAGTAAAGGTATTAGAAATCCTCTGAAGGCTTTTAAGAAAAGGAGAAATGTTGGAAAGCCAAAGGTATGTGTTATTACTGTAAACAATAAAGACGATAACCAAGTGAGTGAACCTAACCTCTCAAGTACACTTGCCCATAGCAGTCAAAGTGGGAAAGAAAATACTTCACATAAGAAGCTTGGTTCAATGAGTGAAAACTCTGAATATTTCATGGGCGAATCGGATGTGAATGAAATATTTGATATGTCGGTTCTCAAAGGAATTTTTTCAAACTGTGTAAGATGTATTCATTGTGGTGAAGTTGGTCTGGAACTCTCCATAATGAAGCACGTAGGACTTGCTAGTGAAATACAACTGAAATGTGATAAGTGTTCATACATGACCACTTTTTGGAACAGTGTTGCAGTAACTGCAACTGAAGAAAATGGTAGCGAAATCTACGAACACAACAACGAGCGATGCTTGCTTTAGGCAAGGAACGCCTTCGGGCTGCAGACAGGGCTGTAAAGAGTCTAGAAATACAAGCAAGAGTAAACAGGAGGAGGAACAAGAGGAAGCTGGAGGAGGAGTTTGCAGAGGATGAAGATAATCCATCATATGGACCTGGAATGCACTAAAAAGTTAATCCAATCTTTGTCGCTCGATTCCCAAAACTTTTATTTTCTCATAGTAATTACATGTTTTCTAAGGATCTTCGAAACATATTTGTTTCAAACTCTCAGTAAATGTTACACAGTACCTTCTGCATAATTTAACACAGCCTTTTTCCAAAAAACTGTATATTTTTTAATATATAAATAAAAAATTGCAAAAAAATGTTGTGAATTTTCATTACAATTGAAAAAAAATCGTCTTTAATAACTGAACTAAAATTTTGTAAAATCCCTGTGTTAAGTAGTAGCCCATATTCCAATAAATAATGTGTAAAAAGTTCAACTACCTACCTCAAATACTTTGTGAGGAAAGATGTAATTTATAAGCGTTATTTTAACGTTGGAAGTATAGGGCGATCTGGAGCCCCTTAAAGCTGGGCAGAGTACAAGTGTGTCTCAACACACAGTGCATCGAACACTTCCAACGATGGACGTCCACAGCTGACGAACCCTACATGTGCCAATGTTAATGATTGAAATGGGCTCACGACCACCTACACTGGATGTTGACGCATGGTCAGAGCATTGCACGGTACGATGAAAGCTGATACCTTCTTCACTTTACCAATAGGAGAGCGCAGATTCTGTCATCTTCCAGGGGAACAGCTCCTCGACATCTGTACTGTGGGATACAGATAAACTGGCGATGGCTCCATTATGCTCTGGGGAGAATTGTTATGGGAATCAATGGGTTCAGTGGAGCTTGCGCAAGGAAACATGGCGCCTAAGGAGTATCGTACACTGCGTGCAGACTTATGCCCCTTCATGCCGATCATGGCCAGGAGTATGATGGGAGTCATTCGAGGAACACTATGGCGAGTTCCAATTGATGTGCTCGCCCCCCCCCTTCCCCCCAACTTGCCTAAACTCGATCGAACACATCTAGGATGCGATTGAATGTGGCGATAGTGCCCAGCGTTCACCTCCCCAGGATTACGTGAATTAGGTGATTTGTGTGCACAGGTGTGCAGCAACTCCCTCCATGGCCCCACTGCTTCTACACGCCCAAGTGTCGCAGCTGTTATCCATGCCAGAGGTGGACATACAAGCTATTAGAGAGTTGGTCATAATGTTTTGGCTGATCAGTCTAGCTTCCATATTTAATCACATCGTTTGCATTTTGGCTTCATTGATAGGGGACAGTGTCAGTACACGATGTTGCTTCATACTACCATAAGTTGCTGATTGTTATTTTATATTGTGACTGATCCTTAAGAGAAATTTTTCTATTGGGCTTTTTCCTTATAATACGTTGCTGCTTTTCACGGTAAGGTACTCTCTATACATGGTCTACTACACTGAAGAGCCAAAGGACCTGGTATACCTGCCTAACAACGTGAAGGGCCACCACGAGCATTCAGGAGTGCCAGAATACGACGTGGCAAGGACATGACTAATGTCTGAAATAGTGCTGGATGGAACTGACACAGTGTATCCTGTAGGACTGTCCATAATTCCATATGAGTATGGGGGGAGGGGGGCAGAGATCTCTTCTGAACAGTATGTTTCAAGACATCCCAGATATGGTCAATAATATTCATGTCTGGGGTGTCTGGTGGCCACCGGAAGTGTTTAAATTCAGAAGAGTGTTCCTGGAGCCAATATTCCCGACGTGTGAGGTATCGCATTGTCCTGCTGGAATTGCCCAAGTTGTTCGGAATACACAGTGGAAATGAATGGATACAGGTAATCAGACAGGATGCTCACATACGTGTCACCTGTCAGAGTCATATCTAGACGTATCAGGGATCCCATATCACTCCAACTGCACGTGCCTCACACATTACATAGCATTCACCAGCTTGAACAGTCCCATGTCAACCAGCAGGGCCTTGGATTCATGGCGTCTCCATACCCGTACACGCCCATTCACTCGAAACCTTGAAACGAGACTGGTATAACCACACAACATGTTTCCAGTCATCAACAGTGGAATTTGGATGTTGACTGGCCCAGATGACGTGTAAAACCATCTGTCATGCAGTCATCATGGTTACACGAGAAGACCTTCGGCTCCAAAAGCCCATATCGATTGAATGGTTTGCACGTTGACACCTGTTGCTGGCCCAGCATTGAAATGTGCAGTAATTTGCGGATGGGTTGCACTTCTGTCACGTTGAACGATTCTCTTTAGTCGTCATGGGTCCCGTTCTAGCAGGATATTTTTCCGGCCGCAGCGATGTCGGAGATCTGATGTTTTACTGGATTCCTGATATTCACGGTACACTTGTGAGATGGTCGTACACGAAAATTCCCACTTCATCACCACCTCGGAGATGCTGTGTCCCATTGCTCGTGCGCCGACCACTACATCACGTCCCAACTCACTTAAATCCTGGTAACCTGCCATTGTAGCAGCAGTAACCGCTCTAACAACTGCGCCAGGCACTTGTTGCCTTGTATTGGCATTGCCGACTGCAGCGCCGTATTCGGTCTATTTACATTTCTCTCTATTCGAATATGCATGCCTATACCAGTTTCTTTGGCACTTCAGTATAACACGACGAGATGGGTCAGTCGCACTACCGAGACCAGCCCTGAGAAGATCGACACCTCATCCAAATGGCATTGCAGGACAGATATGCGTCCTTGCCTCTGACGCAAAGGTGGAACAGTGTAACATATCGTACGCTATCGGGAGTGACAGCCCGTCGCCGTTTATTTCGACATTGGTTACGTGCGCATCATGACTTCGCTGCCTGTGTGTGACGAATGTGCAGAAACAACCCTGAGACGAGTTTTGTATAGAACAGCGTCACTGGAGACTGGAATGAACTCAGATAGCGTTTTTGGACGAATCCAGGTTCTGCTTGTTTGAGTATGATTGGCCGCATTTTGGTTCGCTACAGACAGGGGGAGGATCACTGTGAATGCATTCGCACAATACATAGAGAGCCAACTGGAGACCTTACGGTGTGGAGGGCTACTGTGTACAGCGACAAATCACTATTGGTGTGTGTCCGTGGCACTGTGACCCTTGTGACTGACGTGAATTACGTAGCCATACCCTCTCTGCACAACAGTCCAGACTCCATTTTTCAGCAAGACAATGCACGACCACATGTTACAACAGGAAATGTGCCTTCGTGGTGTCACAGGAGTTCAGCCTTTTGGTCTAGCTCGCAAGATTACCAGTCGCCCATCGAAAATGTGTGGAATATGGTAACCGGCCACTGTGGCTGAGCGGTTCTAGGCACTTCCGTCTGGAACCGCGCGACCGCTACGGTCGCAGGTTCGAATCCTGCCACGGGCATGAATGTGAGTGATGTCCTTAGGTTAGTTAGGTTTAAGTAGTTCTAAGTTCTAGGGGACTGATGACCTCAGATGTTAGGTCCCATAGTGCTCAGAGCCATTTGAACCATTTTTTGGGATATGGTGCAATGCCAACCACCACAGACGAACCAGGTGAATGCAGCATGGATGGCTATACCATAGGACCCTATTTTGCGCCATATACGTGTTGATGCCATCACGCATGGAACAAGTTATCAGTGCCCATGGTGGATACATGCTGAACTGAAGTGACTAAAATGCTAATCATTTCTACAGACCATAATATGTACATGTCCTGGGAATACGAACGTTCTGTCTCTAGTCGTTCGACGTGTCTGCTGTTTTTTCTGAACATGAGTGTAAATAAATTGTAATGTCCCTGGATTATAGTCCACGCCAGAGGGGAGGATTCATCACTGACCAAGGCTCTGCTCTGCGAATTAGGAGAAATGTTTCTTCAATTTCAACATCAGTATAATCGACCCCACACGTTATTAAACTGTACGGATTCTATACATGGGTATCGTTCATGCCTTTGGTGTTTCTTATGGTAAAACGCATAGTACAGATTAGTGCAAGCAATATCTCTTAATAAATGAAGAAAAAATATATTTGTTATTGTTCAGCATGTAAAGAAGAATCAGATGCCCTGTTACGTTAAATGATTACTCTGTCTAATATCGGGGAACAATATGATGTCTGTGAATTCAGGTTGAGATTTCTTCAGACAAAATACGTGTTTATAGAAAAAAGGAAAGTTTTTCCCTTGAAACTTACCTGTGCACTTAGTTCTTGCTTTATTTTTTGGCACATCATCTTGGTAACTACCACCATCCTTATCAATGAGAATAACTCTGGTTTCATAAACTTTCCCAGGGAATAACCCCATGATTTCAAATTCGGTCATGATTCCAAGTTCTGTTTCATTAGGAATTAATCTTGGAGATAACTTTGACCAAACATTTTGTTCCTCTTCCTGCAAGAAGAATAATATAAAATTTCTAAGTCAAGAATTATACAGTGCAAATTAATTTCGTTCACACTTCAAATTCAGAATTTCAAATGCTTATTACGCTTACTTGTGTCATCATTGTATATTTGGCCATGATGACAGAATAATGTGTACTTAGCTGGCAATATGATTACATCTGCATCCACATCTACATTGTTACTCTGCAATTCACAGTGAAGTGCCTGGCAGAGGGTTAATCCAACCATATTCAAGCTACTTCTCTACCGTTTCACTCTCTAACAATGCCTCTGAAAACCAACGCATAATTCTTTCCGTGTGATTGCTCTCCTTTTATTATGATTATCGTTCCTCCTTATGTAGATGGGTGACAACTAACTATTCTCAGACTCTGGAGACAAAGATAGTGATTGAAATTTCATGAGAAGGTCCTACTGGAGCGAAGAACGCCTCTTGTTTTAATGACTGCCACCCCAATTCCTGTGTCATATCCGTGGCACTCTGTTTCGCGTTAACACAAAACGTGCTGCCCTGCATTGAACTTTCTCGATGTCCTTCGTCAATATTATATGATGTCGATCTCACAGTACACAGCGATACTCCAGATGGTCGACAAGCGTAATGTAAACCATCTCTTTAATAGATCTATTAAGTGTTCTAAGTGTTCTGCCAATGTATCACAGTCTTTGGTTTTTCTGCCCCAACACATTAACTATGTGATCGTTCCAATTTAAGTTGTTCATAATTGTAACACCTAAGTATTTAGTTGAGTTTACAGCCTTTAGATTTGTGTTATTTATCGTGTATTCAAAATTTAGCGGATTCCTTTTACTAGTCATACGGATGTCTTCACACTTTTCATTCTTTAAAGTCAAACGCCACACCGGGCAAGATGGAGCAGTGGTCAGCACACTGCACTCGCTTTCGGGAGGACGACAGTTCAGACCCGCGTCCGGCCATCCTGATTTAGGTTTTTCGTGATTTCCCTTAATCGCTTCAGGCAAGTGCATCGATGGTACCTCTAACAGGGCATGGCCGACTTCCTTCCCCATCCTTTCTTCATCCGATGGGAGCGATGACCTCGCTGTCTGCTCCCCTCTTCCAAAAATCAACCAACCAACCAACCAACGAAATACCACTTTCTGCACCATACTGATATTTTGTCTAAACCATTTTGATCATCTGATGACTTTAGAAGACTGTAAATGCCAGCATTGTCTGCAAACAATCTAAGGAGGCTGCTGAAATTGTGGCCTAAATCGCTTATGTATATAAGGAACGTTAATGGAGACCTATAACACTTCCCTGGGTTAGAGGGACCCCCCCCTTGGGCGAAACGATAAAATACCTGACGGCTTACCAGAGAGGACATTATCATCGTTGATAAAGAACGTCCGTCCTCAGAGACCAAAAACAGGAAAAGTTAACGTAATATTGGTAAACTGCAGGAGTATCCAGGGCAAGGTTCCTGAATTAGTATCTCTTATTGAAGGAAATAGTGCGCGTATAGTATTAGGAACGGAAAGTTGGTTAAAACCGGAAGTGAACAGTAACGAAATCCTAGACACAGAATGGAATATATACCGCAAGGATAGGATAAACGCCAATGGTGGAGGAGTATTTATAGCAGTAAAGAATTCAATAATATCCAGTGAAGTTATTAGCGAATGCGAATGTGAAATAATCTGGGTTAAGTTAAGTATCAAAGGTGGTTCAGATATGATAGTCGGATGCTTCTATAGACCACCTGCATCAGCAACCGTAGTAGTTGAGCGCCTCAGAGAGAACCTGCAGAACGTCGTGAAGAAGTTTCGTGATCATACTATTGTAATAGGGGGAGACTTCAATCTACCAGGTATAGAATGGGATAGTCACACAATCAGAACTGGAGCCAGGGACAGAGACTATTGTGACATTATGCTGACTGCCTTGTCCGAGAATTACTTCGAGCAGATAGTTAGAGAACCAACTCGTGAAGCTAACGTTTTAGACCTCATAGCAACAAATAGACCGGAACTTTTCGACTCCGTGAATGTAGAAGAGGGTATCAGTGATCATAAGTCAGTGGTTGCATCAATGACTACAAGTGTAATAAGAAATGCCAAGAAAGGAAGGAAAATATATTTGCTTAACAAGAGTGATAGGGCACAAATCGCAGAATATCTGAGTGACCACCATCAAACGTTCATTTCTGAGGAAGAGGATGTGGAACAAAAATGGAAAAAATTCAGAAACATCGTCCAGTACGCCTTAGATAAGTTCGTACCGACTAAGGTCCAAAGCGAGGGGAAAGATCCACCGTGGTATAACAATCATGTACGAAAGGTACTACGGAAACAAAGAAAGCTTCATCATAGGTTTAAGAGTAGTCGAATCATAGCTGATAAGGAAAAGCTGAACGAAGCGAAAAAGAGCGTAAAGAGAGCAATGAGAGAAGCATTCAACGAATTCGAACATAAAACATTGGCTAACAATCTAAACAAGAACCCTAAAAAGTTTTGGTCATATGTAAAATCGGTAAGCGGATCTAAATCCCCTATTCAGTCACTCGTTGACCACGATGGCACCGAAACAGAGGACGACCGAAGAAAGGCAGAAATACTGAATTCAGTGTTCCGAAACTGTTTCACTGCGGAAAATCGTAACACGGTACCTGACTTCAGCCGTCGCACGGACGCCAAAATGGAAAATATTGAAATAAACGATATCGGAATTGAAAAACAACTGCTATCACTTAGTAGCGGAAAAGCATCCGGACCAGACGAGATACCCTTAAGATTCTACAGTGATTATGCTAAAGAACTTGCCTCCTTTCCATCAGCAATTTATCGTAGATCGCTGGAAGAACGTAAAGTACCTAGCGACTGGAAGGAAGCGCAGATCGTTCCCATTTTCAAGAAGGGTCATAAATCAGATGCGAATAATTATAGGCCTATTTCGCTTACGTCAATCTGTTGTAGAATAATGGAACATGTTTTGTGTTCTCGTATTATGACGTTCTTAGATAATACAAATCTCCTTCATCATAACCAACATGGATTCCGCAAACAGAGATCATGTGAAACTCAGCTCGCCCTATTTGCCCAAGAAATTCACAGTGCCGTAGACACTGGCGAGCAGATTGATGCCGTATTCCTGGACTTCAGGAAGGCATTTGATACGGTTCCGCACTTATGTTTAGTGAAAAAAATACGAGCTTACGGAATATCGGACCAGGTTTGTGATTGGATTCAGGATTTCCTAGAAGAAAGAACACAACATGTCATTCTTAACGGTTCAAAATCTGCAGATGTTGAGGTAATTTCGGGAGTACCGCAGGGAAGCGTGATAGGACCTTTATTGTTTACAATATACATAAATGACTTAGTTGACAACATCGGTAGCTCCGTGAGGCTATTTGCAGATGACACGGTTGTCTACAAGAAAGTAGCAACATCAGAAGACTCGTACGTACTCCAGGAGGACCTGCAGAGGATTAATGCATGGTGCGACAGCTGGCAGCTTTCCCTAAACGTAGATAAATGGAATATAATGCGCATACATAGGGGCAGAAATCCATTCCAGTACGATTATACCATAGGTGGTAAATCATTGGAAGCGGTAACGACCGTAAAATACTTAGGAGTTACTATCCGGAGCGATCTGAAGTGGAATGATCACATAAAACAAATAGTGGGAAAAGCAGGCGCCAGGTTGAGATTCATAGGAAGAATTCTAAGAAAATGTGACTCATCGACGAAAGAAGTAGCTTACAAAACGCTTGTTCGTCCGATTCTTGAGTATTGCTCATCAGTATGGGACCCTTACCAGGTTGGATTAATAGAAGAGATAGACATGATCCAGCGAAAAGCAGCGCGATTCGTCATGGGGACATTTAGTCAGCGCGAGAGCGTTACGGAGATGCTGAACAAGCTCCAGTGGCGGACACTTCAAGAAAGGCGTTACGCAATACGGAGAGGTTTATTATCGAAATTACGAGAGAGCACATTCCGGGAAGAGATGGGCAACATATTACTACCGCCCACATATATCTCGCGTAATGATCACAACGAAAAGATCCGAGAAATTAGAGCAAATACGGAGACTTACAAGCAGTCGTTCTTCCCACGCACAATTCGTGAATGGAACAGGGAAGGGGGGATCAGATAGTGGTACAATAAGTACCCTCCGCCACACACCGTAAGGTGGCTCGCGGAGTATAGATGTAGATGTAGCCTGATATTACTTCCGTTTTACTCGGTAGCTTTCTGTTATGACGAAATGTGAGCTTTCTGTCAGGAAATCACGAATCCAGTTCCCAACTGAGACGATACTCCATTGGAAACTGATCTGATTAGAAGTCGCTTGTGTGGAACGTTGTGGAAGTTGCACTCAAAACAAGATCATTCAACAAAGTACCAACACAACTCGGATGTAAAGAAATATAAAAAAATTATCATCAGTGACTGATAGTGTGAAGCAGTTGTTTGTGAAGGTAAATTTAATGTATTCTTTAAAATGATATATGTCAAGAAGGATAGAAGGTAATAGTCCAATGATCAGTGCTGTTTTGGCCCAACAGTCTTTCATGAATACCACTTGTGGAATGCGTAGTGACACTGTTCAATAATTACGTTTATTTCAGTCCAAATAATAAAAGAAGTAATAAGTACCTCAATGAAATTGTAGCTGGAGGCTGCTTTTTGTAAATTTAGAGGAAAACCAGTAGGTAGATACACAAGCAATTTAATTCCTTAATAAAAGTCTTGGAGCGTTTGTAACGCAACAAACAACCAATATGTGTGGAGGTAAATTTTAAACAAATGTGACAAAGTAGGCTATTTATCTCATACAGAATTACAATGAGCCAGGAAGAAAGATCTTCGTATGACCCAGGAGGGTGGTAATAGCGATGAGTTGCTCCAAATCGCTTTGCTTCTTTGGCACCTGATAAAGATTAATACAGATTTCTTCTCCATGGATCTTAATTCCTACACCGAATTTATCTTTTGTTTCCTTTTCTGCTTGTTGAGTATACAGACTGAATAACACCGGGGATAGGGTGCAACCCTTCCTCACTCCTTTCTCAACGACTGCTTCCCGTTCATGTCTCTTGACTATTATCACTGCCATAGCCTTTCGCCCCTTGTATTTGACCCCTGCCACAGTCAGAATTTGATAGAGAGTATTTCATTAAACATTGTCAAAAGCTTTCTCTGAGTCTACAAATGTTAGCTTTATAGTCAGTACATACCGCTATTTTAAGACGCACAACAAAAACACGAATTTCTTAAGCACCCTGTGAACAATGCATGATTCGTTTTCTGAAACGGTTTAGAGGTGTTCGGATTTTTCTGTTACATGTGCTTCAGATTTTTTTTTTTCAACTTTCACTTAGCTTCTCAAAATTCGTTGTCTCTCTCATGCTCTTTACTGTCAGTGAATTAATAAAGTTGCAAATTTAGGTTGGGTAGATTAACAGCATACTTTCAACAAATTCTCTCTTACTGTTTTTGAAAGCTTTCAGACCTCTGTAAGTATGCTGTATATTTATTTCTTATGGCACTGTCATTGAAGATTGGCACTACAATAATGGTACAAGGTCTTTACCTGACCCGAGCGTTAACAGAGAGAGTGTGTTGTCATGTAGGACGTTGTGTGTACACCTGGTGGGCAAAGTATTGCTTTCGTACTGTTAGTCGTGGCACACACTGGCTGGCGAAGACTGTGAACTGCGACGCGACCAGTGAGGTGAAGATTAGAACACTCGCCCCGTATGGTGTCTGTTTACAGCTTGTGAAGGTTGCTGCAAGTGGCATGAAATTCTGTGCTGCTCCGTATGGAATCCAGGCCACCGTTGCCTTCCAGGAATCCTTGGAACAGTTTGCAGTCTTGTGTGAATGTATGGGTAAGGAAGGTGAGCTGCCAGACTGATATGTAAATCGCAGTGGTACTAAGGCTGTCCGGCTCTCCATACATGGCAACAGAAAAAGGGAAGTTGCAGTGGGCCAGCTAAGTTACCTGCTCGTTTCGTAATTGTTCTATGTTAAGGTTATTTCCAATGGGTTAATCCAATACTCGGTTTGAAATGTGACTTGTTTTGAGTGTTATCTTAGCTGAGACAGGAATTACTGACTGTTAACTGACAGTAGATTAACTGGTTAAACCAAATGTTGGTATGAGTGATGAAGTATTGTTTAGACAAAAGAAAGTTTTCGGTTGTCAGTTGACCTGAGCCAGCTAGTGGTTGGTGTTAGTTAGCAATACAACCGTCAAATTTAATTTGGCCATCTTAATAGAAGCTGTTAGAATAGTTTTGATTGAGCATTCAGTTTTAAAAATTGTAAATATTTCGTTATGGTAAGTCATTTTGTTTTAGTCAATGAGGGATTGCTTTCATTGTACATTAAGGTCGGCTGTTTTGGAAAGTCAGCGAGGAGAAGGCGTTAGTTAACGATGCAGTTGTAGTTTATTGATGATGATATTTATACTAAAAGAAGACTTTCCTTCAGGGTTTGAACTTTGAAGGTTTTTAAATTCATTATGATTATGTGGGCGCGCGGGATTAACTGACCTGTCTCAGGCGCTGCAGTCATGGACTGTGCGGCTGGTCCTGGCGGAGGTTCGAGTCCTCCCTCGGACATAGGTGTGTGTGTTTGTCCTTAGGATAATTTAGATCAAGTAGTGTGTAAGCTTAGGGACTGATGACCTAAGCAGATTTCACACACATTTGAACTTTTTTATTATAAGTGTTTATTAAATTATATTATAACGATCAAAATAATTTGGTGAAACTTCAGTCGTATGTTTGTTGCCCCAATCAACCTGCAAGAGCAAGGAAAAGGTTCAGTAGCACTACAATTTGACAAATGAGAACCATTAATTGTTTGACTTTATACAGTTTCCTATAAAGCTCACAAAACTTGAAAAATAGTTTGAGCTCATTTTTATCTTCAGTAATAGGAGAGTTCCTGATAGCTTCTATCCTGGTTAGTGGTTTTATCCTCTTACTAGTAACATAGCAATCAAAGCTCACATGGAAATATTCTGTGTTCGTTTTACGGACGTGCTGTTCCAGAGCGGAACTGTAGAGAAGTAGCTTAAAGGTGGTTCGATAAACCCTCTACCAGGCACATAATTATGAATTGCAGAGTAATGACGTAGATGTAGATGAGTGTGTTGATGTCCTTGAAAAATTGAGTGATCTCATACAGGCACAACATACAATACCTTGGTTTTATGCATCATAGAACGTTATGCTGATGTTGCTACCATGTTCTCAAAATACTCTTCAATCTGAATAGGGTTTGGCAGTACTAGTAACGCCCAAGTAAATATGATTTTTGGTTCGGTGCCCAGGCACTGCCATTGGTACAGTAACCACAAGAGCCTCATCATCTGGTACTCATTTTTATTGTTCCTTTGCCAATTTATAAGACAAATAATTCTTCCGTTAGTGACTTGATGTAATGCAGTACTTGGTGCAGCCCTTTGTACACTTATGAGTCAGTCCTACTAGAAAATTGGCAGTGCATAATAGGAGTTGCTGGTAGTTGTCCATCAAGTGAAATGGACCTTGTATTTCCTGTGGGGTCTATGCAGGGGATGACAGCCCTAGCCGAGGAGCCCATAAATCGTTTTATCTGTTTCAATATTTCAAGATCTGATACGAAGCCCTATGATGAATCCTACATTGCATTACCAGTTGCACAGCTCAGTCGTCTGTTTCTTACGCAGGAAATGAACACTTACTTCAAAGATTCTGCAAGACAGTCAGCAATAAAAAAAATTCAAAAATATTTCGAACAATTATTATGTGTTTCATTAAGAAAATTACTGGAATTGAAAACCAACAAATACAGAAGACCTGTATGTTCTCATGTGAAATTCAAATTCAAAGTTATAAATTTATGATTCACATGTATAAATAAAATACAGATAAAACTGGCTCCTGTTCAACAAGAAATTAGAGTACTGTATAAAAAAGCATCACATTACTTTCCAAGCAGACAAGAGACCATATAATTAAACAAATAGTCCTACATTGTAACTAACAATATTATGAAAAGTATAGATGCTACTCACCATATTGCAGAGATGCTGAGTCAAAGATATCTTTCAGTTAACAAGGCCTTTGTCGAAAATAGACAAAACATACACACACACACACACACACACACACACACACACACACGCGCGCGCGCGCGCGCCCACACACACACACACACACACACACAGGGAGAGAGAGAGAGAGAGAGAGAAATGGAACTTATACACACATGACCACTGTCTTCGGCAGTTGAAGCCAGACTGTACTGTGAACAAATACATACCAGTATCGTATAGTTGACCTGTGTCTGATATAGAGGTTTTGTAATAATTTTGTCCTATTATTATCAATTAACGTTCTTATTTAGAAATTATATTGATTCTACATGGATGATGAAGTAAGATGTTGATACTGAAGGACATACATGATCAGGGTATACATGTTCCATTCAATAAGTAGAAAATTCAGAGACTAAAGAGGGGTCTGACAAGGAGCTTACGTATCATAAAAGTTATTTACAGCACTTTAAGAGAAAGCTATCTATCTCAGCATTGGGAAATTCAGGAAGAAATTGCATTACTGGAACGTAACTCAACCAACTTCACTTCGTCTTTATTGTAGACAAACTTCAGCAACAAATTAAAAAAACTTTGAAAGAACACCTTCATACTAGTTACAACCAGATCAAAATAATATGCGATCAATACAACCAGAAGAAAATCATACAAACTTGCGATAAAGTCATAGAACAAGTTTATCAACTTTTGTACTTTGAGGAATGACATGATGCACAGAAAAAGAAATAAATGGTGGGAGTTAATCGACTGGGAATGCTTTTAATAAATGAAACAAAATCGAAAACTAACCAAATAATGTGTCTGAAAAAGTAAGGCTACACTCTGAGCTGCCATTCCTGACTTACAGTAATGTGACACGGACTTTTCATCTCAAAACTGTTCATGAACTGAGGGAAGTTTAAGAAACAGTGTGGAGAAGCCTCTCAAATATTTGCAGCAAGGAGAGACAGGAAAACAAACATATAGGTCTGGGAAAAACAGAGTTCTGATTAAGTAATTATAATGACAGTGAAAATGAAACAGTGATGGAGAAGACATGCCATAAAATGAGATGAACAGAAACAATTTGATGAAGAGAAACGAAACTTCCAAAAGAGTTCTATGCTATAGTGACAGAAGACAAATGGGAATATCATTGAATGTTTTGTGTGTTTACGTTGGTAATGTAGTAATATAATACGAAAATGGATTTCAAAGTTAGCAACACTGACAGTAAATGTTTTGTTCACTCTATGACAAACAACGGACGTGGTGTGAAATTTGGTTACTTGTAGCTTTAATTATAATTGCCAATAAAATTGTGTTTTTAGCTAAACTACATGATAAGCAAGTTTGCTACCCCATGTCACTAACTAAAAGTTTACTATTAATGTATAAGTTAACGTAAGTTGCATTTTTGGTAATTTGAAATGGAGTGTAATGCTTCGGAATTTAGGTGACGGGGGGGAGGTGCAGGTGAATAGAAACAGTAATCGTCAGCCTTTCTCCTTTCTTCATAACAAGACCAAGAATTGGGTGGAAACGAAAAACCACATGCCACTGTCTGCAGCCCAAGAGATTATGCTGTGATTGAAGGATGTGGAAGTAAAATCGTTATTTACAGGCCACAGGTTACGTTTCTGTTCCTTTCTGAAAACACAAGGCTGATTAAACATGTTTATTTCAAGAGCAAATGAGTCACTTTTTAGTCATGGAGGTATTGTTTGAAAGCTGCTTGTTACTTCTTATAATACAACTTGTAGCTTCAAAGACATCGTTCTTAAATGCCAGTGGCTTAGTGTATTAACAAACAAACCAAGTTTGTTGTTGTTGTGGTCTTCAGTCCTGAGACTGGTCTGATGCAGCTCTCCATGCTACACTATCCTGTGCAAACTTCTTCATCTCCCAGTACCTACTGCAGCCCACATCCTTTTGAATTTGCATTGTGTATTCATCTCTTGGTCTCCCTCTACGATTTTTACCCTCCACGCTGCCCTCCAGTACTAAATTGGTGATCCCTTCATGCCTCAGAACATGTCCTACCAACTGATCCCCTTTCTAATCAAGTTGTGCCACAAACTCCTCTTCTCCCCAATACTATTCAATACCTCCTCATTAGTTATGTGATCTACCCATCTAATCTTCAGCATTCTTCTGTAGCACCTCATTTCGAAAGCTTCTATTCTCTTTTTGTCAAAACTATTTATCGTCCATATATCACTTCCATACATGGCTACACTCCATACAAATACTTTCATGAACGGCTTCATGACACTTAAATCTATACTCGATGTTAACAAATTTCTCTTCTTCAGAAACGCTTACCTCGCCATTGCCAGTCCACATTTTATATCCTCACTACTTCGACCATCATCAGTTATTTTTCTCCCCAAATAGCAAAACTCCTTTAATACTTTAAGTGTCTCATTTGCTAATCTAATTCCCTCAGCATCACCCGACTTAATTCGACTACATTCCACTACCTTCGCTTTGCTTTTGTTGATGTTCATATTATACCCTACTTTCTAGACACTGTCCAGTCCGTTCAACTGTTCTTCCAAGTCCTTTTCTGTCTCTGACAGAATTACAATGTCATCGGAGAACCTCAAAGTTTTTATTTCTTCTCCATGGATTTTAATACCTAATCCGAACTTTTCTTTTGTTTCCTTTACTGCTTGCTCAATATACAGATTGAATAGCATCAGGGAGAGGTTAGAACCCTGTCTCGCTGCTTTCCCAACCACTGCTTCCCTTTCATGCCCCTCGACTCTTATAACTGCCATCTGATTTCTGTACAAATTGTAAATAGCCTTTCGCTCCCCGTATTTTACCGCTGCCACCTTCAGAATTTGAAAGAGAGTATTCCAGTCAACATTGGCAAAAGGTTTCTCTAAGTCTACAAATGCTAGAAACGTAGGTTTGCCTTTCCTTAATCTTTCTTCTAAAATAAGTCGTAGGGTCAGTATTGCGTCACGTGTTCCAACATTTCTACTGAATCCAAATTGATCTTTTTCCATTCGTCTGTAAAGAATTCACGTTAGTATTTTGCAGCTGTGACTTATTAAACTGATAGTTCGGTAATTTTCACATCTGTCAACACCTGCTTTCTTTGGGATTGGAATTAGTGTATTCTTCTTGAAGTCTGAGGGTATTTCGCCTGTCTCATACATTTTGCTCACCAGATGGTAGAGTTTTGTCAGGACTGGCTCTCCCAAGCCCGTCAGTAGTTATAATGGAATCTTGTCTGCTCCCAGGGCCTTGTTTCGACTTAGGTCTTTCAGTGCTCTGTCAAACTCTTCACGCATTTCATCTTCATCTACCTCCTCTTCCATTTCCATAACATTGTCCTCAAGAACATCGCCCCTATATAGACCGTCTATATACTCCTTCCACCTTTCTGCTTTCCCTTCTTTGCTTAGAACTGGGTTTTCATCTGAGCTCTTGATATTCATGCAAATGGTTCTCTTTTCTCCAAAGGTCTCTCTAATTTTCCTGTAGGCAGTATCTATATTACCCCTAGTGAGATAAGCCTCTACATCCTTACATTTGTCCTCTAGCCATCCTTGCATAGCCATTTTGCACTTCCTGTCGACCGCATTTTTGAGACGTTTGCATTCCTCTTTGCCTGCTTCACTTACTGCATTTTTGTATTTTCTTCTTTCATCAATTAAATTCAGTATCTCTTTTGTTACCCAAGGATTTCTACTAGCCCTCGTCTTTTTACCTACTTGATCCTCTGTTGCCTTCACTATTTCATTCCTCAAAGCTACCCATTCTTCTTTTACTGTATATCTTTCCCCCATTCCTGTCAACTACACCCTTATGCTCTCCCTGAAACTGTGTACAACCACTGGTTCTTTCAGTCTATCCAGGTCCCATCTCCTTAAATTCCCACCTTTTTGCAGTTTCTTCAGTTTTAATCTACAGTTCATAACCAATAGATTGTGGACAGAGTCCACAGCTGCCCCTAGAAATGTCTTACAATTTGAAATCTGGTTCCTAAATCTCTGTCTTGCCATTATATAATCTATCTGAAACCTTTTAGTATCTCCAGGGTTCTTCCATGTATACAACCTTCTTTCATGACTCTTGAACCAAGTGTTAACCATGGTTAAGGTAACACATAGTTCTTAAACATGATGTCAGCGACTTCGTGTATTAATAAACAAATCACTGTTATAAATTTAATATCACAGTAAAGTAAGCCATGCGGGATTAGCCGAGCGGTCTCAGGCGCTGCAGTCATGGACTGTGCGGCTGGTCTCGGCGGAGGTTCGAGTCCTCCCTCGGACATGGGTCTGTGTGTTTGCCCTTAGGATGATTTAGGTTAAGTAGTGTGTAAGCTTAGAGACTAGTGACCTTAGCAGTTTAGTCCCATATGATTTCACACACATATGAACATTTGAACAGTATATTAATCAGAGATATTACAATTTTTCTTTGGAAAATATAATTCATTGGATATTTTTATTTCTTGGATTAACTGAGGCTTTTCTGAACCAGATAAGTTTTGATCCTTGTTGTTCGAGATCTAAAACAGATTTTGTCATGACCTGTTCACACAAAAAATGAAATAAGTTGTTTCTACCTACCCCTCTCTGTTGTGTGAACAGCAAGTTTTTCATTTTTTAATGTTATGAAAGCATGAGCTAGGTCTCAAGTCTAATAATATGTTTAATGTGAGGCACGAGACCTATAATTCCATATAATTTTGATTTTCGTATTTATTTTAGAAATTATCATTTTTTTAAGTTGAAAATTGCTTCTATCCTCCCTATTTTGCTGTACAGATGGGAGTTGCAGCAAGTTTTTCCTGTGTACGAAGCTGTACAAAAAGAAGGAAATGGTGTCCAGATGGAAGGTGGTCTGACAACTACAGGAAACACATAGGGTCAATGTTGATGTGAGTAGCTGATGACTGTAACTAACAGAAAATCATATAGGCAGCTTATATCCAGCCATGGACGTCAAATTGCTGCTGTTGGTGATAATGATTTTGATGCAGTTTAAGATTTTCATATGCCTGTTCATCAATATAAACTAAATCAAGCATCATCAAGTCTTCAAATAATTTGATTCTATAAATACACAACTTTTTATGTCAAAAAATTCATTTTCAGGCTCACCTTGTATTGCACCTGATATAAGATGGGCTCCCCTTCTCCTTGTACGTCTCTCAATGGTATTCTTATCTTCAATGAATTGTAAGTCACTTCCACAATATGTGGCACATACTTTAATACTTTGTAGGCTGGAAACAGAAAACACAATAACAAATTAATCAGAGGCTTCGAATTGGTTTATAAGTGAATGACTACTTTTAATCCAAGTGAAGTAGGGCACTGACTCTTACAGGCCAGTTTATGACTCATTAGAAATATCATTCTGGGTGATTTTAGACAAGAGACTTATTTTGAAATATCAGATATTCTCAGTTTCAAATACCTTTTACGAACTTACGATCTTTAAAAGGATCACCAATATCTGAACGTGTGCCTTCATTTTCGTTTTTGTTAATTATTTACTACAAAGGGTATTTGGTGATAATAGAGGAATAGAAAGTTACATAATGGCTAAAATAGTAACAGGGGTGTGAGAGATGCCAGTGACATACTATTGTCCTGTACACGTTTCTGAACATAATGATATGTAGTGAGGGGAATCATAAATTGGCGCAGAAGAGCTTGTAAAATAAACAGCTGGAATATTGCAGTTCATTGATGCGAAACACATCTAAATCCAAATTTAGATTCGGCTGCGTTATTTGATTTTAATCGAGAAGAGCATCAGAATTCAAGGACAGAAGCATCAGCAGTGTTCGACTCATGCCGTACAAGGTGGCGATGCTTGGCTGAGGCAGATGCAAGCCTAAGAAATCGGCAGAAGTTAGGTCACAGAGAGGGGCGAAAGAAAGGCGTCTCCAATGTTCTGGAAGCTGGGTCTGGGAATACTTCTGTCGAAACTAAAAATTAAGATGTAGTTTGGAGGGAAGACAGCCCTAGGCAGCAGCAGGTCCCTGTACTGTGGGATGGGGAAAAGATATCGTCCTTCCACAAAAAAAAAAAATTAAAATAAAATACAACAAGATGTGTGACACATATTGAAACATACTGACACATATTGATTCTGAAATTATCATAAGAAGGGCTCCGAGTGAATATAAGTGCTTGTTGCTGTTATGACTCATACAAGGAGTTTTATTATAAATACTAGGAAAGGTGCTGTATCTTACGTCACACTTTAAAAAAAAGTTACAAAATGGAGTATTGTCTGCTCGTTGGAAAGAGAATGTAATGGGTGTTGGCTGAGGTCAGGCATGTACCTGATGGCAACTGAACTTCAGTGGTACACTAAGCTTATGATGCAAAGTATAACCATGCACAGTCGTGTGGAAAGTGACTGATTCATGCTCAAAAGTTATATTATTAACTGTGAGAGTAACTACAGATATTGACGTATTTAGATCGTATCACCAACGCTTATGTCGTGTTACTACATCATGTATCACATCGTTACTCGTAAGTAGGGCTACACACATTAGGTTACTGTGTGTGTACTTAGTTTTGTGGTAGATAGTCACTCATGACTTTCTGTGAGGCGTGGTTCTAAGTGCTATCAGCGTTACAACACTATAGGGTGGGGCAAACAAAAGTGACCCGTACAAGTTGGAAGTGAATGTACGCATATAACAACACCATGTGAGGTGCACACCATGTCTACACCTGCCACGTGATCGACACCAGTTCAGAGCATAGTGTGGGCTATGTCAGTGTGAGTGGAGTAGTGCAAAGGGGATGATGGTACTCACAGTGGAGCAGTTGGTGTTCATTGTGAAAAGTTATGTGACAGCAAAGTCGTGGAAAAGGTGTGGTCAGTTGTTCGTTGACAAATTTAATGGTGTCAAAGAGCCTGCAATGAGTGTCATGCAACGCTTATTCCGAAAACGGCGTCAGAAATGGTTCCGAAAAAAAAATCAAAATACATTCTGAAACGTGTCACACACCATAAAATGTGGCTGTGGTCCTCCAGAAAATGTTTTAGAATCCTACCAAATCAGCGCAACACCTGTCGCAGGAGACCCACACATCAAATTGATCATGTGGTCAGATAACCCACCGGTACGTCCTCCACATGTATCCCTAGCAAGTGTGTGTTGTTCATGCATTAAAACCGGCAGATGCTCCACAGCGCCTCCAGTTTTGCGATTGATTTTACTGTGATAACAGGGAGTGACTTGACATGGATCTGTTATTTATGTCTGATGAAGCCTGGTGTCACCTGAGTGGTTATGTCAGCTGACACAATCATTGGTTCTCGGCAGCTGAGAAACTGCATGATGTCCACAAAACACCATTGCATGATCAGAAATATGGGGTTTAGTGTGCAGTGTCTGCACACCGCTTTATTGGACCCATCTTGTCTCATCAACATTTTGAAACCATTTGTGGCAGCGTTAAGGGAGGAGGAAAAGACCTACAGCTACTTCCGACCGGATCAAGCAACTCCCCATACATCTGGCCGAACCTTTGAGCACGTTGAAACTATGTCTTCACGCCTGACATAACTGTTAGCAGAGTTCAGTTGGGCCGCTGTTGTAGTTGGTCACCTGATCAGCCAGTATTCGATTACTTAGTGTGGGAAAGCCACAGGCCTAAGATGTATCACAAATACCCTCATGGTTTTCAAGAACTGTAGCACAATGTTTCTGATGAGACTGCAGCATTTCCAGCAGTCCAAGTTCCGCCTTCAGCAAATTGGCGATCAGCGCCAAAAAGTGCCAAGAGAAGATTGGTGGTCACTTTCAATATCTGCCATAGTCAGGTCAGTTCTGCATTTCCTTTGCTGTGTTTCTCTGTACCCTGAAATATTGTTCTCCAGTACACTTGTATTTATCCCACTCCGTATAAACTCCCATGTATCAGCATTACTTTTTGTTTGACATCCTATGGCGGTTGCTCGTTCGTCAAAAAATTCGGAAAAAATTACTTTCTGTTGATGGCTTCCGTGAAGACTCCAAGAATTCTAGTGCGCTCTACTTGCAGCTTTCATTTGAAACTGAAGTTGATAGAAGCCAATTTCGTTAGAAGATATGGAGCTTCAACAGTACAGAGTAGGTGGGGAGAAATGTACGGACTGTCAAATCTCGGTTACCAACGTCTAGGTTGCAGCATTACTAGTTCCGCAGTGCTGTAAGGCGAAGAAGCTCAATGTCTGAGCGAGAATCAACAAATGCTTGTCGTAAGGTAAGATATGCTCTGTGTTTCACATTGTCACTGTAATTTTTACACAACTTTGTGATTTTTGCATGCTGATTGAATTTATTTCACCTTGTTAATTTAGTACTAAGACCTTATGAAGTTACTATTCACTAAATCATAAAAAATTAATTGTTGGTAAGGCGGGTACCAGGTTGAGATTCATTGGGAGAGTCCTTAGAAAATGTAGTCCATCAACAATGGAGGTGGCTTACAAAACACTCGTTCGACCTATACTTAAGTATTGCTCATCAGTGTGGGATCCGTACCAGATCGGGTTGACGGAGGAGATAGAGAAGATCCAAAGAATAGCGGCGCGTTTCGTCGCAGGGTTATTTGGTAAGAGTGATAGCGTTACGGAGATGTTTAGCAAACTCGAGTGGCAGACTCTGCAAGAGAGGCGCTCTGCATCGCGGTGTAGCTTGCTCGCCAGGTTTCGAGAGGGTGCGTTTCTGGATGAGGTATCTAATATATTGCTTCCCCCTACTTATACCTCCCGAGGAGATCACGAATGTAAAATTAGAGAGATTCGAACGCGCACGGAGGCTTTCAGACAGTCGCTCTTCCCGCGAACCATGCGCGACTGGAACAGGAAAGGGAGGTAATGACAGTGGCACGTAAAGTGCCCTCCGCCACACACCGTTGGGTGGCTTGCGGAGTATAAATGTAGATGTAGATGTAGAAATACGGGGGGACGGGGGGGAGGGGATTAGCTCAGGTTGAATATTTACAAGTTTTCAGAAATTAAACATATGGTAAATCAAAGTCTAGGGCAAGTGTACATGGCCCTCAAGCACCTACTGTCCTCACCACACGCCTCTACTTCATAGACTCCTTCATATCTACCAGTGAGTCCTCAATTTAGAACATCATCTTCTTCAAGTAGTCACACAAAACCGTCAGATATCATACCTATTACTCAGATCGAAAAAGCAAGGAACCGATCTGGGAATGGTTTGAAATCAACTCTACTAGCATTTTTCGACAGAACCTGAAATAGATGATAGTGGCACGTCCACAGTGAATACGCATATACAAAAAGGTGATTTTCTTGTTTCCAAAGTGTTTGGGAAAGACTCCTTCATACAGACTTTATGTGACCAAAATCACAGAGGTCAATAATCAAGCGCAATGTGAAGTTTCTTCCTTTTTGTTAAGGATCCCTATAACATTTCATTTAATCGAGAGACCGGAAGAAGTCTTTTCTCATAAGCATGACATCATGCAGAAACTTTCGCAAGTACCGCAGTCTAGCTCAAGTAGATTCAGACATGCAGTTGGATGTCAAGAGGATCTGAGTAGCTATAGTGCATTATTATACTGTTGATATTGCTCAACGATGTCTACCATTTATTCACGTTTTTCTACTAGATATTTCTATCTGAGCTCATGTATTACTCCATATTTACACGTATATGTTGATTTTTGAATGTCTATTATGTAATAAAACGTCGTGTCTTTCGAAACGATGTTCTAACGTCAATTCTCGCAAATTAAACGTTATTTCAGAACTTTTTTCCCTCAAGGTGTCAAGAGTATTCACACACGTACACTTACGTCTCTCGATGGGGCAAGTATATGCGTTGGTATACCCTTGGAAACTTCCGATTTATGGATAAAGCAAGAAATATAAAATTTAGAAGACCAATACATGCTTTGAGTATAACAAAATTTAGTGTCTTTGGCTTACTTCAGGCACATCCCGCAAAATGTGCCTACACTTACCGCCACCTAATCTTGCCTGTTTTTATCAGACTCGTTTGTTACTTATTTTATGGATTTGTGAGTGTGTCTGCATGAATTCCTAGGGGACCAAACTGCAGAGGTCAATGGTCGCTAGACTTACACGGTGCTGAAACTATCTTACACTAACTCATGGCGACGCAAGATTGCCGTGCGGTTTTAGGTACCTTGTTACGGTTCGCCCGGCTTCCCCCATCGGAGGTTCGAGTCCTCCCTCGGTCGTGGGTGTGTGTGTTGTTCTTAGCGTAAGTTGGTTTAAGTTAGGTTAAGTAATGCGTAAGCCTAGGGACCGGTGATCTCAGCAACTTGTTCCCATAGAGGTCACAACAAATTTGCAATTTCCTAACTTATGCAAAGAACAACACACACATCCATGCCTAAGGGAGGACTCGAACCTCGTACCTCCGGTGGGAGGGTTCTCGCAATCCGTGACACGGTGTCTCTAACCGCGAGGCCACTTCGCGCGTATTATTTTATGGACAACGAGCGTCTTCCCAGGCTAGTGACGGAATTCAAAGGTTGTGCGTGTGCTAACACTTTGGTACAGAGTCAGAACCTGTTGCATGACAGATGCGCAAACTGAGTTTGGGCACGCTACATCGTTGCTGATGTGAGTCGAATAACATTAATCAACAGGTGTGCCCACTATTGCGCCTGACGATGTGTGCCAGTAACACCACCATACCGCTCACACAGCTGGACACAGTTCTTTTCCACAAGCACGCTGCTTGTTTTCTCCTTTACACGTGTCTCGCTGAAATAGATGCGCAAATATTCACTGAAGATGAAAAAGGTTAGAAATACACCTGAAATGAGTGCTGAAAATACAAGCCACGACCGTGACTTGATCCTCACCTACCAACTTTTTGCGAATTATCTCCTTACAAACAGACTACCCGCACATTCGACATAGAGTGGGCCATATTCGTAGACACACTCAATACTCCGATTTAAGCGCACTACCGTACCTAGTAAGTTGTAGAATAACCGTTGTCATTCAAAACAGCTTCCAGGCGTCATGGAATGGGTAAGTAAATGTCCCGGCCGGTATTCGAGAGGATCTTACACCATTCTCCGTGCAAAATAATGGCAAGTTCTGGTATATTGCGTGTCTATGGAATATCGCCCCATTTATGAGATTGGATTCGTGATTTACTGTCAACAGAGTCACAGTTCACAGTAACAGACTGAAAGTCATCGAGTAAAACAGAAGTAACATTTGGTATTCCCCAAGCAATAGGCCCTGTGTTGTTCCTGATCTATATGAACAGTATAGGAGACAATCTGAGCAGCCCTCTTAGATTGATAGCAAATGACGCTGTCATTTACCGTCTTGTAAAGTCATCAGATCATCAAAATGAATTGGAAAATTATTTAGATATGATACAGAAAAATGCTGAAGATTAGATGGGTAGATCACATAACTAATGAGGAGGTACTGAATAGAATTGGGGAGAAGAGGAATTTGTGGCACAACTTGACAAAAATAAGGGACCGGTTGGTAGGACATGTTCTGTGGCATCAAGGGATCACAAATTTAGTATTGGAGGGCGGCGTGGAGGGTAAAAATCGTAGAGGGAGACCAAGAGATGTATACGCTAAGCAGATTCAGAAAGATGTAGGTTGCAGTAAGTACTTGGAGATGAAGAGTCGCGCACAGGATAGAGTAACAAGGAGAGCTGCATCAAACCAGTCTCAGGACTGAAGACCACAACAACAACAACATCTGAATTGTGCGGAAAGTGGCAATTGATCCTGAATAAAGAAACGTGTGACGGTATTCACATGAGTACTAAAAGAAATTCGCTAAATTTTGATTACGCGATAACACACACAAATCTGAAGGGTGTAAACTGAACTAAATACTTAGGGATTACAATTTCAAATAACCCAAATTTGAACGATCACATACACTACTGCTCATTAAAATTGCTACAACACGAAGATGATGGGCTACAGATGCGAAATTTAACCGACTGGAAGAAGATGCTGAGATATGCAAATGAATAGCTTTTCAGAGTATTCACACAAGATTGGCGCCGGTGGCGACATCTACAACGTGCTGACATGAGGAAAGTTTCCAACCGATTTCTCATACACAAACAACAGTTGACCGGCGTTGCCTGGTGAAACGTTGTTGTGATGCCTCTTGTAAGGAGGCGAAATGCGTACCATCACGTTTCCAACTTTGATAAAGGTCGGATTGCAGCCTTTCGCGATGGCGGTTTATCGTATAGCGACATTGCTGCTCGCTTTCGTCGAGATCCAATGACTGTTAGCAGAATATGGAATCGGTGGGTTCAGGAGGGTAATACGGAACGCCGTGCTGAATCCCAACGACCTCGTATCACTAGCAGTCGAGATGACAGGCAACTTATCCGCATGGCTGTAACGGATTGTGCAGCCACGTCTCGATCCATGAGTCAACAGATGGGGACGTTTGCAAGACAACGGTCATCTGCACGAACAGTTCGACGATGTTTGCAGCAGCATGGACTATCAGCTAGGAGACCGTGGCTGCGGTTACCGTTGACGCTGCGTCACAGACAGGAGCGCCTGCGATGGTGTACTCAACGACGAACCTAGGTGCACGAATGGCAAAACGTCATTTTTTCGGACGAACCCAGGTTCAGTTTACAGCATCATGATGGTCGCATCCGTATTTGGCGACATCGCAGTGAACGCACATTGGTAGCGTGTATTCGTCATCCGGCGAGATGGTATGGGGTGCCATTGGTTAGACGTCTCTGCCACTATTTGTTCGCATTGAGGGCACTTTGAACAGTGGACGTTACATTTCAGATGTGTTACGACCCATGGCTCTACCCTTCATTCGATCCCTGCGAAACCCTATATTTCAGCAGGATAATGCTTGTTGTACATGCCTTTCTGGATACAGAAAGCACATTCTCCAGATCTCTCATCAACTAAAAACGTCTGGTCAATGGTGGCCGAGCAACTGGCTTCTCACAATACGCCAGACACTATTCTTGATGAACTGTGGTAGCGTGTCGGAGCTGCATGGGCAGCTGTACCTGTACACGCCATCCAACCTCTGTTTGACTCAATGCTGAGGCGTATGAAGGCCGTTATTAAGGCCAGAGGTGGTTGTTCTGGGTGCTGATTTCTCAGGATCTATGCACCCAAATTGCATGGAAATGTAATCACATGTCAGTTATAGTATAATATATTTATCCAATGGATACCTTTTTATCATCTGCATTTCTTCTTGATGTAGCAGTTTTAATGGCCAATAGTGTAGATAACGTTGTGGGTAGTGCAAACTAAACACTGAAATTCACTGGTAGAACACTTAAAAGGTGCCACAGGTCAACTAAAGAGACTGCTTACACCACGCTTGTCCACCCTATCCTGCAGTATCACTGTGTGGTGTGAGATGCGCATTGGGTGGCACTGACGGATGCCATCGTAAAAGTTCAAAAAAGCCAGCTCGTTTTCTATTGTCGCCAAATAGGAGAGTGAATTGGAGAGGCGATCAGTGAAACAATTTCAATCACCAGTTTTCTCTTCTGATTGCGTAAATATTCTGTTGGCGCGCACCTACATAGGGAGAAATGATCACCACGAGAAAATAAGAGAAATCAGGGCTCGCACAGAAAAATTAAAGAGCTCGTTTTCCACGCGCACCGCTCTAGAGTGGAACATTATCAAATAATGTAGTTCATGATATAAGTTCGTGGCTTGTGGAAAATAATTTGATGCTAAATCACAATAAGACTCAGTTTTTGCAGTTTCTAACCCACAATTCAACAAGAACTGACATTTTAATCAGACAGAATGGGCATGTTATAAGCGAGACGGAACAGTTCAAGTTCCTAGGCGTATGGATAGATAGTAAGCTGTTGTGGAAAGCCCATGTTCAGGATCTTGCTCAGAAACTAAATGCCGCTTTATTTACCATTAGAACAGTATCTGAAATAAGTGACATTTCAACACGAAAAGTAGTATACTTCGCATATTTTCATACACTTATGTCATATGGTATTATTTTCTGGGGTAATTCTTCTGATTCAAAAAGGGTATTTTTGGCTCAAAAACGGGCTGTTCGAGCTATGTATGGTGTAAGTTCGAAAACCTCTTGTCGACCCCTATTCAATAGTCTGGGAATTTTGACATTGCCCTCACAGTATGTATTTTCTTTAATGTCGTTTGTTGTTAGCAATATTAGTTTATTCCCAAGAGTTAGCAGCTTTCACTCAGTTAATACTAGGCAGAAATCAAATCTGCATGTGGAATGCACTTCCTTGACTCTTGTGCAGAAAGGAGTGCAGTATTCTGCTGCATCCATTTTCAATAAGCTACCACAAGAACTCAAAAATCTTAGCAGTAGCCCAAACACTTTTAAGTCTAACCTGAAGAGTTTCCTCATGGCTCACTCCTTCTATTCTGTCGGGGAGCTCCTGGAAGAGCTAAAAAATTAAGCAAATTCCAGTGTTACATTCTTGATTTTCTTTATTTAAACTAACGACTTGTCGCCTGAATTTGTTTCTTATATTTATTTTTATCTGTTTCTACAATCGTGTTATAATTTCATGTATTGACTCGTTCCATGACCATGGAGACTTCTCCTAAATGTGGTCCCACGGAACAATAAATAAATAAATAAATAAATAAACAGTAGAGAGGCAGCTAGAAGGTAGTTCATTGAACCCTCTTCCAGGCACTTTTTTGTGAACAGCAGAGTAATCACGTAGATGTAGATGTAACAGTGACTGAGGTGGATAGTAATCACGTTCCTTCTTCCCAAAGCACACCACAGAGGCTCAGTACTATTACGACCTCGTGACTGTGGCGAGGTGACCAGAGGAGACGCGATATTTTATGCTCGGGCTCACAAAACCAGTCCTGGAGGATGCGACCTGTGTGGACAGAGGCCCACTGGGGACCTAATATTGTACCGAGGGGCGGATCTGATCAAGCGAAATGGTCATATGACCCTTGGCACCCGGTAGTCACGGGGCACACGGAATACCACGATACGGCTGCCCAAATCGTCGGCGACCCGCCGCCATTTGTCATTCTCGGCAGTCTGCGTTGTATCCTTGAGATGGCGGACGAAATCCAGTCAGAAGTTAGAAATGCTTAAAGCCTTAATCTCAAAATTTCCCCTTAAGCGAAAACATTGCTTCCTTCTGCCTTGAAAGGTTATGGTGATATATTTAAAAATTTTGACATTTAATTGTGGTCTTCAGCCATTTGTATTGCACTTTGTATTTGTTTGTCGTATATACATTTGCCTTGAGGCTGTCCGAGTAGCTGTGATATATATTTTATTTGCAATTTTAACTGCATGTCTTCAGTTAATTTAAATTTATCTTGTTGCTTTCTAAGATTTCTTGCTGGAGACCTTCAGGCATGAAAGAATTGGATTTTGAAATGTGTAGTTGTAAACGATTGACTATGTGCCATTTTATTTGAAAGGTGTTATTAAATTACAATTTTGATGTGAAACTGACCGACACCTTATTTGGCCCTTTGCACAATTCTAATCACCTGCTCGGCCCATCAGGTGTAGCGCGCGTTTCACTATCGTCCACGTTGTGACTTGGCGGATGACTCAGTTGCTCTTTCTCTGTATGCCGTATACACGTTCGATAGGTGTCTCTTCAAACACGTTGCACTTCGGCTACCTCACTTATGCAAACACCCACCACACGAGCACAAACAGTTTGCCCACTTCTGAATTCACTTACCTCCGATATAGTGCACTCAGTATGCAGTATCCGGACCAGAGCGCGACTGACATTTGTGGTGAACTGAGGACAATGCGCAGCAGGCTCAGGTAGCATCGGCATTAATTTTCAAGCCTACATTTCTCGCGCTGATGCCATACTTTTGTATGACTCCTGTATAATGGAACAAGTATCCCAGCAACCACGGTCAGGGACAGCAAGCGACTGCAGATAGGAGGTCTTTCCTAATGCACTTCACTTGGTGACATGTATACACTGAAGAGCCAGACGAATTGCTACATCTGCCCAATATTTTTCAGGGCCTCTGTGAGCATGAAGAAGTGCCCAACACGACGTAGCAACAACTCGACATATGTCTGGAATAGTGCTGGAGGAAAGTGACACCGAGAATTCTGCAGGGATGTCCACAAATCTGTAGGACTACAAAGGGGTGGAGATCACTTTTGAATAGCACGTTGCAAGGCATCCCAGATGCGCTTAATAATGTTAATGCCTAGGGCGTTTGGTGACCAGCGGAAGTGTTTAAACTCAGAAGAGTGCTCCTGTAGCCACTCTGTAGCAATGTTCGACGTGTAGGGTGTCGCATTGTCCTGCTGGACTTGCCCAAGGCAGTCGAAGAGCACAACGGACATGATCGGACGCAGCTGATCAGACAGGATGCGTACGCACGTGTCACTTGTCAGAGTCGTATCTAGACGTATCAGGGTTCCCGTATGATTCCAACTGCAAAATCTCCAAGCATTACAGTGGCTCCACCACCCTGAGCAGTCCCCTGCTGACTTGCACTGTCCATGGATTCATGAGGTTGTCTCCATACCTGTACGCGTCCATCCACTCGATACAATTTTAAACGCGATTCGTCCGACCATGCAACATGTTTCCAGTCATCAACTGTCCAATGTCGGTATTGACGGCCCCAGACGAGGCGTAAAGCTCTGTGTCTTGCAGCCATCGAGGGTACACGAGTGGGCCTTCTGATCCGAAAGCCCGTATTGGTGATGTTTCGTTGAATGGTTCGCACACTGACACTTGCTGATGGTCCATCATTGAAATCTGCAGCAATTTGCGAACGGGTTGCACTTGAGCGAATCACTTCAGTCGTAGTTGGTTCTGATCTTGTAGGATCATTTTCCAGCTGCAGCGATATCAGAGATTTGATGTTTTACCGTATTCCTGAGATTCACGGTACACTCGTGAAATGGTCGTACGGAAAAGCCCCATTTCGTTCCTACCTCGGAGATATTGTGTTCCATCGCTCGTGTGCCGTGTATAACACCACGTTCAAACCCTCTAAAATCCTTATAAGCTGCCATTGTAGAAGCCGAGTCAGACATCAGGAACCCGGTTTTTAACTGTAAGACATTTCCAGGGGCAGATGTGGACTCTGAGCATAATCTATTGGTTACGAACTGTAGATAAAAACTGAAGAAATTGCAAAAAAGGTGGGAATTTGAGGAGATGGAACCTGGATAATGAACCAGAGGTTGTAGAGAGCTTCAGATAGAGTATTAGGGAAAGATTGACAAGAATAATGGAAAGAAATACAGTAGAAAAAGAATGGGTAGTTTTTAGAGACGAAATTGTGAAGGTAACAAAGGATAAAGTAGGTAAAAAGACGAGGGCTAATAGAAATCCTTGGCTGACAGAAGAGTTATTGAATTTAATTGAGGAAAGGAGAAAATATAAAAATGCAGGAAATGTTGTTGTTGTTGTGGTCTTCAGTCCTGAGACTGGTTTGATGCAGCTCTCCATGCTACTCTATCCTGTGCAAGCTTCTTCTTCTCCCAGTACCTACTGCAACCTACATCCTTCTGAATCTGCTTAGTGTATTCATCTCTTGGTCTCCCCCTACGATTTTTACCCTCCACGCTGCCCTCCAACACTAAATTGGTGATCCCTTGATGCCTCAGAACATGTCCTACCAACCGATCCCTTCTTCTGGTTAAGTTGTGCCACAAACTCCTCTTCTCCCCAATCCTATTCAATACCTCCTCATTAGTTATGTGATCTACCCATCTAATCTTCAGCATTCTTCTGCAGCACCACATTTCGAAAGCTTCTATTCTCTTCTTGTCCAAACTATTTACCGTCCATGTTTCACTTCCATACATGGCTACACTCCATACAAATACTTTCAGAAATGACTTCCTGACACTGAAATCTATACTCGATGTCAACTAATTTCTCTTCTTCAGAAACGCTTTCCGTGCCATTGCCAGTCTACATTTTATATCCTCTCTACTTCGACCATCATCAGTTATTTTGCTCCCCAAATAGCAAAACACCTTTACTACTTTAAGTGTCTCATTTCCTAATCTAATTCCCTCAGCATCACCCGATTTAATTTGACTACATTCCATTATCCTCATTTTGCTTTTGTTGATGTTCATCTTATATCCTCCCTTCAAGACACCATCCATTCCGTTCAACTGCTCTTCCAAGTCCTTTGCTGTCTCTGACAGGATTACAATGTCATCGGCGAACCTCAAAGTTTTATTTCATCTCCATGGATTTTAATACCTACTCCGAATTTTTCTTTTGTTTCGTTTACTGCTTGCTCAATATACAGATTGAATAACATCGGGGAGAGGCTACAACCCTGTCTTACTCCCTTCCCAACCACTGCTTCCCTTTCATGTCCCTCGACTCTTATAACTGCCATCTGGTTTCTGTACAAATTGTAAATAACCTTTCGCTCCCTGTACTTTACCCCTGCCACCTTCAGAATTTGAAAGAGAGTATTCCAGTCAACATTGTCAAAAGCTTTCTGTAAGTCTACAAATGCTAGAAACATAGGTTTGCCTTTCCTTAATCTTTCTTCTAAGATAAGTCGTAAGGTCAGTATTGCCTCACGTGTTCCGGCATTTCTACGGAATCCAAACTGATCTTCCCCGAGGTCGGCTTCTACTAGTTTTTCCATTCCTCTGTAAAGAATTCGTGTTAGTATTTTGCAGCTGTGACTTATTAAACTGATTGTTCTGTAATTCTCACATCTGTCAACACCTGGTTTCTTATGGATTGGAATTATTATATTCTTCTTGAAGTCTGAGAGTATTTCGCCTGTTTCATTCGTCTGTAAAGAATTCGTGTTAGTATTTTGCAGCTGTGACTTATTAAACTGATTGTTCTGTAATTCTCACATCTGTCAACACCTGCTTTCTTATGGATTGGAATTATTATATTCTTCTTGAAGTCTGAGAGTATTTCGCCTGTTTCATACATCTTGCTCACCTGATGGTAGAGTTTTGTCAAGACTGGCTCTCCCAAGGCCGTCAGTAGTTCAAATGGAATGTTGTCTACTCCGGGGGACTTGTTTCGACTCAGGTCTTTCAGTGCCCTGTCAAACTCTTCACGCAGTATCGTATCTCCCATTTCATCTTCATCTACATCGTCTTCCATTTCCATAATATTGTCCTCAAGTACATCGCCGTTGTATAAACCCTCTATATACTCCTTCCACCTTTCTGCTTACCCTTCTTTGCTTAGAACTGGGTTTCCATCTGAGCTCTTGATGTTCATACAAGTGGTTCTCTTATCTCCAAAAGTCTCTTTAAGTTTTCTGTAGGCAGTATCTATCTTACCCCTAGTGAGATAAGCCTCTACATCCTTACATTGAGTAGTCCCCGCCCGGAGATCCGAATGGGAAGAGTAAAAAACTTTATTGCAGAATTGTGCACAGCTTTTTGTGCTAAAGACAATCTTAATGTGGAATAATGAACGTCTTTTTTCCATCTCGGAATTGTAATTAAGCACCTTTTTGTCCTTTTTGAACAATAGTGATTTATTTGCAACAAACATCACGAGGGAATAAATATAATGTCAAGCAGTAGTCAGAATGCCCAACGTTTTAAACAGATATCTACAAGATGATTGTAGGTGAGCACCACATATTATTCTTACAACACGTTTTTGTGCAATGTTGACTTACTTCCTCAAATATGACTTATCCCAGAACATCATTTCACGTGACATTGAATGAAAATATGCAAAATATTTCTACATACTGATTTGTGTCTCCCCAAGATTTCCACTGAACTAAGCGCAAATGTCGCTGAACTAAGTTGTTTAACCAGTTCCGAAATATGTTTGTTTCAATTTAAGTTCTCATCATCTGTTACACTCATCATTGTTGCAGTACCTCTAGATGTGCATAACTGAATGTGTTGTGTCTTTTTAAAACTGAGGGTGAGACCATTTGCAAAAAACTAGTTAAGAACGCCGTTTACCATTTCTCCTGTTTCTGCGTGTAAGCTCAGAGTGATTACAATACTAGTGACATTTGCCAAAAGAACTTATTCTGCGTGTTCTGCATTAGACGGAAGAGCGTTTTAATGTATGAGGAACAGTGCTGAACGTAAGATTGAACCTTGGGGTACCCCATACTGGATTTCTCTCCAATTGGAATGATTCCTGGGACTATATTGTTTGAATTACTACACACAACTTATTGCATTACTTTGGTTAGATATGACATTAGCCGTTGGTTGGATTCATCATCAGCCCCATAAAATATCATCTCATCTCGGAGAATACCACGATCCACTTCTTACAGAGGTTGCAGAAAATACCCGCTGGCGCTATTTTATTATTTAATGCTTGTAAACACGTGATATATGTATATGTAATAAACTGTTAAGATAGCCTTCAACGAGTCTGAGGCTGGCACTAAGGAAGCAAAAATTAAATGTAGAACTGATATGAGTGAATTTTACCTGAGTGAAGCTTTTGATATGTTATACAAATTACTGGTACACAGAGCATCATGCGTATATCAGTTGTCTTACTGGGCGCATACAGTCACTCAATATGTATAAAAATAACTTGCATATTTGACTATTTGCATATTCTGAACCGTTTTGAGCACTCCATCAACAGCTGGAGGAAGTTGCCCCCAACACTATGTAAGAGATGCACTTCTTTTTGCTGTACACTGCATTTGTCTACAAGAGAAATTTTTAAAAAAGTTCTAGGCAAAGGTAAATATTAAGAACAATAAACAACAGAACAGAAAGTCTTCATGCACTTTAACGAGAAAATAACTGATAGGAGTGCATGAAAAGGCACAGTTATAGGTAAAAAGGGCAGGGAATTAATAACAAGCTACTTCTTATATGAAATTCACCATCAATTACAGAGACCACTCGTCCTGAATTTTGCGGGACAGTTCCACATTTTGATATATTGCCCCGAGCAGGCATGGGCCGGGGTATGTCCGCAAAATGTATTGTAGACTTTTTTTTTCATTCTTTTCACTTATGTATCCAGATTGCAGATAATTAGTCGTCTTATGTTAGTCATCTCAGCTTTTCGATTGTTCATTCAGTTATTGTACTTCTAGTCTATGCCACACACATTAATTTAATACTCGTATGTTATAATCTTTGATTAACAATGAAAATGGAAATTTCAGAAAGATAATACGGTTCACAAGGAGACAGTGGCAAAAAGGAGGGGAAAATCGGGAAGTTTGATGACGACGAAGGGCTCAAAGATGCGGTCACAGGCTGGCTCCAGGCACAAGCGGATGATTTTTATGCAGAAGGAATTTCAAAGCTTCTGAAGAGATACGATAAGTGCCTCAATCGCTATGGAGACTATGTAGAAACATTGTGCAAAGATGTAGTTGTAAGATGTATGTATTAAAATATTTTTATTTAACTTGGTGTATTTTTTTAAATCAACCGGAGGTTACTTTCTGAACGGCCCTCGTATGTTATAATCTTTGATTGTCAATGAAAATGGAAATTTCAGAAAGATAATACGGTTCACAAGGAGACAGTGGCAAAAAGGAGGGGAAAATCGGGAAGTACTTGTAGAACTAAAAGGCATTTATGTGTATACAATTTCAAGTGGGAAATGAATGCACCATTCTTGCCATCATGTCCAAGAACTGATTCAAAGCAATGTGTAAAATGTGCACTAACACATTTAGTGTTGGTCATGCAGCCTTTAATGACATAAGTAAACATGCAAATGGTCAAGAACACGAAGAGACTGTGAGCATCTCAATCAAGAACAAGAGAATAACTTCTTTTTTTGAGTCTAATTCTGAAAACAGAATGCATTAGGATAAAGTTACAGCTTCTGAATTGACCAACGTGTATCACAATTTCTACACAATGTGCCTTCCGTTACTACGTTCGTAGCTCAAGATTGGTCCCTACGATATTTCCAGATGTAGAACTGTCTAGGAACATTTCTTTGGAAAGAGGAAAAGCTACAACAGTAGTTACCAATTCCCTTGCAACCTTCTCAGTAACTCAATATATTAAGGACAGAAATATGTTTTACACAACAGCAAGCGAGGCCCCTAATCATGGACACACTAAAATGTTCCCAGTTATTATTAGGTATTCCTGTTCCAGTAAAGGTGTACATGTGCTGGTCGACTACCATAGTGACAATCCTGTCTCTGCAAATGCTATTTTCGATCAAACTGAAGGCAGATTAACAATGCAAAATTGAAGCCTCAACAACATTCCTTCATATTATGTTGATGGCACACGTATCAATTTTGTGAATAAGCATTCAGCATTTACTCTCTCAAAAAACGAACATAATATTTTAATCCCAGCAAGTTTCTCAACTAATAAAATTCCTAATGCATCTATGTTTACATTTGATAAAGTTCAGCTTTTTGATTTACAAGGTTTTGTTACTAAAATTTATAATTATTTCTCCCATAAAAAGGAGTAAAGGGTTTGAAGGAGTCTTTTTTTTATTTTGTGATACTCAATACATTGAACTGTCAGCTACTACAATACTTTGCCATCTGTGTATTTCTACGAAATTAATCAGGTCAAATATGTTCGTAATTAATAATCCTACAAAAAAAAATGGACCCGCAAGTCGCTGAAGTATTTTCAGTACTGGTTTTTGCGTTAGGCATCATTAAAATTTTTTTTGTGGGAAACGTTATTCTACGAATATGAGAAGGAAGAGAACATAACTACGAATTTCATTTCACGCCGTACTGTGTCCGTCAAAATTCTGAAATATAATTTTTTTGTACACCTGCAGAGGAGGTAATCCTACCATCCATGCTCAGTTACGACTTTATGTAGAAGTTGCCCACTTTTGTCCCACATTCTACGGTATTGTAGTGAGGAACTGTATGAACACAGACTGAAAGTAGGAATAAAACTGAACAACACTGGCCTACAGGCAGGAAACCTAATGGAAATTTGCTGTCATAATCAATATATGCCCACAGATATTCATATACAAGAGGGCAGTACTAAAACCTGGAGTGTACAGCACTTCCTGTCGTGTTCAATCTAGACGTGGTCACTCAAAATTGAATACTCAATGCAATATTTTCAGATATGATAGCCCATCTGTAGTAGGGTTGTGTTATGTAGTCTCTAGACACAAACTAAATGTTTCTGAGCATTAACATGTAGAAGTTCTCATGCATATTTTCAAAGCAGTTATGAAATATGTACGAGTATCACCCATGAAATTTTCCGTTGTCGCCGTTGTGAAACTGACAAAATTGCTAAGGGCCATTTGTGAAACTTTGCAACCGTTTAACAGTAATCAAGGTTAGCTCAAGGCTTTGTGGCCGCAATGAATCTTACATAATGCCAAAAAAGTACAGCCAGGATGAGGGAGTAATAACACAAAGACTAAGAGGCAGGAGCACAAAGTGTAATGACGTCATGGACATACAGAAAAATCCTGTAATGCTTATTCATTTATGATGCAAGATCTAACTTATACTGACAACTGCATCGCACATTTAGTGGCAGTTTTAACAGGAAACAACCTAAGGAAAATGTAGTGAGGACGATAACTAATTATTCCGTCATTAGTAAATACAATCTCTTTTCGTGTTAAATACATTAGCTTTTTACTAATTTCTAGAACTACTATCATGGTGAAAGGAAACCATTAGCTAGACTGAAGTGTGAAACATCACAATAAAAAGTCATAGTTATGCCGTACGGAACGGTCCATTCGACAGGTGCAGAAACCGGTGTTTTGACATTTATACTTACTCTGTTTACAATACGGTGGATAGAATCCAGCGGAGCATCCAGAGCGACACATTCCAGTGTACCGATCACAGGTTTCACCATATTTGCATTTCCCACACTTCTGCCGGCAAGATGCTCCATACATCCCCAAATCACATGCTAGAACACATATATAATTTTAAAAACAGTTATTGTTTGGATTGACGTCTGTAGGCCAGAAAACAGTTCTTCACCAAATATCAAAAACAGAAAAAAATGCGGTCATATTTTACGGCACTATAGATTAATAGCATGATATTTGTTTATGGTCAGCCAGTTCCAGCAATAGTTTCACAGTAGTTGTGAAACTATTGCCTGTATGACAGAAGGCACATCGTATGACATCAGATTGCATCTAGATTAGCACATAGTTTAAGGATGAGGGGATTCATGTGGTTTATTGCCACAGTTTGACATATTTAATTCACTCCTGAAGAAGTAACTTGCAGTGGAAAGGTAGGATTATGTGTTAAATGTGCCAGGTGAGTGAGGGAATAAGGGTCCTAGAGGGGCAAATAATTTTTGCAATTTGTTTTCAAAAATTTTGTAGAAGGTGAATTTATGAGGTACCACAGAGCTTCACAAAGCCAGCGACTGAATACCTGCGTGGACTGATCGGTTGGTTGGTGAACATCAGAAAACAATCAGCAGGTCTGGAGAGACGTCACAAGTGCAGGTGTCGTGCCAGAACAACAGGCCAGTCGCCCTTCTATGGTCCACACTGACTGACGTAATTATTTTCATCGTGCCTGGCCACGAAAATTGCTGACAATATCGGAGTTAATGATTTCTAATTAAAAGGTAAGAAGCAGCGAATGTTTTGCTTTTGACAGAATGTAAACAAAATATTGCGTTCAGAAACTCACTGTATTTCTCTTATTTGATGAGGGGATTCGTATGCTAATGCGATGAACTTATTTCAGTTGAGTACAAAGCGGGTTTTCTTTTCTGTTTAATGATGCTACGTGAGTTTGGGAGAACTATTTACTCTCATAATTAAAGCTGAGAACTCCTTGATTTTATTACGCGGCCATGGCAGCAGAGTACTATTGCTGCAGGAAGCAACCAGACAATATGCTTTAGGTTCCCAGTATGCCATTTGTAGTGGCTGCTTCAATAATCACTGGTTTTATGACTCGTCCCTAATGTGGTTGGGCAACGGCTTTGCGGCAGTGGATATACCGGTTCCCGTCAGATCACCGAAGTTAAGCACTGTCGGGCGGGGTGACCATCCGGGCCGCCACGCGCTGTTGCCGTTTTTCGGGGTGCACTCAGCCTCGTGATGCCAACTGAGGAGGTACTCGACCGAATAGTAGCGGCTCCGGTCAAAGAAAACCATCACAATGATCGGGAGAGCGGTGTGCTGAGCAGACGCCCCTCCTATCCGCATCCTCAGCTCAGGATGACACGGTGGCCTGAAGACTGAGTGAGTGCTAATATGGTAGCCTCACCTGAGCCAGTTTGACCAAACCGATATTTTTACAGAATATCAGCGCTGACAACTGATGGTTAGAATTTTCTCAGTTGAACCCACTCATTCAGTCAAATAGCACAACCGGCGCAAACTTGAGTAAAAGAGTGAATTGATGGGTAGGATTGATCTGGATACATCCATGAAACGTGAGTTTGGTAATGGAAGGAAGTGAATAGACAAAAACTGAGGATGGAAGTCAGAGCTTGAGTGCAGGTGTAAATGGACATAGGCTGCGGTAGCTGAGCAGAGATGAAGGGGCTAGCGCACAGCTCACTAGCGCGAACAGGTGTTTTAGACCAGTATGAGCAGTGAGTACCGCGACAACGACGTCAGTTGATGCAAATAAGGTTTTAATGTGGAAAATTGAGTTTCTTTTCCATAGCACAAGCAGCTACGCTGATGTCCAAAATTAAAGCAACAAACACCTATTTGCCAATCCTCTGCCTAATTCACAGTATAATCATACAAACTCCAGAATGTGGTTTTCACTCTGCAGCGGAGTGTGCTTCGATATGAAACTTCCTGGCAGCTTAAAGTTGTGTGCGCGACTGAGACTCGAAGTCGGAACCTTTGCCTTTTGCGGGCAAGGGCTCTACCAACTGAGCTACCCAAGCACGACTCACGACCAATTCTGCCAGTACCTCGTCCCCAAGGTGAGGACAGGTCGTGAGTCGTGGTTGGGCAGCTCAGGTGGTAGAGCACTTCCCGCAAAAGGCAAAACTTCTGAGACCTCACAGCTTCTGTTCTGCAGGTACCTTGGGGACGAGGTACTGGCAGCATTGAAGCTGTAAGGACGGGTCGTGAGTCGCGCTTGGGTAGCTCAGCTGCTGGAGCACTTGCCCGCGAAAGGCGAAGGTCCCGAGTTCGAGTCTCGGTCCGGCACACAGTTTTATTCGGCCAGGAAGTTTACATACTATCAAGAGATGCCCATACTATCGTGTTCTCCACAGAAGAACTATGTAAGAGAGCATTTTCTAAGTATTGCAGAGAAGTTACGGCAAAAATTCCTCAAAAAAATATAAAACCTGTAAATAATGTTGCACTAAATACAATGACGTTACTTTAACCACAGAGAATGACGTCAATAAAACTGTTCAAAAACTATAAAATAAAAAGTTACTAGGCTTACATGAAGTACCAAAGTGTGTACTGAAATAATGCATAGGCATAATATAAGGCCCCTTAACAAATATAATAAATGAATCCTTCACATCAGGAACATTTCCAGAGCAGTTAAAACAGGCAAGAGTTGTACCTTTGCTTAAGAAAGGTAATGCGGAATATATAGAAAATTACCGGCCCATTTCGCTGCTGTCATCATTCTCTAAAATAATAGAAGCAATTATGAAAGATTCATTAATTAATTAAGTGAATAAACACAACCGTTTGAGAGAATCACAGTTTGGTTTCCGAAGTGGCAAAAATATGGAGTCAGCCATAGTATAATTCACAAAAGTTGTACTTTTGCTCTTGATAAAGATTACTGTGTCACAGTAATATTTTTGAATGTTTCTAAGGCGTTTGATGCTGTCGATCCAAAGATTATATTAATTAAATTAGAAGCATTAGGAATAAAAGGGGTAGCTATTGACTGGTTTCGCTGATACCTAACAGATAGGGTACAAAGAGTAGAGATAACATATACTTCTAATTGATCCAACCAATTAGTAAAACGCTTAACAGAACCAAAATATATTAATATAGGAGTTCTGCAGGTAGCATAGTAGGTCCAATACTGTTCCTGATATACATCAATGATTTTCCCAATAGTCTTACTCTTGGTGGAAAAATTGTCTTTGCTGATGACAGAAATATTACAGCCAATGAGAAAACAAGAGAACTCCTTGCAGAGATAGCAAATGAAACTCTCAAGGAAGCTTATGACAGGTGAATAAGCAATAAAGTAACATTGAGCATCAAGAAAACTAATGCCATGAATTTCAGTTTGAAGAGGAAAAATTACAATGAAATGTAGATGGCCCCTCTATAGACTGCATAACAAATGCAAAATTTCTAGGAATGAATATTGATTCTCAGTTGAAGTGGTGTGAACACACAAAGGTACTTGCAAACAGAATGTCATCAACATGCTATGCCCTTAGACTCCTATCGTCAGTGTGTGACATGCAGTGTCTTTTAGTTACATATTGTTCTTAGCTATGGAATTCTTTTTTGGGGAACAAATGCAAAAAATATGAACACAATTTTCAAAGTCCTGAAAAGAGTCATAAGAATAATAACTAAAAATACTAGTCGAGCTCATTGTAAAGATCTGTTCAAAACACTGGGGATTTTAACTGCTCCATGTGAATAGATTTACCAGTCAGTTGTACATATCAAATATAACATTGGTAATCACTGCACAAACAGCTCTGTCCATGACCATGCAACAAGAGATAGGCTTCATTTACAAAGAAAAAATAAACATAAAACTCAAAACAGCATTTCTGCCAAGGAATAAAACTGTACAATAAATTACCAAAAGCGATTAAAGAAACTGCAAAAATACACTTAATTAAAAAGGCAGCTAAAAAGTACCTGTTACACAATACATTTCATACATTGAAGAATTATTTAGCTAAAACAGAATAGGGGTTTGGTAAAAAATGTTATACAAATAAATAATGATAATAATGATTATAAAATATCCAAAATTCCACATAACACCTTCAATTTATGTTTTCTTCATTCTTTTTCCTTTCTAGAAATACTGACCCCCAAGCTATGTGTAGCACAATACTAATACCTCTAACTCTTAATGAGCTCAACATCTCACTCATTATGGAGGGATGCTGACTCAGTTTTTCAGGATAGCAAATGGGAAGTTGCTGTACAGAAAATGCCCCAGAGATCACAAGTGTGTGTGTGTGTGTGTGTGTGTGTGTGTGTGTGTGTGTGTGTGTGTGTGTGTGTGTGTGTGTGTATGTGTGTGTGTGTGTAGTGAGTCAAGTGTTATGAAACAATGTTTGTATAGTGTGTGCAGTGACCAGTGACTAATAGTGAGATATGAGTGAACAGTGCAGCATTACATTATTTAATAAATTATTTATAAAAAAGGATTGTATACCAGGAGTAAATCTAATGATGGTCTCTAACTAGAAGTCTTTAAATATATGTGTATACGAATTAGCTTATTTAAATTGATCTAAACTTGTAAATACTTTGACATGTCGTATATCCTTGTAAAATGAGATCTACAGATGAATAAAGGTACTGCTACTACCAGATGTCATTTCGGTCAACAGACAAACGTGCCCACTATGACGTCAGGGGACCTATCAAATGGAGCAGTGTTTGCCGGATAGCCCCACATTCACACTCACTGTATACACAGTCACAGACCGTGTAGTATGGCACGCAGAAGACGCCTACCAGGCCCTCTTCGGTGGAGGGTCGTAGGAACAATGGAAGCTGAACAGTCGCAAATCGATGTGGCCCGATGGCTTAACGTGAATCGATCTGTTGTTTCTCGGATGTGGCGACAATTTATAGAGACCGAAACTATTACCGCGACAGCCGTGGCAGGGCCGACCACGAGTGACATCAGAAAGAGAGGACCGTAATTTGGCTGTAAGGGCGCGACGGTACCACCTCAGTACTGTGCAGCAACTGGCATCTGACCTCGCAGCATCCACTGGAGGTGTTGTATCAAAGGCAAGCGGTGTACTGAAGGCTTCGGCAGAGTGGCCTTTAATGTCTGAGACTTGCTGTATGTCTACCTGTGACTCATCTGGAGTCATCAAAATGCCTCCACAGTCGAACAGTGGGCCAATGTTCTTGTGAAAGATGCCTCCAGATTTGGTCTGGAGAGTGGTTCTCGTAGGATTCGCATCTGAAGGGAATATGGAACACGATTTCGACGCCTGAACATGGTGGAAAGAGACCGATGTCGAGGAAGATCTATAATTGTGTGGTCAGGGATTATGTTGATCACTCCAACACCTCTTTATGAAATTGTGTGGGTGAATCAGTAAGATTTAACTGCTGTTAGTTATTGTGATGAGGTCTTTGGAGCTCAAAAGCGAGGTGCTGTGGACCCAGATATCAACTGATGGAAGACAATGCTCGACTTCATAGAGCACGAGTGGTTGATATTTTCTTGGAAACAGAAGATACTGCAAGCATTGTGTGGCCTGCTCGCTCTCCCAACTTGAATCCCACGCAATCTGTCTGGGATTCGCTAAGGAGACGGGTTGCAACGAGTCAGCACCCACCAACAATTCTCCAAGCTTGCGAGCTGCTCCACATGGGCGGTTTGCCTCAACATGACACCGATGACGTTATCCACAGCACGCTACGTCATTGTCAGCCCTGTATTGCTGCCAGAGTTGGCCACACCCTATAGTGGGCATATTAAACGGGTATCAGAATGTGTGTGGAAATGTGTTCGGTTACAAAAAAGTGAAGAACATCTTTGTCTACTGTTGTGCACGTTGCAGTTGTTTATGTTTTCTATTCTGTACATTGCCGGCCGGAGTGGCCGAGTGGTTCTAGGCGCTGCAGTCTGGAACCGCGCGACCGTTACGGTCGCAGGTTCGAATCCTCCCTCGGACATGTATGTGTGTGATGTCCTTAGGTTAGGTAGGTTTAAGTAGTTCTAAGTTCTAGGGGACTGATGACCGCAGCAGTTAAGTCTCATAGTGCTCAGAGCCATTTGAACCATTTGAACTATTGTGTACATTGTTTGTACTGTATCATCTGTCTATACTGTTTTGTGGCAAAATAAGCGCAACCTTGCAAAAATTTCTGTTTATTGATTTCATTCTGGACACAAGTGTAGTATTCTGGATTTGTAATTATTTAAGTGTCTGTTTGTCATTTTATGAGTTATAGTATGGAGTGTTCTAGCCCTTAATTGTGTTAGTAGGTTACAGAATTTCAGAATGGGAATGAAGAGACAATGAGCACCATTTAGAACAGAATTTCTGATCAGGCAATGGACAACTCGTCAACACAAAATTAAACATGTGCAATAATGAACAAGAAATCCAGGGATGCAGGTGAACTACCGTGAGCATCATAGTGAAGAGATCTATCGCAGCAAATACAGGTCAAGAGCCAAAGCATACGAAAACTGCACAATTGTACTTTTTCACTTACTCCAGAGATGACAGAAAGATAGGAAAAGTGTCAGATAAAATCTAAGGGATTACTTCGTACGGTAAAATAAATGCAAATTTGTTTGTCATGAAGGACTGTAGATCGATAGGAGGAATAGGATGATTAAGACACAGATCAGAATTTAACCTGTAGGAGTCTGTTAACTTTTACGTAGTAGACAATGAGTGGTTTAACATGGTTGTGGACGCTTAACTGCTGAATAATTGTTTTAAGATGCATTTTTTCAGGTAGTACTGAACGGAGGGCACGGCCACACTGATCTACTAGGCATGTATGCTCTTGGAACTTTAACAGTAGATTCCGCCCATACTAAATGGATCTATAACATAAAGTGCTGCTGTTCTTTGTATCTTCTGTATTTCACTATCCATCCTATACTGTACGGGTCCCACACTGATGAGCAGTATTCAAGTTTTGATGGAATGATGGATTTGTTAACCACTTCCTATGTTGATGCACTACACATCCTCCACATTTTTCCAATGAATCTCAGTCTAACATGTGTCTTACATCTGAGTAAATTTAAGTACTGGTTCCGCTTCAAATCGCTTCGACGCGTGTTGTTATTGTGGTCTTCAGTCCAGATGCAGCTCTCCATGCTACCTTATCCTGTGCAACCTTCTTCATCTCCGAATAGCTGCTGTTCCCTACATATTTCTCAGTCTGAATACATTCATCTCTTGGTCTCCCTCTATGATTTTTACCCTCCACACTGCCCTCCAGTACTAAATTAATGCCTCAGAACATATCGTACTAACCGATGCCTTCTTCTAGTCAAGTTGTGCCACAAATTATTCTCCCCAATTCGAATCAGTACCTCTACCCATCTAATCTTCAGCATTCCTCTGTAGCATCACATTTCGAAGGCTTCTATTCTCTTCTTGTCCTATTCATCGTCCATGTTTCACTTCCATATACGGCTACATTCCATACAAATACTTTCAGAAAAGACTTCCTGCACTTAAATCTATATTCGATGTTAACAAATTTCTCTACTTCTGAAACTTCTCATTCTGTGGCCAGTCTACATTTTATATCCTCTCTGCTTCGACAGTCATCAGTTATTTTACTCCCCAAATAGCAAAACTCATCTTCTACTTTGAGTATCTCATTTCCTACATTACATTATACTCGCTCTGCTTTTGTTGACGTTCATATTATATCCTCCTATCGAAACACTTTTCATTTCGTTCATTTCTTCTTCCAGGTCCTTTGCTATCCCTGACAAATTTACAATGTCGTCGGCAAACCTCAAAGTTTTTATTTCTTCCCATGGATTTTAATTTCTGCTCGAAATTTTTATTTTGTTTTCTTCACTGCTTGCCCAATATACAGATTGAATTAAATGGAATATAGGCTACAAACCTGTCTGACTTCTTTCTCAACCACTCATTCCCCTTTGTGCCCTTGACCCTTATAACTGCCATCTGGTTTCTGTACAGATTGTAAATAGCCTTTCGCTCCCTGTACTTTGCCTCTGCCACCTTCAAATTTGAAAGAGAGTATTGCAGTCAAATGCCAGAACGTAGGTTTGCTTTCCGTAGCCTGTCTCCTAAGATAAGTTGTAAGATCAGTATCGTCATATGCGCACTCTAGATATTTTATGGAAGTAACACCTTCCAATGGTTGTTCTTCCTAGGCATCCGCAGTGCGTTACATTTGAAACTTCCTGGCATATTAAAACTGTGTGCCAGACCGAGACTCGAAGTCGGGACCTTTGCCTTTCGCGGGCACGAGCACTTGCCTCCGGAAGGTAGGTCCCGAGTTCGAGTCTCGGTCCGGCAAACAGTTGTAATCTGCCAGGAAGTTTCTCATCAGCGCACACTCCGCTGCAGAGAGAAAATCTCATTCTGGATACGTTACATTTGTTTATGTTGGTGGTCACCTGCCACATTCTGCAGCTAGTGCCAGTTGTCTGCAGGTCATCCTGCATTTTGTCAGATTTTTCGAGTGTCGTGATTTCTCTGCTTGGAACAGCATCACCGCGAAAAACCTAATGGAACTTCTGAAGTCATCTGCTAGGTAATTTACACAAGGTGGGCTTGCGAATTCTTTATTCTGCTCTCAATATCGGTTGAGTTGTGACCTATAATGCGTGTGACTCGGTCGAATTCCTCCTCCGCTGACGCAAGTTGGAAGCCTGTGCCGCTAGAGGGATCCGAATTGTAGGGTGTGACATGGCGGTGTGTGACGTTACTGTATCGGTGCGTGACCGACTGCCTGGCTGAGTGGTAACGTGTCTGCCTACGACGCAGCTGTCCCGGATTCGATTCTCAGCTGGGTTGGAGGTTTTCCCAGCCTGTGGACTGGGTGTTGCGTTGCGCTCGTCATCATCTGATATCACCGACGCGCAACTCGCCCAATGCGGCTTCGCCTGAAATAAGACTTGCATCCCGACGGCCGAACTCCCCCTGATGGGGCCTCCCGGCCATCAACGCCACGCGACCATTTCATGACGGTGCGTGAGGAACAGCGAGCTGCAATCGCGTTTGCAACCGCAGAACATTTCGTCCACGCGGGGAGCACTCTCCCTTTCAACATTACAATGCCCGAACACACTAGAGAGCTGGGACGTCTGTAGAAGCCAAGCGCCTCGGCTCCACTGTCGTCCACGATCCCCCGTACAGTCCTGATTTGGCCCTCTATGATTCTCATCTGTTTACAAAACATAAAGGACACCATCGACGACTTCGCTTCGATAGTGATGAAGCGGCGGATTTAGAGGTGGGCTAGCGGTTCCGTCAACAAGGTGTAACATTCTACAGTGAAACTCGTCCCTGTTTGGGAGAAATGTGTGAAACTACCGGGTAACATTTTCAGAAACATGTAGACATGAAGAATGAAGATGTAAGATGTTAATAATGTTTTAAATAACAAAGAGCCTTAAGAGGTTTCACATAAAAAACCCAGAGACCTTACTTTCCAACATTCCCTTGCATATACATTACTGGCCATTAAAATTGCTACACCAAGACGAAATGCAGATATAAACGGCTACTCATTGGACAAATGTATTATAATAGAACTGACATGTGACTACATTTTCATGCAATTTGGGTGCAGAGATCCTGAGAAGTCAGTACGCACAAGAACCACCTCTGGCTACAATAACGGCCTTGATACGCCTGGACATTGAGTCAAACAGAGCTTGGATGGCATGTAAAGGTACATCTGCAGATGCAGCTTCAATACGATACCACAGTCCATCAAGAGTAGTGACTGGCGTATTGTGACGAGCCAGTTGCTAAGCCACCATTGACCAGACGTTTTCAATTGGTGAGATATCTGGAAAATATGCTGGCCAGGAGAGCACTCGAACATTTTCTGTACCCAGAAAGGCCCGTACAGGAACTGCAACATGCGGTCGTGCATTATCCTGCTGAAATGTAGGGTTTCGCAGGAATCGAATGAAGAGTAGAGACACGTGTTGTAACACTTCTGAAATGTAACGCCTACTGTTCAAAGTGCCGTCAATGCCAACAAGAGGTGACCGAGACGTGTAAACAATGGCACCCCATACCAGCACGCCGTTTGATACGCCAGTATGGTGATGACAAATACACGCTTCCAATGTGCGTTCACCGCGATGTCGCCAAACGCGGATGCGACCATCATAATGCTGTAAACAGAACCTGGATTCATCCGAAAAAATGACGTTTGGTGACATTCGAGCACCCAGGTTCGTCGTTGAATACACCATCGCAGGCGCTCATGTCTGTGATGCAACGTCAACGGTAACCGCAGCCACGGGTCCGAGCTGATAGTCCGTGCTGCTGCAAACGTCGTCGAACTGTTCGTGCAGATGGTTGTTGTCTTGCAAACGTCCCCGTCTGTTGACTCAGGGAACGAGACGTTACAGCCATGCGGATAAGATTCCTGATCTCGACTGCTAGTGATACGAAGCCGTTAGGATCCATCACGGCCGTCCATATTGCCCTCCTGAACCCTCCAATTCCTTATTCTGCTAACAGTCATTGGATCTCGACCAACGCGAGCAGCAATGTCGCGATCCGTTAAACCGCAATCGCGATAGGATACAATCCGACCTTTATCAAAGTCGGAAACGTGATGGTACGCATTTCTCCTCCTTACACGAGGCTTCACAACAACGTTTCACCAGGCAACGCCGGTCAACTGCTGTTTATGTAAGAGAAATCGGTACAAACTTTCCTCATGTCAGCTCGTTGTAGCTGTCGCCACCGGTGCCAACCTTGTATGAATGCTCTGAACAGCCAATCATTTGCATATCACAGCATCTTCTTCCTGTCGGTTAAATTTCACGTCTGTAGCACGTCGTCTTCATGGTGTAGCAATTTTAATGGCCAGTAATGAAATTGTCAAAAGTAATGATCCGATAGCACTCCCTTGGTGCAAGCCCAAACCTTCTTCCAAATCTGAAGACTTCTCTCCATTCAGAATGACATTTGTGATATGTTTGCATGAAACTTTTCAATCCAGTCACACAGTTGGTTATGATATTCCAGACTCTTGTATTTGCATCATTACTCAGAAGTGCAGAACTGTACCGAACGGCTTCCGGAAGTCAAAGAACTCGGCATTTAGTTCAGTGCCTGTGTCTAGTGCTGTCTGCGTCTCGTGATGTAATGATCATAAGACCTATGAAAGCTAGGAGCAGTGAATTCCACTGGCAAGATGTGGCAGTAGTGGCCATTTCAGAAGCAGGGAAAAGAAATTATCAGCTACCTCATCGCTTACTGGTTACACTGAGCCGGTTTTTCCCAACGTTATACCCCCGTGGTCTAGGAGTAGAGTCTTTGATTCGTAATCAAAATATCCTCGGTCCCGTGTTCGAAACCAGCCACTACATAAACTTAGGTTAATGATCAACATTGGGGGCCGAAGACTTCAATCATAAGAAGACACCCTCATTCTTCCAAGGGTTTGTTAAAGACGGAGGAGTAGCGAACACAGGTTCAGGCAGTCTCTTATCGTTGGTTGGGAAATTACACCTAATGAAGGATCAACAATTATCGACGGTATGAGGATGCAGAAGGCAACAGAAACCACTGCATTAAGGACACATAACCTTATCAAAAAAGTGTCATGAGGATCTGTCCACTAGCAAAAGATTCTGGAATCGTTCCCCAATCGGATCGCCAAGAAGGGGGTAACCATTAGAAAAAGATAGAATAAGCAACGGAAGGGTAACCTTCTATGAGTCGGGGTGTGGAATGTCAGAAGCTTGAACGTGGTAGGGAAACTAGAAAATCTGAAAAGGGAAATGCAAAGGCTCAATCTAGGTATAGTAGTGGTCAGAGAGAATGTTCCAGTTGATCAGGCAGGCTTCAGACCTGCTGCTGCCCACCAAGTATTGTCTCTCACATTCTTCATAGAGTCAGGATACCAAATGAAGCAGAAAACATCTGTGGCGTTTGTTGATCTAACTGCTGCCTTCGACACTGTGTGGGGGGAAGGCCTTATCTACAAATTTCTCCGTATTATACCCTGCAGAACAATGGCTCGACTGCTTAACAACATGCTAAGCGATTGGAAGTTCCAGATAATCACTGGAAGCAACATAATTAAGGAGAGGAAGCTGAACAACTGTTTGCCTCAAGGATCAGTTCTCTCACCATTACTGTTCAACCTATACCTATCTGATCTATGTGACACTTCGTCCAGAAAATACTTCTATGCCGATGACCAGGCTCTACCCGTAAAACACGAGGAAATGAAGACAACAGAAGAGATTCTAACCAACGACCTGTCTGCATTAGACAATTACTTCAAAATCTGGAGACTTCAACCCAGTATGAGTAGGACAGAAGTGTGTTGCTTCCATCTAAATAATCGGTTGGCGAGCGTAAAACTGGAACTAAGTTTAAGAGGCAGAACTCTTCGTCATAATTGGAACCCAAAATATCTTGGTGTCATCCTGGATCGTACAGTATGCTTCAAACAACACCTTCTTAACTTAGCTCAAAAGTTGAGGACTCAAAACAACATCCTCCTTAAGCTATGCAGAACTATCTGGGGATCTTCAGCAACCACCCTGCGATCTTCAGCTCTGGGCTTGGTGTACTCAAGTGCTGGGTATTGTGCACCTGTTTGGACGAACAGTCATCATACAAGGCTTGTTGATACTTAGCTGAATATGACAGTGCACATAATATATGGTGAAGTCAGATCTACTCCAGTTTATTGGCTTCCACTGTTAACTGTTATAATGCCTCCTGATTTACGCAGATGTACTGCCCTTATGAGAATTTCACAGGATCTCCAGGAATTCTAACCAACCTGTGCATAGCGACCTACCACTTTTAAATCGTAAGAGACTGAAATCACGCCATCCAACTCTGTGCGATGCTGCTGACATGGTTGTTAAGGATTTCAAGCCTCCTGACGAATGGAAAGGTCGGTGGGACGCAGTGACAGAGGTGCCCCTGCATAACATCTTCTCAGGTACTAAACTTCCAAGTGGATTCGACCTACCACGCAAGACCAGGACTACTCCTAACAGAATCCGTACCGGCATGGCCATTGCAGGGATGCTCTCTTTAAGTGGAAGAAGCTGCCTGTTCCAGCCTGTGACTGTTCACCACATTGTCAGTGAATGTAGGATTCGAGCCTATCACAGCGCCAAAGAGGACTTCGTGCTAGCAACTCCAGATGCAGTGCGCTGGATGGAAGGACTGGATATTCAGTTGTAAACATAAACTTAAGTGTGTCAATATGTACATACGTTTATGTAATTTAATCTCATGTTATGTCTGTATTAGCCATACGCTGAATAATAAATAACAAAGTGGTCCGTGAAGTGAAATGTAAAGAAGACAAGGATTTCTGGTCTGATGAGTATGGAGTAATATCAACAGGAGTAGAAAGTGGTATAACGGGAGTGCGATTCGTTATGTAGAGGAAGGTACGGCAGAGAGGGTGTTACTGTGAACAGTTCAGTGATACGGTCGTTCTTATCAGAATCGACAGCAAACCAACACCGACAACGATAGTTCAAGTATACTTGCCAGCGTCAGAAGCTGAAGATGAAGAGATAGAGAAAGTATACAGGATGCTGAAAGGGTAATTCAGTTCGTAAAGGGAGATGTAAACAACAGTTTTTTGTATGATTATGAAATTACTCGAAGAAATAGCAACCCACTTGGCCATATTGTGTTGATTTACACTTATGAATTAATGAATTATGCTGGAGGTATAATACGCCTGCCACAATATTGAATGAACAATTGAGCGTGTAACACGAATTGCATTTCGTGACACCAACTACTGGTCGTGCTGATGATGCAGCCATTATCGTGCAGCAGATGTTCACACAGAACCAACTGGGGTCCCTGATTAGTCTGTAATTGTCTCTCAAAAAAACGGACGATACAAGATTCTGCAATCTCGTTACATGCGACAACTGGTTTCTCTACAGTACTCAAAAGGCCTGCATGTATCTTCGGCGAGACGAAGGACCGAGCTGCCGCTACTAAATGTTGTCATAATGATGCAAAGAACAGGCAGAGGATACGATGGCCCTTGTTTGTTCTCCCAAGACCATACGTCCCAAACCTTTTTTGGGGTATGTAAGTCACCTTGTAGCAAAATGCGCAAGTCTTGGAGACAGACAGGTGCCACAGCCGATTGGCTGGTCACAAACCATGATGGTTCCTGAATCAGTTCCGCAAACTTGGGGAGTTCTTGCCCTGAGCAGCGGATTTTGTCACTACTGAGAAAGTGTCTATATCACGTGTTCATGATCACGTAGTATGTCAGTTAGGGTAAATCATATCAATTGTAGTCAACTCCTTCACCAAAGGAGACGAAGTAAATTATCCTGAATTCCACTGAAGGACAACTGCCGAGACGAGAAACATAGAAGTAGATATCCTCCGTGTAGCAAAACAGCTTAAATCGCTTGATAAGGTCAAGTCCTCAGGTCCCGATTGATTGCCAGTTCGGTTCCTCTCAGAGTGTGCTGATACGATAGCTCCATTTATATGGAACCTCTCGCTCATAGAAAGATCCGTACCTACAGACTGGAAAACTTCTCAAGCCACACCAATACTCAAAAAGGGAAGTGGGAATAATCCTCTGAATTACAGGCCCTTATCACTAACATCGATTTCCAGTAGGGGTTTTGGATCATATACTGTTTTCGAACATCGTGAATTACCTCAAAGAAAACGATTTTTTGAGACATTGTCAGCACGGATTCATAAAACATCTTTCTTGTGAAACACAACTAGCTCTTTAATTCATGAAGTTATGAGTCTATCGACAGGGGATGTCAAATTGATTCCATGTTTTTAGACTTGCAGAAGGCTTTCGACACCGTTCCTCATAAGCGTCTTCTAACCAATCTGCGTGCCTACGGAGTATCGCCTTGGTTGTGCGACTGGATTCGTGATTTCCTGTCAGAAAGGTCACAGTTTGTAGTAATAGACGGAAAGTCATCGAGTAAAGCAGAAGTAATATCCGGCGTTCCCCAGGAAGTGTTATAGGCCCTCTATTGTTCCTGATCGATACTAACGACATAGGACGCAATCTGAGTATCCCTCTTATATTTCAAATGATGCTGTCATCTACCGTCCTGTAAAGTCATCAGATGACCGAAACGACTTGCAAAATGATTTATATATCTGTAAGGTGTGAAAAGTGACAATCGACCCTGACTCAAGAAAAGTGTGAATTTAGTACTATAATAAATCTTCTAAATTTCGATTACTCTATAAGTCACACAAAACTGAAGGCTGTACATTCCACTAAATACTTAGGGATTAAAATTACAAATAACCTAAATTGGAACGATCTCATAGATATTGTTGTGGCTTGAACGAACCAAAGGCTGCGATTCATTGGCAGAACACTTAGAAGGTGGAACAGGTCTTCTAAAGAGACTGCTTACACCACGCTTGTCCGCCCTATTCTGGAGTACTGCTGTGCAGTGTGGGATCCGCATCAGGTGGGACTGACGGATGACATCGACTGAAGTGGCAATCATTAAAACAAAGGCATTTTTCGTTGCGACGGGGTATTCTCATCAAATCTGAATCACCAAAACCAAATTTTCCTCTGCGATTGCGAAAACATTCTGCTGGCACCCATCTACATAGGGAGAAATGATCATCACTATAAAATAAGAGAAATCAGGGCTCGCACAGAAAAAGTTAAGTGGTCGTTTTTCCTGCGTGCCGCTCGAGAGTAGAACGGTAGAGAGACAGCTTGAATGTGGTGCATTGAACCTCCTGCCAGGCACTTCATTGTGAATAGCAGAGTAATCACGTAGATGTAGAAGCAAGCTGCACAACCAGTTTCTGCCAGCTACTTAGAGTAAATGAATGTGACAATGTGTCTTTATAGGAGCATCACCTGTGTATGTATGTGTGTGTGTGTGTGTGTGTGTGTGTATGTCTTTGTGTCTGTGTGCACATGTGAACACATGCCTGCTTTCACGTTTGCCAGCATCAGTCCAGACGGCGTGCAAACAGTGCTTAACTTGGATACGGAGTAGCTATGAGAACAAAGCCATTACAAATTTTACAGATTTTCTGTCTACCAGCTCGATCAAACTCAACTGTGTCTTGCTATCTGCAGTACACTGATACAGATAGGGTATTAATACTCTGCAGCAGCTTCTACACTTTAAATTTGTTTGTGGAAAGCAAGTCTCACGTGAAATTATACATAAATCTCAAAATCTGTCAACAGCATGAATAGAAACAATCAGTTAGAAACAGAGTCGTAAGTCAGGATAACCTATTGGCTCATTGACTCCTAAATACAGACACGGATTAACGTGTGAAATAAAGCTTAACACAGTACTTACGTCTATCACACTTCGCTCCTTGCAAGCCTGGTGCACATGAACACAATTCTTTAGTGCAAAATACCATCCCTTCACATGCACTACTCAGAAATGAGCAGCGTTTTGAACAATTGTCTCCATATCTGTTTGGTCCGCAACCTAGGACAAAATACAAAAATTAATTTATATCCACAAGTCTAAGTAATCCATACGTATTACAAAAATGTATGTATGTAAGCAAGTATTTTTCACATCTCCTCCTAAACCCCAGCATCGATTTCAACAGAACTTTGTACACATATCACTTGCTGTCTGCAAGGAAGCGCTGTGGGTGCAAGCGACACCTGCCTATCAAAGGGGTTGATGTGAAGGTGAGAAAGAGGTGTACGTCACATCGTGTGTATAGCCAAAATTTATTGATTCAGTATTTGAGAATGAAAGCACATAGCAACCTCTAACGAACTTTACACGTTATTTAAAACCTTCGTGAAACTATTTATCACCGAAACCCGCACACAAAATGGTAAAAGGGAAAAGCTTTATCGCTTACTGCATTTTCGCTGTACATGCAAAAAAAAAAAAAAAAAAAAAAAAAAATTGGCGTAGCAGGCATGACGTCTTAATTTCTTAATTATTTACTACTAACTGTATTCGCGACAAATTTTGCAGCTAATATTCACATATACACTATGTGATCAAAAGTATCTGGACACCTGGCTGAAAATGACTTACAAGTTCGTGGCGCCCTGCATCGGCAATGGAGGAATTCAATACGGTGTTGGGCCACCCTTAGCCTTCATGACAGCTTCCACTCTCGCAGGCATACGTTCAGTCAGCTGCTGGAAGGTTTCGTGGGGAATGGCAGCCGATTCTTCACAGAGTGTTGCGCTGAGAGGTATCGATGTCGGTCGGTGAGGCATGGCAAGAAGTCGGCGTTCCAAAACATCCCAAAGGTATACTAAAGGATTCAGGTCAGGGCTCTGTGCAGGCCAGTCCATTACAGGGATGTTATTACCGTATAACCACTCCGCCACAGGCCGTGAATTACTAAAAGGTGCCTGATCGTGTTGAAAGATGCAGTCGCCATCCATGAATTAGTCTTCAACAGTGGGAAGCAATAAGGTGCTTAAAACATCAGTGTGCTGTGATAGTGCCACGCAAAACAACAAGGGGAGCAAGCCATGAAAAGCACGACCACACCATAACACCACCTTCTCCGAATTTTACTGTCGGCACTACACACGCTGGCAGATGACGTTCACCGGTCATTCGCCGTACCCACACTCTGACATCGGATCTCCACATTGCGTACCGTGATGCGTCTTTCCACACAACCTTTTTCCACTGTTCAATTGTCCAATGTTTATGCTCCTTACACCGAGTGAGTCACCGTTTGGCATTTACCGGCGTGATGTGTGGCTTGTGAGCAGCTGCTTTTGATGTTCTCCTTGCTCCATCTGTCGTTGGTAATTTTGCTCCCTAGGTAGCAGAATTCCCTAACTTCATATACTTCGTGACCATTAATCGTCATGTTAAGCCTGTGCTGTTCTCATTTCTGCTACTTCTCATCACTTTCGTCTTTCTTCGATTTACTCGCAACACCTACCCTGTACTCATCAGACTGTTCATTCCATTCAGCATAACAATGTTATACGAATCGTATCACTGATACCCTTGCACCTTGAATTATAATTACACTCTTGAACCATTCTTTTACTTCCACCATTGCTTCTTCGATGTACAGATAGAACAGTAGCGAAGATTACATCCCTGTCTTATATCGTTTTTAATCGGAGGACTTCACTCTTGGTCGTCCACTCTTATTATTCCCTCTTGGCTCTTGTACATATTGCATGTTACTGGTCTCTCCCTATACCTTACCTATTATCATCAGAATTTCGAACATCTTGCACCATTTTTCACTGTCGTACGCTTTTTACGGGTCTACAAATCCTATGAACGTGTCTTGATTTTTCTTTAGTCTTGCTTCCATTATCAACCACAACGTCATAATTGCCTCTCAGGTGCCTTTCCTAAAGCCAAAGTGATCGTCATATAAATCATCTTCAGTTTTCACTCTTATAGTCGCTTAAGAAAAGCCTTAAAGGGGCGATGATTTTTGTCAGGCGAGGAAGTGAGCGGGCAACAACGCAGGTGTTCACGCAGAAGGACACGGGATTTTGCCAAGAGAGTGTCTTCAACATGGAGCATCGATGGGGTCATTACCTGAGGGTCCAGGCGATTTTACTTGAGTGGCATGCCAATTTTGGACTGTAGAGCGTCCGAACAGGAACTTTTTGGTCGCTACATTACAATTTGCCAATACCGATTTAAACTAACGGTTTGTCGACACCACTGTCGGCTGTCGCCTACCCCTACTTTAGCCAAGACCAACTGTTATACATTGTTCGCCTTATTCGAGTTCAAATGCTTATTTGTTAATCAGCTCAGTTCTTCCTTGTACTTGAATTTAATGTAAGTGGTGCTGTTCATTGCTTTTTGTGTTGTGTGCTGTTCTGATAGTTTCCAACTCTGAATAAGTTTGTAACAAGAAAGAAGACGAAAGGCAATTCTGATTCGTCCACTCGCATTATGGTAAGTTAAAATACGCATGCACCAGTGGCGGATACACATGGGGGGCGTGCGGGGCGCGAATCCACCCCCTCCCTCCCCTTCTTGCGGGGCCGCCAGCATTACCACCCTCGCTGCCCCCGTCAGCCTACCCGCACGTTATTCGTTCGTTTCTTTCGGCAGTCGACTCGACTGAATCGACTTATCGAGTAGTAATACTTTCTTGTGTAGCACGCGCGTCCGCGTCATCGTATTTTATACGTTTCCGTCTGGCTCATAGATAGCTAACACATACCTACGAGAAAAGTCGCGGCCGTTCTAGTGATCTCGATACGTTATTCTACCTGGCACTTCTTCGAGAAAAGTCGCGAATATTCTATTGTTTTCTTGTACAGAGAACGTTCGATACGTTACGTTATGAATACGGACTATTCGCCCAACAGGAAGCTGGTTTACATTCTGAAGCAGAAATATGAAGACTGAAGAATGAATAAGTAAAAAGTCCTAGTTGTAGCAAGTGCTAGTGTGAACATTAGTCAAGAGTGAGAGTGATCAGTTGATTGTGAGGTATTAATTATAGTAGTTCATAGTAATTTGAAGTGTGTGGAGAAATAGTACAATACCCGACGATTGGAGAAGCGGAGACATTGTTCCCATCTTCAAAAACGCCAATAAAAGACTTTGAAAAAGCTACAGACGAATAACCCTTATGAGTCACACAGCCAAGATTTTTGAAAGAAGCTTGCTAAATCGAATAAATGAAAAGATAGAAAAGGAGCTGAGTGAAGAACAGCATGGGTTTATGAAAGGAAGAAGCACGATCGACCAGATATTTTCTATCTGTCAACTGATGGAAAAAAACTTGGGAGTATTACAAAGAGGTGATAATGGTTTTTATAGACATAGAAAAGGCATATGAGTCAGTTAACAGGGAAAGACTCTGGGAAGAAATGAAAAAGATAGATATAGATGCTGGATACATTAATGTAATAAAGAGAATGTAGAGGGGACACAATTGTAGAATTAGAATACCATTGGGGAACTCTGAATGCTTCGAAATAAGACAAGGACTTAAGCAAGGAAGTATTCTATCTCCTGCACTTTTTAATGTTGTGACTGAGAGAAGGAGTAGGGCAGTTAAAGATATAGTAAAAGAAAGAGGCGGAAAGGTGATTTTTACAGATGCTATGGTAATATGGGGTGATAAAGAGGTAGATTTATAGTTACAACTTGATGTGTCGAAGGAAATAATGAAAAGGTATGGATTAAAGGTAAATAATGATAAGAGTGAAGTAATGGTTTTTGGAAGAGAGAAAGGGATCAACGGAAATATTATCTTGAATGGAGATCCCCTCAAAGTGGTAGAAAGTATCACTTATTTAGGGAGTGAAATATCTAGGGATGTAAGAATAACTAACGAAATGAATAGGAGATTACAGAACGGAAGCAATTTCTACCAAACAATAAAACACCCGATTTGGAAAAGCAAGTTTCAGAAAAAGCAAAACTCCTTATGTATAACAATTATTACTTCCCTATTGTCACCTATGGTTGAGAAACATGGACAATGACAAAAAGGGGCTGGAGCAGACTGCAAGCAGCGGAAATGAAATTTTTAAGAGCAGTTAAGGGAAAAACAAGAATGGACAGAGTAAAGAATGTAGAGATTACAAAGGACCTTAAAGAAGAAAGTATGAGAGAAGAAACTGAAAAAAAAGAGATTAAGATAGTATGGGCATGTTAGGAGGATGCATGGACAGAGACTCCCCAAAATTATGGAAGAACTAAAGATGGATGGGAAAAGACCTAGAGGGCGCCCAAGAACACGGTGGAAAGCGGGAGTGAGAATATCTCTGGAAAGGAGAGGTGTGACCTGGTAGCAAGTGGAGGAAGAAAAGTGGTGGGAGGACAGAGCCTAATGGAGAGGACTCGTCAGCGCCCAGACCCGGCAGTAGCTGGAGCGCGATCCGGATATAGACAGATAGTAATTGCTCAGTAAAAATATTGCTGCGAGACTCGTAACGGTATTTTTACTAATAACGTAACACGAGTTAGGTATGGGAAAAATATTCAAATGTGTGTGAAACCTTATGGGACTTAACTGCTAAGGTCATCAGTCCCTAAGCATACAGACTACTTAACCTAAATTTTCCTAAGGACAAACACACACACCCATGCCCAAGGGAGGACTCGAACCTCCGCCGGGACCAGCTGCACAGCCCATGACTGCAGCGCCTCAGACCGCTCGGCTAATCCGGCGCGGCGTGTATGCGAAATTATAGATGCGTATACCTCCGGTAACAGTGACTTTAGAGAAAATTCTTAAAAACCCATTGTTACTACATAGGAACTCTATCGAATGAACTAGAACGGAATCGACAATAAAAGTTCCAGACATGTAAATTGCCTGACTTTCTGTTCTACTGACAATGTAATTAACCAATATGCCAGCAAGAATAGGAGCATAGAATTCATCATTTAAGGAAGAGAACCACAGTTGTAACTTTTTAATAACATAAGATGGCATTCTCTTGTATATGTATAGAATCAATGTAAAAAAAAACTTGATTTAACTTTACATGCGACTTGATTAATTTTTATTAGGGTAATAGTAAATGTACCTCAAGGTATCTTTAGCGCCCCCATTTTAGGATGTTCTGTACCCGCCACTGGTATGCACTACCGTAATAGCCTAATTAAGTATCTACAGCAGTTTAATGTTAGCGCACGACACGTTATTTGGAGACTGGTGGCAGTCTGTGTATGCAGTATTTCAATATTCAGTAGAGCGATAAACAGCACTACAAATAATATTAAAGTCAGTTCGTAAAAATACACTTGGATCTGCCTTTGTTGCTCGGAAACGTCACGGCTCAGCAAAAACGTCGCCCAAACGGCGATTGTTACATTTCTTTAAAAATATTGCTCATATTTCTATCATTACCAGCCCAAATGGTAAAATATTGATCAGTCTTATCACCCAGGCGGTACTAAAATTATGAAAACCGGTTCCGATACGGAGCTTTTGGGGAAGGGATGTGTGATGACAGCACACTCTATAGTTCGTTCGTTTCCAGAATATTTTCGTAGTGGGCGATCTGCATCCCGCACACTTTAGTTCAAATCTATTTACGCTCTTGTAATACTATAATAACTGTACAAGAATTTCTTGCACAATCAAATCTTCAAATATGCATGCATTTATGCCCAATCAAATGACAGAACTTGCACAACTGAAGGAGAAATATGCAATTTCTGAATTACATCTTTTGTTGTGATCCACCTTATTTTATTTGAAAACAATGTGCGGCAACCAGTTTTTCCCAATTCGCCACCGACCAGAGTAGTTCTGCACCTTGAGGCATGTAGCTAGCAGTCCGTAGATTCAGGAGCCGGCGTGGGCCGAATGCATCCACCAGCAATCTTGAAAATGGTTTTCTGTGGTTTGCCATTTTCAACTTAGACAGGAACCGGCGTGGTCCCTTACTATAGGCCACAGTCAATTCCTTCCGAATTCCTTTCTTTACTGATAGATTCTAGTTCCCTTAAAGATGCAGCCTCTCTGCTTAAACAAAAAGAGATGCGTCGAGGGCGAGCTGAACATCTGTTCGGAGACTTTTGAGGCTCAAAATCTTCTTTACGAGGGTCATTCAATAATTAAAGAGACAAATTAGTCTGTAGAAAAAGCATTAATTTTTACAAAGCTATACATTTTCTGCTTTTCAACATACTCCCCTTGAACATTTATGCACTTGTTCCAACGGGTTACAAGCTCTTTTATTCGAGCTGCAAAGAACTCTTTATCTTGATGTTTCAACCAATTTCCCACAAACTTTCCCACGTCCTCGTTGCCCTGGAACCTCTTCCGACGTAAGGCCACCTTCAGTGCACCAAACAAGTGGACATCACTAGGGGCTAACTCAGGACTGTAAAGGGGATGAGGCAGTACTTCCCAGCCCATTTTTTCGATGGTTTCAGGGGTTAGTTGAGCAATATGAGGACGCGCTTTGTCTTGCTGGAGATTCACACCTCTCTTCTGGGATCCACGATGCCTCTCTCTCTTAGTTGGCTGGTTTAAAAGCAAATCCGAGTAGAACTAGCTGCTCATTGTACGGTGCTCTCCGAGATAATCACAAAAACAGGACTTTCAGCATCCCAAAACACCGTCAACATGACTTTTCCTGCTGATGTTTGGATTTTTAATTTTTTCTTGACAGGTAAGTTGGTGTGCTCGCATTCCGTGTTTTGTCTTTTTGGTTCCGGCTCATAATAGTGAACCCAAGTTTCATCACAAGTTAAAATTTTGTTGATAAAGTGCTCACCTTCTCTTTAATAACGTTCCTTTAGCTCTGCACACACCCCCAGCTTTGTTTCCTTGTGTAGCGGCGTCAGCTCCTTTGGGATCCATCTTGCACATGTTTTGCGGTACTTCATATTGTTACAGATAATGTTATGAACTGTACCAGCACTAACTTGAACCTTATCAACTATCATTTCCACGGTCACACGGCGGTCGGTGCGAATAATGTCATCAGTTCGACTTCCAAGTGACAGACTTGAAACTGCCACTGGTCGGCCACAACGGCCTTCGTCAGTCACTGAGTCGTGACCATTTTTAACTGCCCTATCCACTTGTAAAACTTTGGACGATTCATACCACCTTCACCATAAACGTTAGACATTCTACAGTATATATTCACTGGTTTCTCGCCTTCAGCAAGTAAAATACGAATAACAGAACGTTCTTCAACTAATGTGGAGTATCAAGCCGACTAGCCATGTTGAAATGTATTTTTCCAGGTTATAAACAAAACAATGTTATACATCAGCTGATGAGGGCTCAACCCAGTGATGCCAATTTAAGGCCATAAAAGTACCAAGCTTTCCCTGCTAATAGATTTTTCTCCAGAAGAATTTGTCTCTTTAATTATAGAATGACTCTTGTTTATTCGAAGGCGGCTTTCAAATGTCAAATGGTTCAAATGGCTCTGAGCACTATCGGACTTAACTTCTGAGAGCATCAGTCCCTTAGAACTTAGAACTATTTACACCTAACCAACATAAGGACATCACACGCATTCATGCCCGAGGCAGGATTCAAACCTGCGACGGTAGCTCCTAGAGCCGCTCGGCGACTCCGGCCGGCCTATGAATCGTCATTTTCTACTATGCATCTGTGCATAAACTTGCCTCACTTGTGGGACGCCCATATACAGTGTGGACGAAAGTTGTGTCACAAGATATTAACCCTGGATACCTGATGCCAGTAAGAATAAGAATTACTTATGTTGCGTAGGTCGACAACGCACAATTTTTAAACTACGGAAACTAGGTGTTCTGATTGGCCGTTGGAGTGCCCTGTTGACATTCGTCGGTTGACGGGCAACGGTGTGGCTGTCGGTTCACACATACAAACGTCCATGGCCCCATCACTGTCCCAACGTGATACACACACATTCGTGGTCATGTGCTGTCCAGAGCATCCGGCAACACGGCAACCCTGGGGCCAATTGGAGCGCTTGGCGCAAAGTTTCCGTAGTTTAAAAGTTGTCCGTTGTCGACCTATACAACATAAGTAATTTTGATTCCTACGGGCATCAGCTATCCAGGGCTAAAATTTCCTGACATAATTTTTCTGCACCCAATATTATGTCTAAGTTTTACTACAAGGGTGACATTCTACTGTGAAATGTATCATTCGTAATATCCTTCCAGCAGTGAGACCAGACGTCACAACTTCAACATATGTGTAAATAAACGTCATACAAACGACAACGTATGTTGTACATCATAGCGTAAGTTATTAGTAGCCGAGACTGTTATCATGGATAAATACAAACTGATTTATCACATTTCATACATTAGAATGTAGTTCAAAGTAACACATGACTCAACGTTAAGTTCCCAAAACTTTAGCTCGCTGAATCTGTGTACTACGTTTTAGTTTGTAAATAAATATGATTGCTATAGTTTCAAGTTGACATTTGAAATAATAATTTAAAAGAAAGTCTTGATCATTCAAGGAAATTGACCATTTTAATGAAGTGAAAGATATTAATAAAATTTTCGTTTGAATTTAGGAACTTTGGATACTATGATGTGCTGAAGAAACTCTAACTTTGTTTTAGATAACTTGTAAATTTGAATATGAGATTGTACTAGCGAAAGACAGCTATTGTTAAAAGAAATTTGATCCCATTTGACTTTATAAGTTATTCAGCCTAACATTAAGACTCTCCTGCTCTTCGAAAGTGAAAGTTATATTAGAAGACTGACTAGGGGAAGGCCTTAGACACGGCCAACCAATTCGGCTCAGGTCGCTTGTGTACAACCTAAAACGAAGTACGGTACTCTAAGAAATTTTGGCTCAGCACCTGCCCGATTTTAAGAAAACCTGGTCGGCACAGTAGCTCAGTGTGTTCGATCGGAGGTTTAGCTGCCCTCTGTCATAAAAAAAAAGAAAAAAAAGAGTGAATCCATCAACAACGAACTATAACGGGTGACATGGACATGGGACCCCGAACAAAGGCAACGAACAAAATTAGATGATTAGAAAAAATAGTGCAACGGCTAAGGTAACTGTGTGGGAAGCGGAGAATCCGGGTTCGAATCTCAAGGAAACGTAGCGGATGTTATCCTTCTCGTTTGTATATTTCCATATATCAATTGACAGGGATAGGAGGGTTAATAAGCTAAGTGAATCAATAGGAAATGATAAAAAGGTAGGCAAATAAATTTGTCAGACCTTTGTTTCTTGTAAACACTGGAAAACCTGAGGCAATACTTTTTCAGATGCTGTGTACGAATGCGTTAGTCTTTTTTCTTTACAACCATATGCGACAAGGATTCGTTCTTCGCCCTTATACGATAACGTGCGTCGAATGTTCACCCGATACTTGCATCCTGTTTGATTGCTGTTGATCACGTAATCTCGATTAAAACCGGTCATAAGTGACGCCGTGATCAAAAGATCCTCCACTTTCTGTATATCTTATATATTTTCTACCTCCTTGTGGGAGACGTGTTTAGAGACGCGTCGTTGACGATTTTTTATTCCGATTTGAACTTTCTTGCCCAAGATAATGATGCAGCAAACGTAAAATCCTTGTCGGTCGCATACTGAGGCGCTGAACCTGATGCCCACTCCTGGATTATTCCCGTTGTTAGATTCTCGTTACGACGACGATATTCGACAAATCGGTTGTTATGTCCACTTATTTATCGCCTGACATTCGTCGTATCTTGTCCCTCATTTAACAATATCATTTTCCCACAATTTTAGGTCCTTCTTCCTTTTCAGGGCTGTTGTTGGTCTGTTCTTTTGCAGTGTTTGTAAGTTCCAATTTGGATGATTCCTGGCTAGCGCTAGAGCCTTTACATTTGCTTCAAGAGGTTATAGTGCCGTACTTCAGCCGTTTAGTAACCGGTTCGTAATACTTATCGGGAACAGGTGAAGCACAGATTGCCTGCGACGTGGACATTTCCAAAGTGTTATGACCAGTTTGCGATTCACTAGTTGTGATAGCTTCCACTGAAATCACCTTCTGCTTCGCCTTCATGGTATAGTTCATCAGTACCAACAAAAGTCATTTCGTTCGTCAGATCCAAATATCGCTCGATAGCCGCTCCTATCAACCTGGAACGCCGCGAGACAGAACTGCCTGCTTCGGGAAGTCCATTGATAATACATTTGTCTTGCAACACTTTTACAAACGAAAACGCAGCGTCGGTAACTTCCCGCTTGCCGTCGTCTGTGTTAGGCTCCCAACTATATGTTTCAGCTCTGGTCGATTATGCAACTGAAAGATATGGCACAACAAACAAAAACTAGTTACATCGACATAAACAGGAAACATTATTGTTCGTTGTATTTGATCGTAGCGGACGTCACATGACATCCGTTGATCCCTTCACTCAGCTCTTATTACACAGAGGAGCCAGCCTCTCATCGAACACCCTGAGCTACTGTGCCGGCTTATCGATCCCGCCAATTTTGAGTCGATTGCTCGTCACAACCTTTAGGGGTGATTTTCACAATAATGGGAGGGGGGAGGGGCAGAGGCGTTGGAAGAGATGGGAGGCGGGCGGACTGTTCTGCCAAAATATCTTAGTCCTTCCCTCGTTTTAGGTTGTACACAAGCGACTTGCAAAATTTGAGCCGAATCAGTGGGCCGTGTCTGAGGCCTTTCCCTTGTGAACTGCGCTTTGTTAGCGAAGAAGCAATACACTGATTCAAAATTTTATTCGTTTGAAGTTATCCTATAGCCAAATCTAATACTTTTTTAACAAAAGCCGACCGGAGTGGCCGTGCGGTTCTAGGCGCTACCGTCTAGTGCCGAGCGACCGCTCCGGTCGCAGGTTCGAATCCTGCCTCGGGAATGGATGTGCGTGATGTCCTTAGGTTAGTTAGGTTTAAGTAGTTCTAAGTTCTAGGTGACTGATGACCTCAGAAGTTAAGTCAGAGCCATTTGAACCATTTTTTTTAACAAAAGTTTTTCTTGCGTAGTTTAAGAGGCCAAGTACCATTAGTATGAATACCTCTCAAAGGAATTATTACATAAACTAAATAAATAAATGAATTTTCAGAGTAAAATGAAAAACGTTACCTTCTTAAGAGCCTCTTTAACAAAGCCGCCACCCCCGCTCCCCCTCCCCCACCCCTTCCCCCACGTACTTGACCAGGTCTGTACGGTAGTTTCTCGCAGTTGTCGGCGTACATCCATAGTATTGTAGAATGCCACCAACCCTAGTCTGGAAGTATTTTTATATTTACAATGTATGTAGGAGTCAAGTGCAATGTTTCATTTGCTTTGGGAGATTAGAGATTTGCCTGCCATTTCTATGAAATAATAAAAGAGGAAGGAAATTGCGGTTACACTAATAAATTAAAAAGTTATCAACAATTCACTCATAGTATACAGTGGAAATAGAAAGTAGCTGATCTGCTGCCTGTGTCTTTACAACATGCCTCCACCTGCTTGTAGCCCATGACAGTGGACAAATTAACACTCCCATAGAGGCTTTCTCCCCAGTTTCCGCCCTTCAGCACTGACTGTTCGTAATTCCCAAATAGTGATATGATTCTTGAGAAGAGTTTCAAAAAATTATAATCAGTAAGAGAATACTTTCAAAAAATAGAACCAGTAGCAGAATACCGGTGATTTTTTGTGATAGAAGAATAGCAGATCAAGTAAGTCTTTTTTCCGATTTGATTTAACATTTTGCCTTTGTACCTTGAGCGTCATTGAGACAAAATTCTTCAGTCTTTCTTCGATTTCTAGATTTATTACACGAAATAATGAGAACAAAAAAAATCGAAAATCGGCTATTTGAGAAACTGGTTGTGTTGCAGGGGTTCAACAGGTTAAACTGGCATTTGAAAAAAAAAAAAAAACAATTTCAGCGAAAACTAGTTGTCTCAGCAATAACCGCCAACCCTAGTAGCAGAAGTCTGCGAGTGATGTTGTACAGAGTACAGCGTTTATGGGCTTGTAGAAGGCTCATGTACAAGACTGGTAGAGTGGTGCCAAACTCAACTTTATCTTCACTTTCCACCGCCCACAGTGAACGGAAATCAAGTTACTTTACTTTCACTTTCGAATTCCTGTCTCTGTGTTGTTGTTGTGAAAGGGTACAGTACCGCCCGACATTGAAAATGGGTACAACATACTTCATTATTTTTGTCAGAACAACATATTTTTTTTGTAAAGCTAACTCAATTTCAATTAATACAGCGAAGCCGGATACCAGTGTGGGAAAGAATGAGAATTTATTTATTTAATTGATCACATGTGCACTCCCACAAAGTAAATCCCTACATCCAGTTTGGTGAGATCTGTGAAATGAATGAATGTATGGTCGTCTGCCAACCGCAGATAGTGAATGTGAATATATGATCATCTTTGAGACGATCGTTTGGCCACCTTTGGTGGGACCAAAGAGATGAAATGTACCAGAGCTTTGAGCGCCTGAAATGTGGCTGACCAATACGATAGCAAGGTGCTTCCCCCACCTCGACAGAGATGGGAGAGGTCCTCGAGAACGGCCATGTTTCAGCACTCTGCCGCTGGATCTTGTGCTGTTAAGACCTGTTTTAGTTGTGCTCCGTAATGACGAAAAAGTGGAGACATGGTATGCATGTGGAATATTTAAGAGTAGTTTGAAATAATAATTTCTCTATTTCAGGAACTTTTGTGGGGAGAATTAAATGTCAGGCAGGTAATATTAAAGGGATTGTAGTAATCTTCGGAAGTGGCCAACGGTCACAATGAAACCACGTGTAGCAATAAGTTGAAATACTTCCGTGTGCTTAAGTTAAGCTGAATTACTAGCGTGTGTACAATAAGTTGAAATATTTAAGAAATAGCGTGTGTACCATAAGTTGAAATATTTAAGAAATGGCGTGTGCAGGACTTGAAATTAGAGACGAGTACTTCCACGTGGTGAGTACTGTGTGAGTCTCAATCTGTGTATGAGACAAAGGATAAAGGGAAGTACTCGTCCATGGTATCAGTTGAGGACTCGCGTGTGTGATGTTCTTAATATTACTTTGCATGATATGATTCCGTGTGACGCTAGATTTAAACTCTGAGAGAGAATCAAGGTGAGTCGGCCGTCTATCCAGCAACGCCACTTGGCTTGCATTGCACAGGAAGACGTGCAAATATCTCCAGAGTTCGTAGTAGGAAAGTGGAATTATGAAGTGGGGCAGTGTCGTGTGAAACTGGGATAAATACTGATTGAAGTGGGAAAGCTGAAAGTGATAATGTTGTGACTATTCTGTGTAGTATTTCATGTTGTAGTGTGGTGTATGTCATGTAATTTGGGTATGTGTGGTTTGCATGGGAGAGTAGCGAGGTAGGTTCAAAAGATTAGTGGGTTATGCTTGTTCCTTCGGTACCGCTCGGTCTGGAGGAAAGTTTCGTGATGATGATTGTGAGAGTCGAAGTGTGAGGTATAATAAAAGATCCACCATCCTATCCAGAAAGTGCACTGTAGCGTTAAAAATAATTAAGAGACCATAATATAGAGATTCACCATTGTAAAGCCATGCCCACTGGGCGGAATTTCTCATGTGTTATTGTTGTAGGTTATAGAATTTGTGTGTTTAGGTTAGAGAATTTATCGGAATAAATAAGATAGTGAAAAGAAAAATATTGGTGACTTTTCCTTCGAATTGTATGTTGTAATAATGTCCCGAATTTATAATGTGTGCGCCATTCATATTCAGTGCGGTGGCCACGTGTCGATAAAACCCGTTAAATAAAAGACAAAAAGAAAATGTGGTATTACCAGTGCGTAGTGTACAGTCAGAGTTCTGTAAATTACTGATAGTCAGAAGCGTGTTTCCGTTGCGTATTATTCATATAGGAGGATAACTTGTAACTTAAGTGTGAGTACTAGAGTTCATGTTACTCGATAAATAAGAATGAATCCACTCGCTTGGCAGACCACTCATCTTGCAGGCCTGACTGCTTGATGCCACAGTATGAGCAAGGCATGTAGGTGCCTCTCATAATTTCGACCCTGCCAGGATATATTTTGCCAGGATATATTTTGCCAGGATATTTTGCTGTTAGGGTTTGCTGTTAAGATTTTTTTTATGGAATGTGTTGTGATAGCGCTAAGAAATAAAACTTTTTTCTGTTTGTAATTTCTTTCTGCATTGGTGAGGATCTTTTATTTTTTTATGTAGTTAATTGCTATATCGCCCAGGGCTGGAAGATCATTGTATAATTTTTTTGCGTAATGTCCGTGGTAACTAGGTTGCAGTCGAAAAGTGTAGTCACCATGGAGAATAGCGATTCTGGGGTGAACGTAGCAGTGCTGCAGGAAGTAACTGCTGATCATGGGCTAGTGAGAGAGAACGACAAACACTCAGAAGGGGCTAAATTGTTCAGTGGACCGCTGCTAGGTGATCCTTTGAGCGGCGGGCTTTGTTCGCAATCGGGGGCTTTTCCCGATGACGCGGGCAAGCCGGGACTAGGTCAGGTATGCAGCGAAAGTGCAGCTACCCTTAGGGAAGCTACGGTTTCTCAGGCGAACGAGGTGAGCGCGTCGAAAGTAGCAAATGACAATGTTTTTACAGAGGATGGATAGGGAGGTACAAAGCTTGACATGCATGTCTGTTAAAAGGAATCTGCCAGGAACGGCTAAATAGTCGATGATAATCGATTGGTAAACTCATCACCATGCGGTTAGCAGACGACCATACATTCATTCATTTCACAGATCTCACCAAACTGGATGTAGGGATTTACTTTGTGGGAGTGCACATGTGATCAATTAAATAAATAAATTGTCATTCTTTCCCACACTGGTATCCGGCTTTGCTGTATTAATTGAAATTGAGTTAGCTTTACAAAAAAAAATGTTGTTCTGACAAAAATAATGAAGTAAGTTGTACCTATTTTCAATGTCGGACAGTATTGTACCCTTTCAGTTATTGTTGTGGTCTTCAGTCCTGAGACTGGTTTGATGCAGCCCTCCATGCCACTCTATCCTGTGCAAGATTCTTCAACTCCCAGTGCTTACTGCAACCTACATCCTTCTGAATCTGCTTAGTGTATCCATCTCTTGGTCTCCCTCTACGATTTCACCCTCCACGCTGCCCTCCATTGCTAAATTTGTGATCCCTTGATGTCTCAGAACATGTCCTACCAACTGGTCCCTTCTTCTTGTCAAGTTGTGCCGCAAACTCCTCTTCTCCCCATTTCTATTCAATACCTCCTCATTAGTTATGTGATCTACCCATCTAATCTTCTGCATTCTTCTGTAGCACCACATTTGGGAAGTTTTTGTTCTCTTCTTGTCTAAACTCTTTTTATCGTCCACGTTTCACTTGCATACATGGCTACACTCTATACAAACGACATCCTAACACTTAAATCTATACTCGATGTTAACAAATTTCTCTTCTTCAGAAACGTTTTCCTTGCCATTGCCAGTCTACATTTTATATCTTCTCTACTTCGACCATCATCAGTTATTTTGCTCCCCAAACTTTAAGTGTCTCATTTCCTAATCTAATTCCCTCAGCATCACCCAGCTTAATTCGGCTACTTTCCATTATCCTCGTTTTGCCTTTGTTGATGTTCATCTTACATCCTTTTTCAAGACACTATCCATTCCATTCAACCGCTCTTCGAAGTATTTTGCTGTCCTTCACTGAAGTACAATGCCATCGGCGAAACTCATAGTTTTTATTTCTTCTCCATGGATTTAACACCTACTCCGATTTTTTCATTTGTTTACTTCACTGCTTGCTCAACATACAGATTGAATAACTTCGAGGATAGGCTACAACCCTGTCTCATCCCTTCCCAACCACTGCTTCCCTTTCATATACCTCGACTCTTATAACTGACATCTGGTTTCTGTACAAATTGTAAATAGCCTTTTGCTTCCTGTATTTTACCCCAGCCGCCTGTCTCTGTATCTCTCCATAATACTTCGACGTGTAATTAAATGACGTTTAACATGCATGTCTTGATAGTGTTAATGGGAGAGTGTACCTCCCATACATACAGCGTTAAACATGCAATATTGATGACCCATTTTTTCAGAACCTTCGACAATTAGGGATCGGAAATTTTTTCTACTACAGTTTCACTCAGGCAGGGCTTTCATGATTCTAAGTCCATCCGTTGGAAGGTCGGGAATGATAGCGAGTTGCTGTAGTACCCTAATTCTTCTCTTATTATCACCGTTAAACGTTATCACAGCGTCACAAACACCCAAGCGTAGAGTCGTCATTCCTACAAAGACTTTTTTTGTATGCGGGTCAAAATGACGTTATTGAAAGACTCATTCGCGTTTTGCGTTCGACCATAGAGATATTTGGAAAGAACTTCACGATGAGTTAACTGTCTAGCTTTCATCACTGTAAATGGTACGCTATTTTTGTGCCAGAAGTGTTCCTCCGTACCAGCTGCCTTAGTTTTGCGGTACTTGCACCATGAATCAGCACGAGGTGGGCACAGACCATGTATGGGTGTATCTTCAGGGGATGATTTGAGGAAGAATGTAGCCCACACTGCTCTGTTCATCCCTTGTAGGTCACATGTTCTGTTTCTTATTGCCATTCCACAATATTGCTGGAGTTCATCAATGTTTTCGTCTGTAAGCCTTCCTTTTTGCCAGTTGGAGTCTCCACAAAATGCATGTGTAATGTCGCTGTTTCATTTTACACACTGCATCCAACCTCTTAACGTGAACATGAATTCAAGGAATAAATACCTGTAAACCACAATCTTTTGGAGTGAGTAGTTCCGGAGATAGAGTACTTTTACACTTGCACTATTAACTCTGAAATAATAAAAACTATACTTCCTATTGGAATTAATCGTTATATGAAGCGGCTAATTATTCTTGAGAGAGCAAATATTATTAAGAGATAAAAATCGGGAAATGTCACTTTTTGACCAATTTCGCCTCACATACTCAACGATATCTTTTTCTGTTACTTGTATTGTCAGTTCCATCGATCGTATTAAGGCCAAGCTAAATTTTCAAATCCCTCCTAGTAGAATGCAGTAGAATACACAACCGATAGTTTAACGAACCATTCGACAAAAGTAGGGGAAGAAAGCGTGTGTCGTAAATCATACTTGTCATCAAGGCACTCGCTTGCTACCGGTGTGTGCTTCACAAAGTGCTCTAAATGGAAATTTCTCTTCGGGATCTGAGTTTCTCCTGGCGTATAAAATTTTCAAACAACTTACGGGAATTCAGCCAGGTACAATTTACAGCGACCGCCGATATTTCGACGGGAGTAGACTACACCCCGCCATTTTGAAGGCACAAACTGAAACCGACAGGCGATGTACAAACAAATTTTAAACCTCTGTTCTTGGAGTGATTCAGGAGAGATAACACACAGACATTGCCACCAAAGATAACCAGAGGTATCGATAGTGAAAGACTACGAACTGGCAAGCGAGGTAGCGTTGACTCTGTTCTTCTGTTTTTTGACGAGGGAGAGAACACGATTCCAAGCAGAGTTTCAACAAACGCATCTATCGCGGTTTACATGATTGCTCGTTAATTTAACCTCAGCAGTCTCTTTAATAACACAGCCCCAATAGCTGGACGTGTACGACAATATTTCGGTGTTGTTATATAGCAGAGGATGACCAGTATCAAAACAATGTACGGCAGTAGCAGATCCACCTGGCTGCTGTAACCGTGTGTGCCGTTTATGCTCGGTACATCGTTCCTCCACTGTCCTGATAGCCCGACCAAAGTATTCCATGCAACAGCTACAAGGAATGCAATACACACCCGCCTTAACAGAACCTTAAAGCACTCTTATTTTAGATGGAAGTCGGAAAAACACATTTCACATCGTATTTCCGCAAAATACGACCGATCTTGATGGAAGTGCTTCCTGCGAAAGGGAGAAAGGCAGTAGACTTAGGTGTCGACTGAGTATTATCATCAGTCACCCGATGCACAGCCGGTCGATAGCACAACGCACCTTCAATCTGTCTTTCACTATAACCATTTGGACGAAATGTAGTTTCACGCTGGGCCAGCTCAGCTGGCAAACTCCAAGTGTCGGGAATGGTATGTGGCCTGTGTACCAAGGTACGGAGTACCCCTTCACGCTGGGCAGTATGGTGACAACTATTAGCCTGTAAATACGAGTCAGTGAGAGTACGTTTCCGGTAGACTGCATGTCGCATTGGTCCCTCAACCATTCCTCCTAACGTCAAGAAAGGGAAGGCAACCATCCTCTACCACCTCCATCGTAAAGTGAATGTTCGGGTGGATCGAGTTCAGAAGGGCTAAAAGGGCATTCAAATTCTCCCTACCATGAGGCCAAACAACAAAAGTATTATCAACATATCTGTAGAAGTGGGCGTGTTTCAAAGGCGCGGACTCCAATGCACATTCCTTGAAGTCTTCTGTAAACAAATTTGCAGTCAGAGGAGACAACGGGCTACCCATGGAAACTTCATCTGTCTGCTCGTAATACTGGTCATTGAATAAAAACAGTAGTGGATGTCAACACTTGTCGAAAAAGGTTAGTTAATTCAACACCAAACCTAACCTCAATTAACCACGGCGAATCACACAGAGGAACACGAGAGAAAGAGAGAGTCCACTTCAAAACTTACTAAAATATCAGTCATTCAACCGCATTCCCTCCAAATGACGTAAAAAATCAGCTGGGTTCCTGATATGATGTTCACACCGACCAAATTGTGGGCTCAACAGAGAAGCAAGATGCTTTGCTACACGATATGTCGGAGCGCCGATATTGCTCACTATATGACGGAAAGGATCTCGTTCCTTGTGTACTTTCGGAAGACCATATGACCTAGGGGGAATAGCACTATAGTCGTTAGGACTCTTGAAGGTGTCCCACGACAAACCATTTTTCTTCAGCAGTCTGTACATATTGCTCTCAACACTTTTTGTGGAGTCACCATCGATCCTGCAATACGCTGTCAGATAATAAACATTGCATCTTTGGTACCTAATCCTGTTTGTTTAAGACAAACGTGGCATTGCCTTTGTCCGAAAGTAAAATGACAATGACAGGATCATCTCCGAGAGACCGTAATGCAGCCCTCTCTGTTGCTGTTACATTACCTGTCCACCGGAAAAGCGTCTAACTTGTTTCAGCTATGCCTTAACATAGCTTCCCCTCTAACTACGAGGTGCATTCAAGCTCTAAGGTCTCCGATTTTTTTCTCCGGACTGGAAAGAGATACAAACATGCGGATTGTTTTAAAATGAGGCCGCGTTCATTGTCAATACGTCCCAGAGATGGCAGCACCGTACGGCAGATATAATTTTCCGCCAGCGGTGAGAATGAGAACTGTTTTAAATACTTAAAACAGCGACGTTTTCCTTACTTGAACAGCGTGCAATCGTTCGTTTTCTGAATTTGTGTGGTGTGAAACCAATTGAAATTCATCGACAGTTGAAGGAGACAAGTGGTGATGGAGTTATGGATGTGTCGAAAGTGCATTCGTGGGTGCGACAGTTTAATGAAGGCTGAACATCGTGTGACAATAAACCGAAACAACCTCGGGCTCACACAAGCCGGTCTCACGACATGATCGACAAAGTGGAGAGAATTGTTTTGGGGGATCGCCGAATGACTGTTGAACAGATCGCCTCCAGAGTTGGCATTTCTGTGGGTTCTGTGCACACAATCCTGCATGACGACCTGAAAATGAGAATAGTGACATCCAGGTGGGCGCCACGAACGCTGACAGACGACCACATGGCTGCCTGTGTGGCATGTTGCCAAGCAATGTTGACGCGCAACGACAGCACGAATGGGACTTTCTTTTCGTCGGTTGTGGCAATGGATGAGACGTGGATGCCATTTTTCAATCCAGAAACAAAGCGCCAGTCAGCTCAATGGAAGCACACAGATTCACCGCCAGCAAAAAAATTTCAGGTAACCGCCAGTGCTAAAAAAATGATGGTGTCCATGTTCTGGGACAGCGAGGGCGTAATCCTTACCCATTGCGTTCCAAACGGCACTACGGTAACAAGTGCATCCTACGAAAATGTTTTGAAGAACAAATTTCTTCCTGCACTGCAACAAAAACGTCCAGGAAGGGCTGCGCATGTGCTGTTTCACCAAGAAAACGCACCCATACATCGAGCTAACGTTACGCAACAGTTTCTTCGTGATAACAACTTTGAAGTGATTCCTCATGCTCCCTACTCACCTGACCTGGCTCCTAGTGACTTTTGGCTTTTTCCAACAATGAAAGACACTCTCCGTGGCCGCACATTCACCAGCTGTGCTGCTATTGCCTCAGCGATTTTCCAGTGGTCAAAACAGACTCCTAAAGAAGCCTTCGCCGCTGCCACGGAATCATGGCGTCAGCGTTGTGAAAAATGTGTACGTCTGCAGGGCGATTACGTCGAGAAGTAACGCCAGTTTCATCGATTTCGGGTGAGAAGTTAATTAGAAAAAAATTCGGAGGCCTTAGAACTTGAATGCACCTCGTACAGCACATGAAACAACACCTATCCCTCCTATTCCGTGAAATGCAAAGCCACGTCCGAACTTACCAAACCCCTCATGCCTGAAGTGTCATGAAATTCATGATGATTGTGCTCCAAAACATCTACCCCACATACCCTTCACGACATTTCTCACAGTAATCTCTCCATCTCAGCACCCAATTCACTTACCTCCACAACCATCCACCTCGACATCTTAGTTTAAACTCATTGTATTCACCATCCAAGTTATCTATTCCATAACAAACATTCTCCTCTAAAAAGGAAAGTCCCCTTCATACACTCTCCATCCCAATACAAAATCCATGGCTTCCTATTTAATGAATCCTTATACAAATCCTGTCAGACCATCCGAATCTTTCTGTGTACTGTGGACGTTCAGATAATCGCATTCTAGTGGCAAAAGGTGAAGTTGCAATCGGTCACCAGAAGAAAAACCCTGTTTGACCACAGCCCTTATGAAATACTCCCACTGAATATCTTATCCTTACTATCTTCTTCAAAACCTTAACAGTTATCTGTAACACTACATAAATCCACCTACTCACCCCATTTCCTGTGACTTCTTCATCCATATTGACCAAACGTCTCAAACCTGTGTGATTGCTACTGACTCAACATCTGCAGTAGATCCTCTGCTTGATTGCAGCATTCGGTTACACACCGCGTCCAAGGGGACATTCTCTCGACTCCCCAGTGCACCTACCCTTAGGACACTACTCTAGTTGTCTCCTCTCAACCTCCTTGGACGCCTCACTGCAGCAGTCCCCAATCCATTTGAAAGTGACCACCTACCTGTTCAGCTCACCATCGCTTACACACTGCCTCTAGTCCAAGCACCAGATCCCAACCTCTGTCGCAGTGTTATCGAAGAATACTGCCACATCAACGGAAACGTCTACCAGGAATTCACAGATATGCATATTGGAAGCCACACAGAACCTGCCACCTACCAGATTATATTGATCCCACCCCACCCTTCTTACAGTTCTTTTCAGATGCTATATCAGCCAACATTCCCACAGATATCATGTATCCTTGTCACCCTATAAGCTATACTATTCCTCCAACAATCCCATCACTCATACCATTCCTTCCTAGGGACTCGTAACTAGGATACCACACCATTGTCATGTACAGAAACACACTAGTAACAAAGGGAGCTTGACAAGTCGGCCATAGCGGAGCATTCCCTAGGAAATGGACATAAAATACATTTCAAAAATAGAAAAGTGTTGGTTCATGCGTCTACATATTGGGACTGCGTTATAAAGGAAGCGGTCGATATTCGTTTAAACAACAACAATTTCGACAGAGACCAGGGATATACACTCAGCAGGGCATGAGGGCGGGCGTTGCACATCGAAGAAAGCAGACACAGATGCGCGGCGCGAGAGCGGCATTTTCAAACGTGGCGCCTGCCCCTGGCGCCACCTGACGTCACCGAAGCTGCTTCGGGCAAAAGCTCCCCCAGCTGCCCTGGTCGACATAAGCGCGCGCGTCACATTGGATCGATCTGATTGGCTCCTGATGATGTCATAATGCCTTTACAAGCGAGAAACCGTAGCAGCCACGGTGGTCAGTGAACTCCTAAAGACGATGGCGGAGATGGCCATCGAAAGCTCGAGGATTTTATTCGAATTGACGCGGCTGGAAAACCGAGGACGTTTTGTTCATGTATGCCGTCTTGAAAGATTCCGAGGACACATAACTTATTAAATTCAAAGAATATCGGCACTGGCCCCAGAATTCTACCAGATTCAGTGGTACACTCCCCATTAACGCTCCCAAGTTTGGAAAACATTCCATTGACTCACTGTCCACTCTTCTACAACATCAACCAATACCTGACAACCTAAACAAAGCTGATCACGTTGCAACCTATATCTCCAACATCTTCTTCATTTATGATGACTCACATATTGATTACTCACCATTTCCTGCAATCTGTGAATGCACAAATACTATTGCCTCACCCCTGGCTCCCTGTTTCCACTACTTCAACAACATATCACAATCAGAACTGAATGTACCTATTATTTCGCATGACATAAAACAAGTCATTGTTGGTCCTCAACACATGACCTTTTGACACCTAAAACAATGCCCCTCCCTTTTCTCTCCACACTTACATCCATTTACAACATGATGGTCTCTGCAGGTTACCGTCTTGAACTGTAAAAAACCCTCAAAATCTCACTGTTCTACAAGCAGCACAAACCCCCTTTCAGCCTGATTTGACTGTCCAGCAGTGTCTCTAAATCCATCTTCTGACCCACCTGTAAACACCTGAACACCGGAACTAATCGGGCTTGCATCCTGCCATATCCTCTGATCACAAACTCCTGTACCCCACTCATTTCTCCTCCACTCAACTTCAAAAAATCGGCAATGTAGGTCTCCTGCGACTTGGAGAAAGACTAGGACTGTGTATGGCATCTGGTCTCCTTTACTAACTTCGGCTTATACTCTTACCGTTAACTGCATCTGACATACCGTATCCTGGCTTTGTAATTGCCCATTATTGGTCACTATTGACAGTACCAATTCCCACACAAGCTTTATACCAATGGAAAGAGAAAGTTTCAAACGTTCTGACAGGCGGCGGTAGGCGGGTGGTGATGGTTTCAGAAGCGGCTGGTAGAGTTCGCGCGGCAGTAGGGCAGTAATTTCTAGAGACAGAACGACGTTCCACCTTAGAGGAAAAGTCAACAGGCACAATGTTCGCATATGGGGTTTGGAAAAATCCACATTCACCATTGCAACAACAAAGAGACTGAAGTGTTCTGTGCCTTAGCCAGTACAAAGGTTTACAGACCATTTTTGTTTGCAGAAAGAACTGTAATGGCAAGCACATACTGGGACACGTTGGAACAATTGCTGTTCTCTCAAGTTGTGCAAGATTCCGAGGACTTCATTTTCCAATAAAATGGAGCTCCACCGCATTGGCACCGTGATGTACGAGGCTTTCTGAACGACTCTCTTTCTCAGTGTTGGATCGGTCGCAGGGTACTCGATGACCTGGCTCTGCACTTCTGGCCACCGAGATCTCCTGATCTCACAGCCTGCGACTATTTCTTACGAGGTTATGTGAAGGAAGCTGTTTACATCCCGCCTGTACAGACCACTTTGAACGATGTGTGGAACCGGACCACAGCTGCCGTGCACTCAGCAACAGCAGATACGCTTAAGCGTGTGTGGGACGAGTTTGGTTACCTTACAGCCAATGGTGGCCACATTGAACGTTTATAGCATTTATCACATTTCTAATTATTATATAATTATTAAAAACTAATTAATTAAAAATTGTTGAGAATTATTAAATCTATTATACTGATAGCAAACATAATGAAAGAATCCCTTGGAAGTTCCTCTTTTCATTGGTATCGGACCTGTTCATTTTGGATTTGTACTTGAATAAATGGGAAGCTCTGAAAATGGGTCCATCATTTAGAATGACGCTGCATTTTGAATGACAGCCCATGTCCGGAAACGTACCGTTTGCGTTCTACGACAGTTTCAGTACATATGTGTATGGTGTCTGCATCTGCTGAGGGGAACAGAAAAGTGGAAGAGCTGGTTGTGCTGGTATGCAGCAGGGTAGACGGTGCTGTGGGCAGTGTCTGTAACAACGTTGCTGGTCGCCACATCGAGCTGCTGTTGTAATGCATCAGTACTGTAGTGTATTTACAGTGTGCTGGGTTTTTTTGTTTGTTTTTGTATAATGTTAACATGTAATGTGTAAGTGTTACACAGACAAATGTACTTAAGTGATAATGGATGTTTCCTTATGTTTCCTTTCTAATTCTCAGGCATTAACTGTATCACATCACGCCTAATTCAGTTCCTCATGCAGAAATGGCTGATTTAAACATTTAAATTTATACCGTCTTAGAACGGAAACGATACCTTCCCAGACGTGGGTTCCTGTTCAAAATATTATGTAGTCACTGCCCTATACAAGCCCTTGAATTTTGTGAGAGGAATTTTCAAACACCCTGTAGAGGTAAGAACTTGAAGGTAGCACTCATACGTATGTTAAGACAGCAGGAAACTTCCACTGATGAAACAAGAAATGCAAAAAGAAAGAAAGTGGTGCAACTGTGTAAAAACTGTTAGTAGTCTTGCAGTAGGTATGCCTGACATTGTTGAGTATGTTAGATTTACGTACAACATACTAGTCTACCATCTCGCACGCTTGGTCGCCAGAATGTCTAACTGAAAATTAAAGTATAACAGCTGAAAGTAAGTAGCCAACACGCAGCAAGCATACTGTACTTAATTATGGGCTTCACAAAGTCAGTCAGCACTTGATAAAAACTCTAAAATCGTACCATTTACTCACAGAATAATGTAATTATAAGATACGTACACACACACAGTCACAAACACACACTCGGATTATCAGTGAAATGATACACTAAGAATAATTTTAAAAAATACCTACCTTCCTCACAGTAGACGCCAGTAAATCCTTGTGGGCAGGTGCATGACCCGGTTGCAACGCTCCACACACCACCGTTGCGGCAGCTTTCCACTGGCCCTGTGGAAAGATTACAAAACTACTTACATTTGGTACTTTTAACTGATTTCGAAGATAGTGGTTCCAAAAAATTTAAGGTGTTACTTGGCAAATATCGTACAGAAACCTCGTGGAGCGAGAAAGGGTTTCAATCAGTTTGGCAACATGTCCCACTCAGGAAGACTTACACTATATGATCAAAACTTGTAAGTAGGCTGTGTAGGTTATAGGAAACAACGGAGCACGACGTGAGATAGTAGATGGTTTAGCCTTTTGACAAAGTTTACAAATAGACAAGACTCTTCGAATTCTCTTTTCCATATTGTTAAAATAACAAGTCGTCCGAAGAATATAACATTTTCGTGGAGCAAAATGTGCGTAGCTGAAATGAATGTACCAAATGAGCTTATTAACAAAATCGTCAGGAATGCTAAGTACCCATAGCTTGTCATCAATAGTGCAGCGTTTAAAGAGTATGTTGTTTCTAACCAGATAATAATGCTGAATCTGTGTGTCTTTTCATGCCATTTACTTTTAATGTCTGTCAAAATCGGATTATTATCTTGTTCATGAACAATGTCCTTTAAAGATATGGTGATGAAGTTTTCAAAGGCGACTTTCTGAATGTAAAGAATACTGAAATTTTCCTCGAGGTTGCCTTCTGTGTTACTTTTGTCAAGCCCAGCCGGTGCGCGTGACAGTGCGTCCGCAGCAATGTTCTCCTTGCTGGAAATGTAGACTATTGTGAAGCGGAATTCTTGCAGAAACAATGCCCAACGTTTTAGCCTGTCGTGATTTAATTTTGAAGACATAATAAATTGTAGTGCACGGTGATCACTGTATACTTTTACGTGCTTACCAGAAAGAAAGAAACGGAATTTGTTCAATGCCCAAACGATAGCTAAAGCTTCTGATTCAGTAATGGAATAATTTTTTTCAGATTTTGTTAGCACTCGTCTAGCAAAAGCAATGGTTTTCTGAACAGTAGCGTAATTTTCTATGGCTTTTTGAAATAAATGGGCACCGACTTTAGAAGTATCCATGCTTGTGACAAATCTGGATGAGCTAATATTGGGACGTTAAGTAGAGATTCTTTCAAAGAACTGAATTCCAATTGTGCCTATTCGTCCCATTTCCAAATAGTATTTTTTCCAGTGAGAGAACAAAGTTTTGGTGTAACTAGAATTTGCATGTTCAGTAAACGACGGTAAAAATTTACGATAACTAGAAAACTGCGGACTTGTTTTTTTTGTGGATGGAACTGGAATGGCTCTGATTGCTTCTAACTTTCCAGGGCCAGCTGAATCCCTTCAGAAGAAATAATATGTACCAAAAACTTTACCTTTGTTCCACCGAATTCAGACTTTTCCAAATAAACTGTAATTCCAGATTCTGCAAAAATATGTAACACGCTGTTGAGGATGCGATTATGTTGTTCCCATGAGGCTTCTGCTATCAGAATATCGTCCACATATAAGGTAATGTAACGTTTTAAGAACTCAGGTAATATGGAATTTAGCCCACGAATGAAAGCTGCCAAAGAAATGTTCAAACAAAAAGGAAGTTTCCGAAATTGATAACAAACGCCTAAACAAAGAAAAGCTGTGTATTTTCTACATTCTGGATGAAGTTCGATCTGATAATAGCTGGATCTGAGATCAATGGAAGACAATACCTTTACACCATTAAAATTTTGAAGAAGTTCTTCCAAAGTTTGCGGCCTGTCTGTTTCAGGAATGATGATAGTATCGATTTGTCTCGAATCTAAGACAAGCCTGATCGATCCATTTTTCTTCTCAACAAACATGTAATTGATCGTTGTATGAGCTTACTGCAGGCTCAATAATTCCCTCGTCAAGCATAGATTGTATTTCTGTTCTAACACAGTCCCTATAATGTGCCTGAATTACGTATGGTGTAACACAAAATTTAGTATGCTCACGAACACGAAATTGGTATTGAAATCCCCTGATTCTTCCTGTTATGTGAGTAAAAACTGCGGAATGTGCTTGTAAAATCCCAAAAAGGTCCTGCCTATCAGTGTCATTACAATTCTCAATTGTTTGAATTTTATTCTGAATTAACTCATTAGTATCAAACACGCCGTCGATATCATCCCTGTGAATACTTGCAGAGTGATTGTTAGTGTCAAGTTCCGTCGAAAATTCCGAACTGTTGTCTAACAGAAGGTAAAGCCGATTAATTTCCTCGTCATGGTTTGAGAGCCAATCTTCAAATTTCAAAGCTATTGACTTACTTTGTTTCTCTAAACTTATTTCAGCATCGTGAATGTTTAAGATTGCTTTGTATTCATTCAAAAAGTCTATTCCCAATATATTTTCCGTCGACAATAATGGAACAATAAGAAAGTTCATGTGAACAGCGCGTAGCGTTGCGCAGTTAGAGGTGAGCCGCCAGCAGTGGTGGATGTGGGGAGAGAGATGGCGGAGTTTTGAGAGCGGATGATCTGGACGTGTGTCCATCAGAGAGAGTGATTTTGTAAGACTGGATGTCATGAACTGATATATATATCATGACTTTTGAACACTATTAAGGTAAATACATTGTTCTCTATCAACATCTTTCATTTGCTAACTATGCCTATCAGTAGTTAGTGACTTCAGTAGTTAGAATTTTTCACTTAGCTGGCAGTATTGGCGCTCGCTGTATTGCAATAGTTCGAGTAACGAAGATTTTTGTGAGGTAAGTGATTCATGAAAGGTATAGGTTATTGTTAGTCAGAGCCATTCTTTTGTAGGGATTATTGAAAGTCAGATTGCGTTGCGCTAAAAATATTTGTCAGTTTAGTGTTGATTAGGATAAGTAAAGAGCGAAATATCTGAGTACGTTCAGTTGTGCTCAGCTGTTTGAAAATCAAATAACGTAAGGGGTACCCTAGCACAGTTATTCATAAATTTTTCTAAGGGGACGTTTCGTATACATTTGATATCTTTGTTGTTGTAATTGTGAAAAAAATTATTCAAGTCAGTCCTGGCCACTGCCTAAAACAATTTGTAAAATTATTTGTGCGGAGCATGGGTGTTATGTAAGTAGGCCGTTTAGGTTTTTTCGTTGGTAACGCCACGTAGCGCTCTGTATGAAAATCACTGACTGTGCTATGTGCTGTCTGTGGCTGGTTGGCACTGTTGGAATTTGCTATTGTAGTATTGGGCAGTTAGATGCGAACAGTGCGTAGCGTTGCGCAGTTGGAGGTGAGCCGCCAGCAGTGGTGGATGTGAGGAGAGAGATGGCGGAGTAATAATGCCTTTTTGAGCACTATTAAGGTAAACACATTGTTTGTTGTCCATCAAAATCTTTCATTTGCTAACTATGCCTATCAGTAGTTAGTGACTTCAGTAGTTAGAATTTTTTATTTAGCTGGCAGTATTGGCGCTCGCTGTATTGCACTAGTTTGAGTAAGCAAGAGTTTTGTGAGGTAATTGATTCATTAAAGGTATGGGTTATTGTTTGTCAGGGCCATTCTTTTGCTGGGATTATTGAAAAGCAGACTGCGTTGCGCTAAAAAACATAAATAAATAAATGAAATAAAATAAAATAAATATTGTGTGTCAGTTTAGTGTTGATCAGAATAAGTAAAGAGAGTAATGTCTGAGTACGTTCAGTTTCGCTCAGCACACTAAAATATCAATTTCTCTAAGGGGACATTTCAAAGTATCCAGACACCTGGCTGAAAATGACTTACAAGTTCGTGGCGCCGTCCATTGGTAATGGTGGAATTCAATTTTGTGTTAGCCCACCCCTAGCCTTGATGACCGCTTCCACTCTCGCAGGAATATGTTCAATCAGGTGTTGCAACGTTTCTTGGGGAATGGCAGCCCATTCTTCACGGAATGCTGCACTGAGCAGCTGTATGGACGTCGGTCGGTGATTCCTGGCACGAATTAGGCGTTCCAAAACATCCCAAATGTGTTCTATAGCATTAAGGTCAGGACTCTGTGCAGGTCAGTCCATTGCAGGGATGTTATTCTCGTGTAACCACTCCGCTACAGGCCATGCATTATGAACAGGTGCTCGATCGTGTTAGAAGATGCACTCGCCATAGCCGAATTGCATACGTGACAATGATGGCGATGGCAACTTTAATTTGGTTCATACACTAGGCTCAAATAGTGCTGTGAGATCCCGAAGTATCAGAGAGTACCACGTGATAGATTCCTTACCTTCAGCGGGCGCTGCACGATGTGCAGGTCAAGTGTGTTCACCAGGACCAATCTCCTACAGAAAGTGCCTCAATAGACTGAGATCTGAAGTTTGCAAGTGAAAGGTTGATTAGACAACGTGGTCCTACACTGATGATCTCATATTCAGTGTGACAGTAGAGAAGACTGCTCATCACATGCCTCGTTGTTAACTGCACCGCGGCTGGCTCGCCTCATACTTTGTTTTCTTTTTTCTTTTATCATTCTTTGCAGTCCAGTAGTGTCTTATTTCTTCCTCGGTTACCGCCATGACGTTGCTGTCTTCTCTCTGTGAGTGGCAGCAGCAGCGTGAGTCGGTACTAGTACAGCTGTACTATCTTTGGTGTGGCCGAAATATTTTATGAGTGTAGCAGTCGGTCAGTTGGGGCAGAGCACCGAGGAAGTCTCTGTGGCGGATAGTCAGGCCGGAGCCGCTGGCTGCGTGCACGCGCGGTTGGAGTTGTGCATCGCTTCTTGAGAGGGTTACGAAATTCGTCGCCCACAAATCCTGGGCACTAAATGTGGTGTCACCGCCAGACACCACACTTGCTAGGTGGTAGCCTTTAAATCGGCCGCGGTCCGTTAGTATACGTCGGACCCGCGTGTCGCCACTGTCAGTGATTGCAGACCGATCGCCGCCACACGCAGGTCTAGAGAGACTTCCTAGCACTCGCCCGAGTTATACAGCCGACTATGCTAGCGATGGTTCACTGACAAATTACGCTCTCATTTGCCGAGACGATAGTTAGCATAGCCTTCAGCTACGTCATTTGCTACGACCTAGCAAGGCGCCATTACCAGTGACTATTGATTGTAATACATGTACCTTCAAGAGCGATGTTCACCAATTATGGATTAAAGTTAAGTACTCCAGAAGCTACTTACATATTTTACTAGTCTCAACTCCTTTAACTGTTCCTCACGCCATCCTACGTGAGTTTAGACGCATGCATTTCGGCCTCCTCTAGCAACACGGTGTTGGCTCTTCTGCCAACACTACACTAAAGCTGAGCGCTCACTTAACCTACTATCAAGCAATCCTGCTATCATATCTCTTCGTGTGATCCTGGTTGTCACATTCTGGGAGATTCCTACGAGCAAAGCCGGCCGCGTTGGCCGTGCGGTTCTAGGCGCTCCAGTCCGGAGCCGCGCTGCTACGGTCGCAGGTTCGAATCCTGCCTCGGGCATAGGTGTGTGTGATGTCCTTAGGTTAGTTCGGTTTAAGTAGTTCTAAGTTCTAGGGGACTGATGACCACAGCAGTTGAGTCTCATAGTGCTCAGAGCCATTTGAACCATTGAACCTACGAGCAACAACGTCTGTACATTGAAGTCAGATAGAACTGCAGCCATCTTCCTGTGTCGTGTTTAACTTAATTTAATTCATTCCTTCATTAATGAAGAGCACCAGTGGTATCTTCTGCCTAGTGGCCGTTGACGTTACGTGGACCTGCCCTGGTCGTTGACATAGTTTGTGGCAGTGAATTTTCCTCGTCGGGTTGATGCTGTCCAGCACAGCGTGTAGTTAGACAGCTGAGGTGTGTTGGTAGTTTTGGGCGTTTATTCTGACTTGGCTGGATTGGTCACCAGTATCCAGAACGTTGTGCTATTGACATCGTGTTGTCGTTTTGCTGGTGGGATGGATCAGAACTGATCTTGTTGATTGGTTCGCTGGCTTTCGGTTGGGTTGCCTTCCAATTAAGAGGTTGTCGGTCTGGCTGCCTGTCTCAACCTAAACGTGCGATAGTGTCGCCATCACACGCCGACCCTTGGAACTTTCTGAGCGCCGCTCCTTATGTGTTACATAATGATTTCCTTTTTAGTCTTAAGTACTCTGTGTGGCCTTCAGCCGAGTTTCAGCCATTGTAAATTAAAATTGAAAATTAAGCCGTAAATTTGTTTCAAGTTGGTATGTGGCCTTTAGTCGAGTTTTCAGCATTTTTCAATCAAAAGGTGAAAACTTTTGTCTATGATTTGAGCCGTAAGAAATAATTTCTAGTTTGTATGTGGCCTCCAGCGAGTTTTCCTGGTTAAATTAAAAACTGGAAATATCTTTGTCTTGGCTTTAAGCCATGAGATTGTTTGGGTTTCGTATGTTGCCTTCAGCCGAGTTTTATGTGAAGCATTTTAGGATAAAGCCTTTAGCCTATTTTAGTTGAAATTTAGAAGCTCTTCCCTTTAGGCCTTAAGCCGTAAAATTGTTTGCTGCATGGTGTGTGGCCTTCAGCCGAGTAATAATCTCTCTTAAATTAAAAATTCAAGATCCTTGTCTTGCCCTTAAGTCATAAGGTTGTTATTCTTTAGAATGAGGGCTTCAGCCGAGTTTTACACGAAATATTTTAAGAGAACGCCTTCAGCCTTTTCAAATTGCAAGCTCTTCTTACTAGAACCCGTTGAACTATTTTGTTGATATGCGGCCTTCAGCCAAGTTTTCAGCCTATTTAGAGTAAACATAGAAAATCTTTGTCTTCACCTTAAGCTGTAACACTGTTCTTGATTAATGTGAGGCCTTCAACCGAGTTCTACGGGAAAAAATTAAGCTATGATTTTGAGCCTATTAATATTGAGGATAATTTTTTTTTCTAAATAAGTGAAACCTCCAGAAGAACTCCTGTACCTCAATTCCTTGCTTAGGCCTTGTGTCTTGGATTTTCGATGTGGCCTTCAGCCGATCTAAATTAAATCAAAGGAGGTCTTTCGTTAAAACCTTGAGAGTTTTTGATTCTTGCCGGTGTGAATGTTTTAAGAAATAAAGTTTATATGTTAAGTGCAACTCACAGTAACTTATTTCTATCCCTTTCCACAAGTATGACCTCATCCGGTCTGTCCTGCTAGCCCAATGATTTCACTGACTGTGTCCAGCCCTGGCACAGAAGATGAACTTCAGCAAGGAATAGAAAACGCTTTGAAAATGACCAAGTTTAGCGCTGAAGTAATATAATCATAGCTGTTTACGAATATGCTGTGAGTGATTCTGGTATGAGACATAAGTGCAATGCAGATAGTTAAGGGAGACGAAAATAAAAATTGTGATAGTGAATTTGAATTCGACAGCAGCAAAAGGACGAGAAGGACAAATAGGAGAACACTGATTGCGGGACTGCAGTGAAATAGGTAGATAGCTGGTAGGATTTTGCACGGAACATAATTTAATTACTTCTAATATTTGGTTTTAAGAATCACAAAGGAAAGCGTATACATGGAAGAGATCTGGATACACGAATGTTTCAGACAGATAATTCGAAACGAACTTTAAGCCGAAAAACATCCGTAGGGGCAAGTATGAACTCTGGCCACAATTTATTGGTTTTGAACTGCTGACAGAAACTCGGGAAATCGCAGAAATTTCCGAAATTAAGGACATGGGATTTGGACTAACAGAATGGTCCACGGTTGTTTCAGATCTTCAAAGGGAGCATTAAGAAACGATTGACTAAAACATGAGATACAAATGCATCGATTGACGAACTGGTAGTTTTGCGAGATAAATACTGAAGGGCAAGAGGAAATTTTTGAAAAACGCGCGAGTTATTGAACGTAAATGACGAAAGGAGACAATATAACGTGCAGAAAATGCACTATGCAGGCGTAAATGAAGTGAAACTAATAAGAAGCGCAAAATTTTAAAGCAGACGTGGTTAGACAAGAAATGCGAGCCTGTACAAGCATGTGCGATTGTGAAAAATATAGGTGCCACCTACTGGAATATTAAAGAGATCTCTAGAGTGAAGAGAAGGACTTGTATGAATGTTAGCTCATGTGGAAAGCCAATTTATGCAGAAAAGTAGAAGACTGGATGGTCAAAACATAGAGGGTGAGTCACTAACTATTGCCACGAAGTATAACTCCGAAAGTATAATAGGAGCTGAAAAAATTGTGGGACAAATGCTGCATAGGGAAACGGGGGCCATTATATGACGTTGGTTTTTTCTTGCTAGATGGGGTCGCTTCAGAAATATGAAGGTCAATTTTGTTTTTTAAATAAGGTGCTGTAGTTTGGTACTTATTTTCTGGAAGAGCATAGAGGCTATCGAGACGAATCCAATGATATGTAACAGTAACATCTTTCAAGGTCAACGAAGGTCACAAACGTGGTGTGAACGTCCATTTACAGAAGGTGTTCGAAGTGATGGTGATTGGTATCAATGCAGTGCTGCAATCTTCTTGTCATGGACTGAGTGGTATTCCTTACGACATTGGGGCTTATGGAAAAATATGCTCTGATAATTCTCTCTCGCATATCTTCAGGTATAGTTGGAATGTCTTTATAAACAATGTCTTTTACGAATCCCTGCAAGAAACAATCCAGAGGCGTCAGGTCTGGCGAACGAGCCGGCCACGACACATCTCCTCCGCGTCCAGTGCTACGACTTGGTAATTGTCCCTGCAGCTCATTTTTAGCTATCAGCGAAAAATGTGCCCGACACCCATCGTGTTGATACCAAATTCTCTTCCTTGTTCCTTAAGGTAGTTCTTTCAATAACAGACCTAATATTTCTTGCAGGAAAGTGGTGTACTTTCTACCATTAACATTTCCTTCGATGAAATAGGGGTCTATAATTCTGTCCTCCAGAATTCCGTACCATGCATTCACCGACCACGGTTTTTGGTGACCAACCTGCAGCAGCCAACGAGGATATTCAGTTTCTTAATAATGAATGTTATGCAAATTAACATTCCCTCGGTTCGTGAATGTAACCTCGTCAGAAAATAAAATCAAATTAATAAATGTGTCATCCCTCTGAATATGAAGTAGAGCCCATCGCCAGAATTCAATGCGGCGCATACAATCCGTACGAGTTAATTCTTGGTGGAGACTGATACGGTAAGGATGACATTTATGGCGATGCAGAACACGAACAACACTACTCTGGCTCAAGCTCCCTGCGATTTGACGTGATCTAACACAAGGATCTCGAATTACAGTGGCAAGAGTACCAATTTCCGTTTCCTCGTTAGTAAATTTCCTTTGTGGGATTTGTTTCCGATGCTTTAAAGATCCAGTTGTTCTGAATTTTTCACATACACATTTAAGTGTATGACATGTAGGTGAGTATGTTGAGAATATTTCTCATCGTATAAGTCTCTAGCTCTCTCTGAATTTCGCTTGGCATTCGCTGTAAATGAGAAGCATATCGACTTGTTCTTCGAAGGAATACATAATTCACATTCGCTTGATTCAACGATACTAATCTTGCTATTAGTGTTGTATTGCGAAACCGTCGAATGATGTTTACAGGTCAATGGACGTTAGATGGATACGCCGTACGAGAAAGAATTCTCAGAGCATGTGCTTCGATAAGTGCCGAAGTGATAAGGAATGCCACTCAATCGATGATACGAAGATTGCAGCATTGCGTTGATACCAGTGGTCATCACTTCGAACACCTTCTGTAAATAGACGTTCATGCCACCTTTGTGACCTTCGTTGACCATCAAAGACCTTACTGTTACACATCATTGGATTCGTCTCGATAGCCACTGTCAGAAAGTAAGTATCAAACTATAGCATCCTATTTAAAAAAACAAAGTCGACCTGCATATCTCTGACGCGACCACACCTAGGAACAAAAAAGCAACGTCATATTGTGGCCCCCATTGTCCCATGCAACTATTGTCCCTCAAATTTTTAAGTTACTAGGTGGTCCACTGATCGTGACTGGGCAAAATATCTCATGAAATAAGCGTCAAACGAAAAAACTACAAAGAACGCAACTCGTTTAGCTTGAAAGGGGAAACCAGATGGCGCTATGGTTGGCCCGCTAGATGGCACTGCCATAGGCCACACGGATATCAACTTCGTTTTTTCAAATAGGAAACCCCATTTTTATTACATATTCGTGTAGTACGTAAAGATATATGAATGTTTTAGTTGGACCACTTTTTTCGGTTTGTGATAGATGGCGCTGTAATAGTCACAAATATATGGCTCACAATTTTAGACGAACAGTTGGTAAGAGGTAGGTTTTTCAAATTAAAATACAGAATGTAGGTACGTATATATGGTTCTCGGACGTCGTATGTCATAGTGAAAACTCCACAATATTTCATCAGTGCAACTGGCCGACATCTTCAGGTGCGTCGAACACACTGTTAAAGCAGGACCAGAGCTCTCTATTTATGCCAGTCTTAGGCAGGAATTGCGCATGCGTGGAGGCACCAGATTCGATGGCTAATAGCGACGATATCAACCAATAGGTGGAAAGACAGCAACGAGTATACACGAGTGGGCCTTCGACTCTGATAGCCCACATCGGTGATGTTTCGTCGAATGGTATGCACATTGTCACTGGTTGATGGCCCATCATTGAAATCTGATGCAGTTTACGGAAGAGTTGAACTTCCAAACGGCTCTGAGCACTATGCGACTTAACTTCTGAGGTTATCAGTCGCCTAGAACTAATTAAACCTAACTAACCTAAGGACATCACACACATCCATGCCCGAAGCAGGATTCGAACCTGCGACCGGAGCGGTCGCTCGGCTCCAGACTGTAGCGCCCAGAACCGCACGGCCACTCCGGCTGGCGGTTGCACTTCCGTCACGTTGAAAGATTTCTTCTGCCGCCGTTGGACCCATTCTTGCAGGATCATTTTTCGACCGGAGCGATGTCGGAGATTTGAGGTTTGACGGGATTCCAGATATTCACGGTACACTCGTGAAATTGTCGTACGGTAAAATACCTATTTCATCGCTACCTCGAAGATGCTGTGTCCCATCGCTCCTGCGCCGACTATAAGACCACGTTCAAACTCATTTAAATGTTGATAAACTGCCATTGCAGCTGCAGTAGCAGATCTAACAACTACGCCAGAAATTTGTTGTCTTGTATAGGTGTTGTCGACCGCAGCGCCATATTGTGCCTGTTTACATATCTTTGAGTACGCATGCCTACACCAGTTTCTTTGTCGCTTCAGTGTATAACGGCTGGAACATTTCTCCAGAGAAAGTTATCCATATATCTCTCTCTAATATGCTCCGCACTTGTGCCACTGTCACTAGGGTAAGCATAGGAGCTCTTTGCACTGTACAAAAGATTGTAACTTTACATACTTCGCACAGTGTTTCCTACCACACAACACTACATTCTCTAAAGTGTTAGTCCTGATATCAGAGAGGCCATGGAAAGAGTGATGCCACTTCTCCATAAAACTGAAAAAAAGAAATGTGAGAGGACCTCTCTCACTCGGGTCCATACACACACAAGCTAAGGAGGTGCTGGGTGGAGCGTCGCCACTGCAGTACGTGTCGAAGGCGGCTTGCCCCCCCCCCCCCCCCCTATCCTGATTCAAGTTTTCGTGATTTCCCTATATCGTTCAAGGCAAATGCCGGGATGGCTCCTTTGAAAGGCCACAACCGACTTCCTTCCTCGTCCTTCCCTAGTCCGATGAGACCGATGAAGCCGCAGTTTGGTCTCCAAACAACCCAACCCAAACCCCTTAAACTACATTCAAACCCCCGCATGTGGATAAACAAGACGTTGCGGTTACAGAGCTAGCATAATCCTGACTGGCGGCTGCGGTGGCCCACCCCACTCTCCCGCATGCATCTTACCCACCTGCCGCACAGGGAGAGATAAGCGATGGCCCATTTATGAGCAAAATCCCTCCATACATACTTCGGTTACAGGAAAAGGTCTGACGGATGTACGCCTATGTACTGTAGAGGGCCACACGCATGAAATCGCATCCCTCCTAGCAAAAAATGGTTCAAATGGCTCTGAGCACTATAGGACTCAACTGCTGTGGTCATTAGTCCCCTAGAACTTAGAACTACTTAAACCTAACTAACCTAAGGACATCACACACATCCATGCCCGAGGCAGGATTCGAACCTGCGACCGTAGCAGTCGCACGGTTCCGGACTGCGCGCCTAGAACCGCGAGACCACCGCGGCCGGCTCCCTCCTAGCAGTATGCTTGCAATTGCCAGTCCAGCGCATGCATGTGTCCAGCACCATCCCAAGCCCTGTATGGGGCTCTGCTCCCATGTCGCAGTGCAGTGCGGCACATCAATCGGTCACCTTTTACAGAATGCATAACACTACGCTGTCTGTAATTATCTTATTTATTCTGCTATCGGTTTCGCTTCTAAACCGTCATGAACGGCAGAAAAATTATCAAAGATGTATCACATGTCATACGTGCTTTGACGTAAGTTACCGCTACAAACCATGACCGCCAATAAAAAAAAATTGTGACTAGATCAAAATACACTACTGTCCTTTAAAATTGCCACACCAAGAAGAAATGCAGATGATAAACGGGTATTCATTGGACAAATATACTAGAACTGACATGTGATTACATTTTCACGCAATTTGGGTGAATAGATCCTAAGAAATCATACCCAGAACAACCACCTCTGGCCGTAATAACGGCTTTGATACGCCTGGGCATTGAGTCAGACAGAGCTTGGATGGCTTGTACACGTACAGCTGCCCATGCAGCTTCAACACGATACCACAGTTCATCAAGAGTAGTGATTGGCGTATTTTGACGAGTCAGTTGCTCGGCTACCATTCACCAGACGTTTTCACTTAGTGAGAGATCTGGAGAATGTGTTAGCCAGGGCAGCAGTCGAACATTTTCTGTTTCCAGAATGGCCCGTACAGGACCTGCAACATGCGGTCGTGCATTATCCTGCTGAAATGTAATGTTCGCAGGGATCGAATGAAGGGTAGAGCCACGGGTCGTAACACATCGGAAATGTAACGTCCACTGTTCAAACCGCCGTCAATGCGAACAAGAGGTGACTGAGACGTGTAACCAATGGCACCCCATACCATCACGCCGGGTGATACGCCAGTATGCCGATGACGAATACACGCTTCCAATATGCGTTCACCGCGATGTCGCCAAACGCGGATGCGACCATCGTGATGCTGTAAACAGAAACCGGATTCATCCGAAAAAATGACCTTTCGTCATTCGTTCACCCAGGTTCGTCGTCGAGTACAGCATCGCAGGCGCTCCTGTCTGTGATGCAGCGTCAAGGGTAACCACAGCCACGGTCTTCGAGCTGATAGTCCATGCTGCTGCAAACATCGTCGAAATGTTCGTGCAGATGGTTGTTGTCTCGCAAACGTCCTCATCTGTTGACTCAGTGATCGAGACGTGGTTGCACGATCCGTTACAGCCGTGCGGGCAAGTTGCCCGTCATCTCCACTGCTAGTGATAGATGGCCGTTGGGATCCAGCACGGCGTTCCGTATTTCCCTCCTGAACCCACCGATTCCATATTCTACTAACAGTCATTGGATCTCGACCAACGCGAGCAGCAATGTCGCGATACGATAAACCGCAATCGCGATAGGCCACAATCCGACCTTTATCAAACTCGGAAATGCGATGGTGCGATGGTACGCATTTCTCCTCCTTACACGAGGCATCACAACAACGTTTCACCAGGCAACGCCAGTCAGCTGGTGTTTGTGTATGAGTAATCGGTTGGAAACTTTCCTCGTGTAAGCACGTTGTAGGTGTTGCCACCGGTGCCAACTTTTGTGAATGCTCTGAAAAGCTAATCATTTGCATATCACAGCATCTTCTTCCTGTTGGTTAAATTTCCTGTCTGTATCACGTCATCTTCAAGGTGTAGAAATTTTAATGGCCAGTAGTGTATGATAGCACATTAATAAAAGGACAACATGTAATGTCACATCACACTGCAGATGGAGAAAAATACCTGACTGCTGTCTGTGGCCATGTGGCGTACTACTTTAAGAAAAATAAATGCGCAGCAGATGTAATCGGAATTGGCGGTAGCAAGTGCTCGGTTTCTTAATGTATGACTGTATGTTGCATGCAAGGATGATGCCATATATCAGTAGTGTTGTAATTTTTTTTCCTATCTACGTGATTATGTAGCTCTCAATTCGTTCGAGTAATCAATCATTCATGATAGGAAATACAGTCATAGCTCAGTCACTCAAAATGATTCTGAAATTTTACTTGTTAGAATGAAATCAGGCGATGATTCTTCTTCTCTGCAGGCTCGTGCTTTGCGGCAGTCTGCTAATCTGTACAAATAAAATGCCTCGTAATTTTGTGAGCGTTGTATAATCAGTCGGGAAACCTCATATCAAGCGGATATTTGGCTTTGATGAAGTTTAACCTTCCGAAGAAGTAATGGAGCTCTTGGATTATTAAGTGCAGGTTCGTATCCAGTCTTTCGGAAGTCCCTTCTGATTAACAACTACGCAATATATCGATAAATATCATTAATTCTCAAATTTAAAATACACACCATTTACTTGAAGGAGCCATCTATATATATTTCCATTTAATCGTACAGTTCATATCAGTTATCTTCTGTAATAAATCTCAATAATCAGATTACAGTTCTTCCAAACCAAGCACAGGCTAATCGGCACGAAGACCATCTCGGAAGCCCCCTTTCTTTTTTTTTTAACAACCACCAGAGAGAGTACTACAAAGAATACTTATGCGCTCATGGCATAGCTATTGTATGAACTACTTTTCGCATGGATTCTGCGAGTATGAAGATAGAAAATTAGTAAACGTCATTCAAGGGTAGAATTGTATCTGAATAATTCATCGAATATAAAGAGATATTACAGTGTAATAGGGGCATCTCTGAGAAATTCGTAAGCATGCAGCGGGAATGTAAGAAACCCATCTAAAGCTAAACTGGTTAATGTTGAAATGGTGCTTTATAAATGACTGTTAGCTTATGGATTGGGTTAAAAATCGAGATTTTTTTTTACAGAATGGATATGTGCGATTACCTAACGTCTGACAGAATAGTTTACATCTCTCTCCGCTTCTAAGAAAATGGTTTTTAAGCTCTGATTTACAACTATGGAAATGGACTGTCCGAGTTTCCTCCTGCCTAATAGCAGATCGATCGGTGAATGGTGTGTAGGCCTGAGATTACCTCATTCATTTCGCAGAAATGCGAGAACGACTCACCCTTTTTTGAAATTATTTTAGATATCATTCGTCAGTCTGATCTGGTAACGAATCTGTACCACTCTGAAACAGTCGACAGAAGAGGTGAATAAGGGTGGTACGTGGCATTCTTTCTTTGTATGGATTTTCTGTATCTTTCAAGAAATGTGGAAATAAAACTGCCTCCCCCCCTGCACTTCAACATATTCTAGACACATTACTTCGTTTCCGTTTCTGTGTATTTACAAGACGAAATAGGTCAAGAAGTGTCGAAAACTGCAGACGAAAAACAGACACACTCGATGACTCCTAGGAGTGATTCAGTGTATATCTCATGGTACGACATTGAAGCCGAAACGAAAGGAGAGCGATCTGCCGTAATTGGAGCTTAACTGGAAACACGTTCTGGCGGAATGAGGGAAAGTAAATACTGCAGTATTCAAACGGCGACTGTACTTGAATTCTGTAAGACATAGGTGTCTCGTGCCGCTGTCTAGGGATAGCATCTTTGATTAGTTATCAAAGGGTCGTCGCTTCTCGGTTCTAACCATTCCACTGCTTAAATGTTGAATAAAAGTAATCAGTAACGGCCGCTGAAGACTTCCGGCATGAGAAGTCACTCCCATTCAGCCGACAGCCTTGTGAAACGGCGCGGAGGAGCGGACAGAAGTTCAAGGCACTCTCTTGCCCTTGATGTGTGAAACAGCCCTTAGAGACGGAAGACTCAGCAGCGACCAGCGGCATAATGGAGCAGCAGGCAATGGAAATCACTGCATTGATGATACATAAAGTATATCCACAAGACATGTTGCCTGTAATTGAAAAAGTGTCATGATGATTTCTCCATTGGCAAAGGTTTTCGCACTACTCCCGCATTCGGATCTCTGGTAGGGGACTGCCAATGGGGAGAATGAATAACCAACGAAAGGTTAACGTTCTACGAAACTGGAAATGTCAAAATTCGAAAATGCTAGGGGAATTAGGAAATCTGAAAAGGGAAATGCTAAGGTTCAAAAAGGGTCAGTGAAGTGAAATGGAAGAGAGACAAAGATTTCTAGTCAGATAGTGCAGGATAATCTCAACAGCAGCTGAAAATCTATAACAGGACTTGGATTCGTTATGAATAGGAAGGTGAGTTACTGCGAACTGTTCAGTGATCAGAAAGGCAGCAAACCAACACTGGCAATGATAGTTCTGATATACAAACAGACGCCCCAAGCTGAATAAGAAGAGTTGGAGAAAGTATATGAGGATATTGAACGAGAAATTCAGCATGTAAAGGGACATGAAAATCTAAAAGTCGTGGAATTGGAATGCAGTTGTAGGGAAATGTGTAGAGGAAAGGGACTGTGTCTGTGATACATTACCCACAGTCGACGTCTATCTTCAGGAATTCTGGGAACTGGGGTGATGCAAAACTTGTTTTGGTGTGTGCATCTTTCCCCTAGTTATTTGTGCTTCTACATCCTTACCTTGACCCCCCAAACGACTTTGCATTTTCCACCAATCTCATTTTTCTGACGTTTGTATTTCCTTTCGCCTGCTTCATTACTGAGTCTCCTGGATATCCAAAGATATTTACTAGGCCTTGTCGTTTAACCAATTTGAACCTTTGCTGCCTTCACTATTTCATTTCTCAAAGCCAACCATTCGTCTCATACTATATTCCTTACCCCTGTTTCAGTAAATCGTTGGTCAATGTTCAACAACCTCTGATTCTTTCAACTTGTTCGGGCTCTAACTCCTTAATTTCATTCCTTTTTGCAATTTCTTCAGTTTTATTCTACAACTCAATAAACTGTAATTTCATTCCTTTTTGCAATTTCTTCAGTTTTATTCTACAACTCAATAAACTGTGGTCAGAGTCCACATGCACTGCTGGAAAAGGCCTACTGTTTAATTCCTGGGTCTGAAGCCTCAGTCTTATCCTTTTATAATCAGTCTGGAACCTTTTGATGTCTCCAGATCTCTTCCACGTATACAACCTTCTTTCATGACTCTTAAACCAATTATTCTCTGTGTTAAATTCTACCCGGCGGCCTCATCTTTCATTCCTTTACCCCACTCCATATCCTCTTACTACTTTTGTTTTTCTTCGTTTTCCTACTACCGAATTCCAGATCCCAATCACAACTAAATTTTGCTGTCCCCGGACTGTCTAAATAATTTCTTTTATCTCGTTATACATTCATTGTATCTCTTCGTCTGCGGAGCTAGTTGGCTTATAAACTAGTACTATAGCGGTGGGCGTTGACTTGATGTCTATCTTGGCTACGATAATGCGTTCGCTATGCTGTTCGTACTAGTTTACCCGAATTCAAATTTTCTCATGCATTATTAGACATAGTCCTGCACTAACTCTCCCACATCGCCCCAATCTGATTCTGTATTTATGGCACTGCGCTCACCCAACAAGAAGTGCTGTTCATCCTGCCACCGAAATCCTGCCACCTCATCTAACTTCAGCCTAAACATTTCCCTTTCTTAATTATCTAGCTTACTTGCACAACTAAGGGATCTAACACTCCCTGCTCTGACCTGGAGATTGCGAGTTTTGTTTTCCGTCATGATGAAATCCTCCTGAATAGTCCCACCCCAAAGATGTGAAGGGGGACTAATTTACCTGCAGAATATCTTATCCAACAGGACAACATCGTCATTTAACCAAAGAGTAAAGCTGCATGTCCTCAGGAAAAATTGCGGTCGTAGTTTCCGCTTGCTTTCAGCCGTCCGCAGTACCAGCACAGCAAGGCCGTTTCAGCTGATGTTACAAAGCCAGATCAGTCAATCATCCAGACTGTTGCCCCTGCAACTACTGAAAAGGCTGCTGCCCCTCTTCAGGAACCACACGTTTGTCTGGCCTCTCAACAGATACCCCTATAGTGAGGTTGAGCATAGAGTACGACAATCTGCATTGATCAAACACGTACGTAGCATTGTTTGATGGTGGGGTTTAGTTACGTTATGGAAAATAAACTCAATTTTTGACATTAAAATGTTAATCACGTTAACCGACTTTGCTGTGGTGCTCCGCATTACGGAACCTGATTTAAAGCAGCTCTCCATGCTTGCGTTTTCTGTGCACCTGCACTCAAGCCTTCATCGGTTTTTAGCAATTCTCTTCCTTCCAGTACCTAACTGACGAGGATTTGATGGTTCAGGATATCTCCTGTCTACAGATACATCTTGTTTTACCTAAGTTTGCGTCATTTCTGCTACTTCACTGACTGGCTTCAACTGCGAAAATTCCAGCAGTCAGCTTTGGGGCTGAAGGGCCCAGGTAATATCTGCTAGCTAAACTAGCTCAGCAGAGTCAATAGTACAAGGGACGCAATGTAAAAACCCCTGATTATTGACACTGAGCCAGTAGAAAAGGCGTACTGGGCCCCTAAAATATACCGTGTGACAGTGTTTCCCGACCAGCTTCCTACGACATTACTGCTTCGCTGCCCTGGCCGTGTAATGAAGTCGAATAGTACTTTGTGGCAATTCCAAGAGTGTACAATTCTCCCAATGTCACATAGCATCACCAAACGGAAAAGGAAGCCTGTCGTGCACTGAAATGAAAATAAGGATATAGCAATGGCACACACATCCGCTCACAAAATAAGTGAAAAACAGTTAATCCCATAGCAGAACATACTTCCAATGACAACACATTTGTCACACCTTGAATTTTAACTGGAAAGTATTCCATTTTAAATTTCAATATAGTCAGGACTTATACTAAAATGTCGCAACGAAAGGAATGAAATCAATCAGTACTGAGCACAGAACACGAATGTCGCCTGCAAGGGTTTCATCGAATTTTGTTTTGCTGCGCGGGGTAGCCGAGCGGTGTTGGGCGCCTCGTTACGGTTCGCGTGGCACCCCCGTCAGAGCTTCGAGTCCTCCATAGGACATGGGTGTGTGTGTTGTCCTTAGCGTAATCTAGTTTAAGTTACTGAGCCGTGGGCGGCTCGCGGTCGTGCCGTTTATTGCTCGTCATCTTGTCTTTATGGTTCTGTCGCCTCGTTTTATTTTTATTCGATTTACTGGCGTCACTAGGTTGCTGGCTTACTTGCCCGTCAGTGGCATCAGCAGCGCTTATCGACAAGTGCTCTGTCGTACTATCTCTGGAGCGACCGCTAGTATTTCCGGGTCGTCGTGTGCCTGGAGTTCAGTCGGGGACGGAGCGCCAGTGAGGTGGGGACAGCCAGTGCTCGCCGACCGCTGGCGACACACACGAACTGTCCGACGGAGGGAGACTGGAGTGGGAGCGACCGTCGGTTGGTCGTTCGGTCGGTCGTCTCATCGGGCGACGAGTATTTGGTCTTTTGACCGTTTCTGGGGCTCGTCAGTTGGCCATCTTGCCGGACGTGGGTCGGTTCTTTCCTTCTGCGGAGATGTCGTGGCCAATGGGCAAGGGTTACCTCTGCATGGGTGGGTCCGAGCCAGTGTACCCGGGTCGCCGTGTCTTCGAGTTCCGAACGGACATCGAGTTGAGTCGGGTTGAAGCTGCAGTCAGCTTCGGATAGCCAAGACTCGTCCCCATACTCATAACCTGACTGGGAACGACCTTGGTTGGTCGTTCGGTTGGTCGTCTCATCGGACGACGTGAATTTGCTCGCCGACCGCTTATGGAAACTGTGAGTGTGTCACTTGTCATTGCTCCTTGTAGCTCCAGGGTGACTGGTTTCAGGATTGTCGGAGTTCTTGGTGCAAGTGTTTATGTGGAACTGTGTGTAGCTTCTGTGATTTCCGCTGACCAGATGAATGCTGACTGCGTACTGGAGTAGCCAGTTGGTCGGCTGCAGCGAAGATGTCTCCACGGAGTGAAGGGAATTGACTGGGTTGTCGGTTGGTTCTTCAGCCGTCCCTAGGCCGTGCTGCTACCCGATTATTTAGGGTTACGCTTGGCTGCCTGTCTCGCCTAAATTGTTGTTAGAGTTTCCTCCTCAGGCCAACCCTTGAAACACTTATGAGAACCACTGTTCTGCTGTTGGTGATTGTGATTTTCTTTTGTCGCAAGTACTGTGCCAGGTCTTCAGTTGTGTTTTAATTTTGTCTGTGATGTGTTCAGTATATGGCCTTCAGCCAAAACTCATGTGAAGTATTTTAAGATTACACCTTCAGCTGTGTTTCATTTAAAATTCTTGTTTCCTCTGTATTTAGGCCTTGAGCCGCGTTCGTTTTAAAATCTGTGGCTTTCAGTCCGAAATGTGAAAATTCCTGTCTGTAAGGTTTCTCTTTAATTGTCTTGAAAGCTTAAAATGGCCTTCAGCTGTAGTGTGTAAATGCTTATGTTAAGGTTTGTCTTTAACTATTTTGAATAATTGTTTTGGCCTTCAGCCGTCAAGATATTTCCAGTTTTCTTAAGTTGGTTTTCTGTTGTACTGTGTAAATGCTTGTCTTAAGGGTTCCCTTCTATTATGTTGAAATATTATTGGACTTTCAGCCGAGGAATTAATTTAAATTTTCCTTAATGTGGCTTTCAGCCGAAATTTTTAAATGCTTGCCTTTTATGAATTTCCTTTACTGACCTGAAATATTATTATGACCTTTAGCCAAAAACATATTTTAATCTTATTTAAGTAATGCCTTCAGCCATTTGTCTTAATTCTTGTCCCTAAAAAGGAAATATTTAAGGATATTTTAATCTGACTTAAGTAACGTCTTCAGTCGTTTCTCCAAATCCTTGTGTTTTAAAAGAGATTATTCAAACTATATTATTGAGAAATTACTTGGGCCCTCAGCCGTGAATTGATCCTTGTGGTTTTAAAGGGAAAACTGTGCATTGTGTTTTAGAGGAATAAAGTTGTGTGTTCTTGTGTAACTAAAAGTCACTGATCTTGTCCCCTTTCCAAAACCTGATCCCCTCTGTCCTGTGAAACCAGATTTCAGTTACATTAAATAGTGTGTAAGTTTAGGGACCGATGACCTCAGCTGTTTGGTCCCGTAGAACTTACCACATATTCCCAAAGGAAAAAATATTGTTCTAGCACAATGAGAGTATCTGCAGACTATGTCCTGTCCTGCTTATTGTCCGATCGGCTCCAGCGCCCATGCATCCTCCATACAGGTACTCAGTCATCGATGTTGTGATGCTGTGTGGTCACTCAGACACTCAACACGTAGCAAAATGTCCAAAAACAACTACTAAATGATTACACACCCCCTTTCAACTCCTATCTCCTCGCTCAGCAAGCACCTTTAACACTTCATCCCAGTTTTCCACTTTAAATCAATACATTACAGGTGAATAAGATCAGCGAATCTTAAACAATGTAATTAGACAATTATATTTGTCCTCCCACTCCTCTCCCTCACCACCGGGATTAAAACAACTCGAGTTACCAGAATGAGTTTTTCAGTCTGCAGCGAAGTGTGCTCTGAAATTTCCTGGCAGATTAAAAACGCGTGCCGGACGGAAACTCGCACTCGGGACCTTTGCCTTTTTCGGGCACATGTTTTACCAACTGAGCTACCTAAGCACGACTCACAACCCGTCCTCACAGCTTCCATTCGGCCAGTACCTCGTCTCCTACCTTCCAAACTTCACAGAAGCTCTTCTGCGAACCTTGCAGAACTACTGGAAGAAAGGATATTGTGGAGGCATGGCTTAGCCACAGCCTGGGAGATATTACCAGCATGAGATTTTCACTCTGCAGCGGAGTGTGCGCTGATATGAAACTCCCTGGTTCTACCACTTGGCAGAGTACTTCCCCGCTGCCGAGTGGTTCTAGGCGCTACAATCTGGAACCGAACGACTGCTATGGACGCAGGTTCGAATCCTGCCTCGGGCATGGATGTGTGTGATGGCCTTAGGTTAGTTAGGTTTAAGTAGTTCTATGTTCTAGGGGACTGCTGACCTCAGAAGTTGAGTCCCATAGTGCTCAGAGCCATTTGAACTTCCCTGTGAAAGGCAAAAGTGCCGAGTTCGAGTCTCGATCGGGCACACAGTTAGAATCTGCCTGGAAGCTTCAACTCGAACTACATTTTTTGAGTAGATAGACTATTAAATAGGATAATACCCAATAACTGTCAGAAAATACTTAACAAGGAGCAGAATTGGAAGAATATGTGGAGAAAGTTAGTCCAGAAATTCACGCATTTCATTTTACGAGATGAAAAATTTGTCTGGTAGTGTTACGAATTTACTTCTCCAAATCACATTAATGCAACGGCCTTGCCGCAGTGGATACACCGGTTCCCGTGAGATCACCGAAATTAAGCGCTGTCGGGCGTGGTCGACACTTGGATGTGTGACCATCCAGGCCGCCATGCGCTGTTGCCAGTTTTCGGGGTGCACTCAGCCTCGTGATGCCAATTGCGGAGCTACTCGGCCGAGTAGTAGCGGCTTCAGTCAAGAATACCACCATAACGACTGGGAGAGTGGTGTGATGACCCCACACTCCTCCTATCCACATCCTCCACTGAGGATGACACGGCGGTCCGATGGTCCCGTTAGGCCACTCGTTGCCTCAAGACGAAGTGCAATCACATTACTGAGAGCACCACCTATAACCGACGCCAACATGCGACAACCACTCTCAGACGACAAGTGACGGCACTACCAGTGAAGCACATCAGCAGCACATGGAAAAAGTGCTGTTGTTGTTCCAATGCGGAAACGGAGAGAGTCATCTGACGTCCAAAACGGCATGACCATTGGCCTTTGGACCAAGGGTCGAAGCGTTTCCGATATGGTCAACTTTTTAAACAGCTCGTGCGCCGTTATGTTTTCAAGCACAATGTGTATGACAGAATGGTGCTATCTTAAACAGGTGACGAGGCAACTATGCTGCAATACAGGCCATAGATGACAGGGGTGATGATGATGATGATGATGATGATGATGATGATGAATATGATGATGATGCTTGGTTAGTGGGGCACTCAACTGCGCAGTCATCTGCGCCCGTACAAAGTCCCAGTTTCTTCACAGTCCAATTTTCTTCACAGTCCAATCCAGTCACAGTCACGAGTGATGATGATGATGAAATGTGAAGACCAAACACCCAGTCGACAGGTACAGAAAATCACCAATCCGGCAGGGAATCGAACTCAGGACCTTGTGATCCAGAGGTATCAACGCTAGCCGCTAGACCAGGAGCTGCAGACCGAGGACAGGGATGAACGACGGCTCCAGAGATGTGCGCGGGCGGACAGACGTGTTAACGACTGCCCAACTGACCACCCAGATGAAGCAAGGGTCTACCAATGGCGTCTCCTCAATGACCATTTAGCGAACGTTGATCTGTAGGATCATGGAACCATGCTTTCTGCTGTTCGTCGCATAAAAAGAATAGATTTAGCACTCCAATATGGCAACTCAGATGTTCACTGGGTGGCGAAAGGTGATCGTTTCAGTTAAATCACGCCATCGGGCACATGGCCATATAACATTATTTCTTTATGGTTCACTTAGGTCTTTATATTTTTTGTTCAAAATCTTCGCTTTTTGCTACTATGTTTTCTGTATATGTAAAATAAAGTGTACTATACTGGAGATCGAAGTTCTTTGAGTTATGTATGTAAAATACAATGTAAATTGTTTATTAAGTTAAATAACTTTCAGATGGCCTTATGTACAGTATGTGATCAAAACCATCCGGCCACCTGGCTGAAAATGGCTTCTACGTTCGTGGCGCCTTCCATCGGTAATGCTGGAATCCAGTATGGTGTTGGCCCACCCTGAACCTTGATGGCAGCTTCCACTCTCGTGGGCATACGTTCCAGTCAGGTGCTGGAAGGTCTTTAGGGGAATGGCGGCCCATTCTTCACGCAGTGCTGCACTGAGGAAAGGTATCGATGTTGGTCGCTGAAACCAGGCCAGTCCATTACAGGATGTTATTATCATGTAACCACTCCGCCACAGGCCGAAAATTATGAACAGGTGCTCGATCGTGTTGAAAGATGTAATCGCCATCCCCAAATTGCTCTTCAACAGTGGGGATGCTTAAGACATTAATATAGGCTCGTCCTGTGATAGTGACACATGAAACAACAATGGGTCCATGAAAAACACGACCACACCATACCGCCAAGGCCTCCGAATTTTACTGTTGGCACAATACACGCTGGCAGATGACGTTCACCGAGCATTCGCAATACCCACATCCTGCATTGTCTACATCTAAATCTACATCTACATGGATACTCTGCAAATCACACTTAAGTGCCTGGCAGAGGGTTCATCGAACCACCTTCACAATTCTCCATTATTCCAATCTCGTATAGCGCGCGGAAAGAATGAACACCTATATCTTTCCGTACGAGCTCCGATATGCCTTATTTTATTGTGGTGATCGTTCCTCCCTATCTAGGTCAGTGTCAACAAAATATTTGCGCATTCGGAGGACAAAGTTGGAGATTGGAATTTCGTGAGAAGATTCCGTCGCAACGAAAACCGTCTTTCTTTTAATGATTTCCAGCCCAAATCCTGTATCATATCTGTGGCACTCTCTCCCATATTCCGCGATAATACAAAACGTGCTGCTTTTGTTTGAACTTTTTCGATGTACTCCGTCGGTCCTATCTGGTAAGGATCCCATAGCGTGCAGCAGTATTCTAAAAGAGGACGAACAAGCGTAGTGTAGGCAGTCTCCTTAGTAGGTCTGTTACATTTTCTAAGTGTCCTGCCATTAAAACGCAGTCTCTTGTTAGCCTTCCCCACAATATTTTCTATATGCTCTTTCCAACTTAAGTTTTTCGCAATTGTAATACCTAGGCATTTAGTTGAATTTAGGGCTTTTAGATTAGACTGATTTTTCGTGTAACCGAAGTTTAACGATATCCTTTTTGTACTCATATGAATGACCTCACACTTTTCGTTATTTGGGGTCAACTGCCACTTTTCGCACCATTCCGATATTTCTTCTAAATCGTTCTGATCTTTTGATGACTTTATTAGTCGATAAGCAACAGCGTCATCTGCAAACAATCGAAGACGGCTGCTCAGATTGTCTGCCAAATCGTTTGTATAGATAAGGAACAGCAAAGGGCCTATGACGCTACCTTGGGGAACGCCAGAAATCACTTATAGTTTACTCGATGACTTTCCGTTAATTACTATGAACCTTGACCTCTCTGACAGGAAACCGCAAATCCAGTCACATAACGGAGACCATATTCCATAGGCATGGAATTTCACTTCAAGCCGCTTGTGTGGTACAGTGTGAAAAGCCCTCCGGAAATACAGAAATACGTAATCGATATGAAATCCCCTGTCAATAGCACTCAACACTTCATGTGAATAAAGAGCTAGTTGTGTTTCACACGAACGATGTTTTCTAAACCCATGTTGACTCTGTGTCAATAGACCGTAATTCATAAAGTTCGAACACAACATATGTTCTAAAATCCTGCTGCATATCGACGTTAACGATATGTGCCTGTAATTTAGTGGATTACTCTTAGTAACTTTCTTGAATATTGGTGTGACCTGTGCTACTTTCCAGTATTTGGGTACGGATCTTTCGTCGAGCAAACGGTTGTATATAATTGTAAAGTATGGAGCTAATGCATCAGCATACTCCGAATAGAACCTAATTGGGATACAGTCTGGACCAGAAGACATGGCTATATTAAGTGATTTAAGTTGTGTAAGTAGGCTGTTTAGATTTTTTTATTGGTAACGCCACCTCTGTATGAAAATCACTGGCTGTGCTGTGTGCAGTCCGTGGCTGCTTTGCATTGTTGTAATACTCGCCATTGTACTGTTAGGCAGCTGGCTGTGAACAGCGCGTAGCGTTGCGCAGTTGGAGGTGAGCCGCCAGCAGTGGTGGATGTGGGGAGAGAGATGGCGGAGTTTTGAAATTTGTCATGAACTGCTATATTTATATATAATGATATCAAGGTAAATACATTGTTTGTTCTCTATTAATATCTTTCATTTGATAACTATCCCTATCAGTAGTTAGTGCCTTCAGTAGTTTGAATCTTTTATTTAGCTGGCAGTAGTGGCGCTCGCTGTATTGCAGTAGCTTGAGTAGCGAAGATTTTTGTGAGGTAAGTGATTTGTGAAAGGTATAGTTTATTGTTAGTCAGGGCCCATTCTTTTGTAGGCATTATTGAAAGTCAGATTGTGTTGCGCTAACAAAATATTGTGTGTCAGTTTAAGCACAGTCATTTGTAATTGTTCAAATGGGGACGTTTCATATGTTGACCCTTAGCCGAGGATACCTCACTGGAATCTTCTGATTTTTTCTTTGTAGTTTGGGTAATTAGTGTAGATTTTGTTTATTGCTAGCGCGTAATTGTAGAGAAAATCTCCTTTGTAGTTGCAGTCTTTCATTGTTGTACAGTAAGACAGGTGTGGCATGCATGTAGATTTGCACCAAGTATTTCGCTGCTGCGCTTGCAATTAACTAGATATTATTTTCAGTGCTATGTTAATGTGTTCTCTTATTTTTGATCTTCAAATTGTGTTTTTCTGTGTTGTCGTGTGAAATACTGTGACAATAATGGCGTGTGAAAAACGTAATACTAGGCTCCAAAGTAAACTGAGAAATGACAGAAAATGAAAGCAGGGTGTTAGCGCCACAGAGTAATGAATTAACTGATGTTCAAAGTAGTAATTTGGTAATTGTGCATAGGGAAATTGAGCTGGCGGCAAACAATGGCGTGGACAGTGAAACAATTAGTGAAGAGGGAAGCATTATCGATCGATCGGTCGGCAACAGCTCGCCTCAGGAATCCGAAATGACAGGACACAATTTTGCAAATACTGTAGATTCAGGTTTTGCGTCCTCACCGTTTTCTCAAATGAATCAAGACACATTTTCCGCTTGTCAAAATGTGAATGTTGCCGAAAAGCACTGAGGAACATGTTTCAGACACCAGTGCATTGTTATTACAATTAATGCAACAAATGGGACAAAAGCTTGAAAAGTTAGACACAGTGGAACAACCCCAGAGACAAACACAGCAACAGTTAGACGCAATGGGACAAAATCTTCAAAAGTTAGACACCACACTTGAACAAACACGTGAAGATTTAACTAGTGAGTTACATAACATTGAATCGAAATGTCAAAAAGTCTGTAATGACATAAAAACACAAATTTGTGAGCATTTTCAACCCATTTTTTCGCGGCATGAAAATGTATTACAGAATCACGAAGCAGCCATAAAAGAACTGCAAACCATTGTTCATGAAAATCACGACACCTTGCAAGCTAAAATTGACTCAGTTGCATCTACCGATTTGGTTACGCAACTTGCAAAAACTCAGGAAAACTTAAAGGACACAGTAGATACTCTGATACCTGTTTCAGAAAAACATACAGAGGAAATAATTTCACTATCGGATAAAGTAGTCGAACTTTCAGATCAGTTCACTATCTTATCTACAAAGGTAGATGATGATCTGAATGACACAACACCTGTAGCCTTCACTGACACTGAAGAGTATGTAGAAATTAGAAAATTCAAACAAAATCAAAATCAAATCAATACACAGTACAAAAGAGAAATCCGGGAAGTGCAAGATCAGTTGGCACAAGTAGTACAAGAATTACGTATTTCAGAGGACACTCGCGCTCCATCACGGGAAGAGGGACTTAGAAATACGGAAAAGCCGCAAAATAATAACACAGGGCATTTCGGAAGTTATGAAAGAAATTTTCAATGTGCACCGAATTTTGAGATGGAACGACCGACACGACCTAACAATGACCGATATGCGACTCGCCGACATGATGATTTTGACTATAAGCTGTTCATTACTACACGTAAATTCAAAACATTTAAGAATTCTGGCAACGACATTCATCCACAAGCATGGCTCCATCAATTCTCTCATTGTTTTCCTCCCAACTCGTCGTTAGAACACAGATTAGAATTTATGTGTGGCTACTTGGAGAATGAACCAGCTATAAGAATGCGATCGGTCATTCACGATTGTCACAGTGAAGGAGATTTTTATCATGCCTTCCTCTCAGCATATTGGTCTCAAGCTACACAAGACCGAGTAAAACATAGCATCATGATGATGAAACACTTTGAACAATCTGAATTTTCCAGTCTTGTCAAATATTTTGAAGACATGCTGCATAAGAATCAATATCTTTCAAACCCATACAGCCCTTCAGAACTCATCCGCATTTGCTTAATGAAATTGCCTGAACATTTACGACATATTATTTTAGCAGGACGTTGCAAAGACGACATTGAAGCTTTTCAAGGACTCTTACAGGAATTAGAAATTGACACAGACAGTCGCGGGATGCGAAAACAGGAAAACAATCACTACAGGTCACATCCGTCACAATTCCGTGACGACAGAAGCAATAACTGGACACGACAAGCCTATTCTTACAACGCAAATCGTGACCAAAACAGACACCACCCATATGACAACCACTGGCAGAGTAACAATAGTTACAGAGAAAGATCGCATTTCCGTAGTAATGACTATCACAGAGACAATCAGAGAAACAGACAATATGGGAACCAGAACAATTATTATCAAGGGAGGCAGAATAACTTCAGGCGCAACAGTTCGGCGCAGAGTTACGATTCAGGGAGAAATTCTCCACCACATGACCGACAAACAAGAAACTATGTAAAGTACCGACAAAACGACAGAAGTGAATTTCATCAGAACTGGCGGGATTCTAACAGAGCTGGGCCCTCTCGGCAAGGTGAATTTGTAGAAGTTACGTCTCCTAATCCCAATAACGACGCGCGCCAACAAAGAAACAGACAATGACTCGCACCGCAGGCATCCGCGTGCGTCGGCTGGCTCAGAGAAAAATAACATAGACGCTAACCTTGAGAAAAATTCCAGTATTCTTTACCGACGTATACCACATGATAATTGCGTTGAAGTTGAAACTCTGCGTTCTAGGAAGAGTAAAGGTTTACACCACATTTCACATGTAAAACCGTTTGTTGAAAGATAATCTGCTTTTTAACTTAGTCTTTGTCATAAAATTTTTCGCTTCACATTACTAATATGCTTTGTCAGACTTAGAATCTGTTAACATACTACAATGTTTGAAGTTAAATATCCAATCAAGAACCAAGAGAACTTATTTAAACAGAAATGACGAATGCATTGTTATAGTGAACAGACGTCACAGCGTTATTGTGTGTGTACGTTCTTGCTTGTTAGTTGCACGATTATGGAACGACTATAAGGCTTACATACTTAGAACATTTACCAGTACTGCTAATGAGATTTTAATGCAACATTTTGGTTTACTTGAAAATACATTCTGGATTTAAAGTACTTTCTGTGAGATACCAGACGACACAGTGGTTAGTTTATGTGACAACTACACGATTTTATCACGACGCTACTAATGAGTGAAATTTACAATGTTGCTTTTGCAGTGTTTCTGTTTTATATCTGCCCAGTTTTCTGTTTTATTCTGGAAAGTAAAACATGTTTTAGTAGTAACTTTTGTGGTATAGCTACAATGAGACTGCCTTTTCCATAGCACAACAATACGTTACAGCACAGTACTTTCTTCATCATGGCAATAAGCGTAATAACTAAGATATCTGTACATAAAGCATTTCACTTTTGTTTATCATGAGGTAAGTACATTGACTTCTGCAGAACTTATCTTTCGGAGGACGATAAGTACGACACTTCCACAGAATTATGTTACAGCAAGACGCACATTTAGCGCTACAGGACACGCATTTGAGTGATTAATTTTGTACTTAAAACATTTATTTTTAAAGATATTTGAAGTACAATGATACTAAGGTTTTCAGTGATACATTTAATTTCATTGCTGTAATCTGTAACACCTTAGGGTATAATTACATTAATCCTCAGGGGGGTACACACCTACTTTGTGTACCATGTGTTTGGCAAGCACAAGGAGCCCTAGCTAATATGGTATTTGCTTATACAACTTTACACATCGGTACCATATTTCTCTAAGACAGAATTTCACAGCTATCTGATCATTTAACTGAGAGATAAACTTTTTTTTACTACGTCAGTGACAGATGTTTACGCAATTACACAGTTGGGTAACTTCACACTTACGAAATTGTATTTTGTCTGTACTTTGTGAACTGTTCATATTTTTTCGGAACCATTGTGATACTATGAGAGCTTTGAGATATTTGGTATGGGATCATGATTTTTAAAGTACGTTTGAGGTAGATGACATTATTGAAATGAGCAGAGAATATTTTTTAGGGTTTGAAATTATTGCAGAAAGCTACGACGTTTTAGAGATTTGACTGAGGTGTTATGATGTTATTATTACGACGACGATGTGTATTATGTTGTTGAGGAATGTTTATTATGCTACGTATTTCTCATGATGAAATATTGAAGAAGTGTCAATGAATATGTATATGTGTAATAAGGTAAAGAATAATGAGTAGTGTTTAGGGACTCTGATTTGTGGAAAAGGATGTTGGATACCAAGAATCGTACTTTAAAGTTATGAAATGTGTGTAAATGCGTGAATGTATCACAATGCTGGCGAAAATTTTTGGACACTGTTAGATTTACAGGATTTTGTTTCTACACGTTTGCAACGCAAATTCTCGACCCGTGAAATTTTGTATATGAGACTGTCACAGTAGCGGAAAATGCTGTCGTAAATATTTCTGTAAGATAGTTAAGTGACCACCTGCACGTAATTCGTTCTGAGCGGCCAGATGTGCCAGCCGCCTTGAGAAAAAGCCATTAGGTGATAGAAAAAAAAGGGAGGCCATTATCCTCGCTATTGACGTTCCTTTGTAGAAAGCATCAGAATAATGACACGGTCGAACTTGATAACATATGATTACACTGTGGAGCTCTTAATTTATGATTTACTGAAATGCCTAATGAAATGACGAGAAATATTTTTATGTCTGTACACCTGATTATATGGTGATTGTGCACCTGCACAGTCGCAACAGATGGCTGCTGGCGTCTCTACAAGGACTACAGTGGGTCTGCATCTTTGATGACCCACCAGTACCATTATCTCTACAAGGACTACAGTGGGTCTACATGTTTGATGATCCATCAATACCATTATTTCTACAAGGACTGCAGTGGGTCTGCACCTCTGGTGGCCCACCAATACTGTAATCTCTACCAGGACTACAGTGGGTCTACTCTGTGATGACCTACGTACCAATACTCTTCAAAACTTCGATTGACTCTGCTGTGGGTTTGCTCTGTTGTGGCTCATTACCTGTCTGCATGTCAAGAGTCAGCACTGTCGTTCCGTTGGAAGGACAACACTACTTCTTCAAGATTGCATGGAAATCCACTACTTCCATGTGCATTTTCTTCTACTGCTCAGACTTTGAGAAAAACACTACTATTTTACCGTGATGAACGATCAGGACTGTCTGTATGGACTGTGAGAAAATTTGAGCTTTTGACCAACATTGTATCAGTAAGTGTGTGCATTTGATTTCTTTGTTATTGTAATTATGAAAAATTTTTTCAAATCTGTATTGGCCACTGCCCAAACCAATTTGTAAAATTTTTTTGTGGGGAGCATGGGGGCTATGTAAGTAGGCTGTTTAGGTTTTTTTATTGGTATGAAAATCACTGGCTGTGCTGTGTGCAGTCCATGGCTGCTTTGCATTGTTGTAATACTCGCCATTGTAGTGTTAGGCAGCTGGCTGTGAACAGCACGTAGCGTTGCACAGTTGGAGGTGAGCCGCCAGCAAAGGTGGATGTGGGGAGAGAGATGGCGGAGTTTTGAAATTTGTCATGAACTGCTATATTTATATATAATGATATCAAGGTAAATACATTGTTTGTTCTCTATTCATATCTTTCATTTGCTAACTATCCCTATCAGTAGTTAGTGCCTTCAGTAGTTTGAATCTTTTATTTAGCTGGCAGTAGTGGCGCTCGCTGTATTGCAGTAGCTTGAGTAGCGAAGATTTTTGTGAGGTAAGTGATTTGTGAAAGGTATAGTTTAATGTTAGTCAGGGCCCATTCTTTTGTAGGCATTATTGAAATTCAGATTGCGTTGCGCTAACAAAATATTGTGTGTCAGTTTAAGCACAGTCATTTGTAATTGTTCAAAAGGGGACGTTTCAGTTGCTTCACTACTCCGAGGGTATTTACTTCTATGTTACTAATGTTGGCAGCTGTTCTCGATTCGAATTCTGGAGTATTTGCCTCGTCTCCTTTTGTGAAGGTATTTCGGAAGGCTGTGTTTAGTAACTCTGCTTTGGCAGCACTGTTTTCGATAGTATCTCTATTGCTATCGCGCAGAAAAGGCATTGATTGTTTCTTGCCGCTAGAATCTCTTTCTATTTTCTGCCAGGTTTCGAGACAAACTTTCGTTGTAGAAACTGTTGTAGGCATTTCGCATTAAAGTCCGTGCTAAATTTCGAGCTTCTGTAAAAGATCCCCAATCTTTGGGATTTTGTATCTGTTTAAATTTGGCATGTTTGCGTCGTTGTTTCTGCAACAGTGTTCTAACCTGTTTCGTGTACCAAGGAGGATCAGCTCCGTCTTTCGTTAATTTATTTGGTACAAATCTCTCAATTGCTGCGATACTATTTCTTTCAATGTAAGCCACATCTGGTGTAAACTTATATTATTAATTTGGAATGAGTGCAGATTGTTTGTCATTAAGACGACAAGTGAATTTTTATATGCTTTTTTGAATAGATATATTTTTCGCTTATTTTTCAATGATTTGGGTATTGCAATATTCACTCTCTCTACGACAACCCTGTGTTATTTGCTGACAAGAGTTCAAGTGTGTTTTCACAACCGTTTACTAATCGCATAGGCTCATGAACTAACTGTTCGAAATAATTTTCAGAGAAGGGTTTAGCACAATTTCGGATGATATTTTATGCGTGCCTCCAGAGTTATACATGTATTTTCGCCAACATATCGAGGGTAAATTAATGTCACTACCAACTATTATCATATGGTCGGGTACGTGTTTGAAATCGAACTCAAGTTTTCTTTGAACCTTTCAGCAACTGTATCATCTGAATTGGGAGGTCGGTAAAAGGATCCAATGATTATTTTATTCCGGTTGCCAACAATGACCTCTGCCCATACTAACTCACAGGAAGTATCTACTTCAGTATCGCGACAAGTTAACTACTTCTGACAGCAACAAACACACCACCGCCCGCCAACCGTGTTTAGCCTATCCTTTCGGAAGACTGTTAGGTTCTTCGCAAAAATTTCGACTGAGCTTGTATCCGGCTTTAGCCAGCTTTCAATGCCTGTAACGATTTGAGCATCAGTGCTTTCTACTAGCGCTTGGAGCTCTGGTACTTTCCAAACACAGCTACGACCATTTACAACTGTTATACCAATGGTTCGTGTATCTGCGTTTTTCGTGTTTTTAGCCTGCACCCTTTGTCACTGCAGCCCTTCTTGTGTTTTCCCGAGACACTCTAACCTAAAAAACCGCCCAGTCCACGCCACACAGCCCCTGCTACCCGTGTAGCCGCCTCCTGCGTATAGTGGACACCTGACCTATTCAGCGGAACCCAAAACCCAACCACCATTTGGCCCAAGTCGAGGAATCTGCAGCCCATACGGTCGCAGAATCGTCTGAGCCTCTGATTCAGACCCTCCACTCGACTCTGTACCAGAGGTGCGCAGTCGGTCCTGTACACTATGCTGCAAATGGTCAGCTCTGCTTTCATCTTGCAAGCAAGACCGGCAGCCTTTACCACTTCTGTTAGCCGCTCGAAACCAGAGAGAATCTCTTCTGATCCACACATCATTGGTACCGACGTGAGCAACCACCTGCAGTTTGCTGCACCCTGTGCTCTTCATAGCACCCGGGAGGACCGTTTCCACATCTGGAGTGACTCCACCTAGTATGTACATGGAGTGCACATTAGTTTTCTTACCCTTCTAGTCAGCCACGTCGTTAAGGGGCCCCCATAACGTGGATAACGTTGGAGATCCCAACTACCAATAATCCCAGTTATTCGTCACTCCACACAACGTTTTTCTAATGTTCAATCGTCCAATGTTTACGCTCTTTACACCAAGCGATCCGTCGTTCGGCATTTACCGGCGTGATTTGTGGCTTATGAGCATCCGCCCGACCATGAGATCCAAGTTTTCTCACCTCCCGCCTAACTGTCATAGTACTTGCTGTGGATCCTGATGCACTTTCGAATTCCTGTGTGATGGTGTGGATACATGACTGCCTATTACACATTACGACCATCTTCAAATGTTGGCGGTCTCCATCAGTCAACAGATGACGTCGGCCTGTACGCTTTTGTGCTGTACGTGTCCATTCACTGTCCCACTTCACTGTCACATCAGAAACAGTGGACCAAGTGATGTTTAGGAGTGTGGAAATCTCGCGTACATACATATGACACAAGTGACATCCAATCACCTGACCACGTTCGAAGTCTGTGAGTTCGATGGAGCGCCCCACTCTGCTCTCTCACGATGTCTAATGACATCTGAGGTCGTTGATATGGAGCACCCGGCAGTAGGTGGCATCACAATGCACACAATATGAAAAACCTATGTTTTTGGGGGTGTCCGGATACTTTTGATCACGTTATGCATGTTTTCTGTATATGTAATGTAGTGTTCAAAAATGGCTCTGAGCACTATGGGACTTAACATCTGAGGTCATCAGTCCCCTAGAACGTAGAACTAACTAACCTAAGGACATCACACACATCCATGCACGAGGCAGGATTCGAACCTGCGACCGTAGCAGTCGCGCGGTTCCGGACTACGCGCCTAGAACCGCTAGACCACCGCGGCCGGCTAATGTAGTGTACGAGGTGTTTTTTTAAGTAAGTACCGTTTTTAAATTTAAAAAAAGACATACTAAGATATCGCTATAATTTTATTATTACATGAAAGCCTGTACCTTAATCTACTTTTCCACATAATTTCCGTCAATACTGAGGCACTTGTCATAACGTTGTACCAGTTTTTGAATACCACAGCATCACCAATGTTTTGACTTCGTCATCGTCTCGAACACACTGACCGCCCAGGTGTTTCAAGTGGAGGAACAGATGGTAGTCACTGGGCGCAAGATCGGGGCTGTACAGAGGATGATCTAGAGTTTCCCATCGAAAAGATGTGATGAAGTCTTTGGTCTGATTCGCCACGTGCGGACTGGCATTGTCTTGCAGAAAAACGATGCCCTTGCTCAACTTCCATCGACTGTTACTTTGATTCTGGTGTGACATAGGCCAACCATGTTTTATCGGCCGTAACAATTTGGCTTAAGAAATCATCACCGTCGTTGTGGTACCGCTCGAGGAAAGTCAATGTACTGTCTTAACGTTTGGTTTTGTGCACATTCTTCTTCTACATTTTCGGTACCCAACGTGCACACAATTGTTGGTAATTCAAGCCATACAATTCATGCCATACAAAACACTATGAGAAACGTTAGGAAAGTCATTCCAAAAGGAGAAAACCGTAAAACGTCTACCTTATCTCACCTTATTGTCCACTTCCTGCACCAAACTTTCATTAAAGATCGAAGGACGCCCACTCAGTTGTTCATCATGCAAATTTGTGCGGCCATCATTAAATTCTCTCACCCATTTTCTTACCATTCCATCACTCATAATGTTTTCTCAGTAAACTACACAGGTCTCATGATGAATATCGATCGCTTTAAGGCGTTTCGTACAAAGAAATCTTATAACAGCCTGTACTTCACAGTCAGTGGGATTCACGATTATCGGAGGCATCTTAAACACTCAGTACACAACGTAAACAAGGAGGAACAGATTGTAATGGCGTCAGTGCGTAGATTAAGGTCCAGCCTTTCATGTAAAAATAAAATTATTGAGATATCTTAGCACGTATTTTTTAATTTCAAAACGGAACTTACTTAAAAGACACGCCTCGTACTATACCGGAAGTTGTAGTACTTTGAGTTATTTGTGTAAAATGCTTTGTAAATTGTTTATTACATTCAATAATTTTCTGTTGACCTTTTGTATTTGAAAATATTCGTGTACATACATTGTTCATGTTGATGTAAATTTGACAATTAACGAAATGGTCACGCTTAAGAGCAATGTAAGAAATAGGTGTTATACAGAAGTCAGTGGGCTTCTGTCTGAAACGAAAGTGACTCTGGGGAGTGGAAAAGGTGGTGAGGGCGAATTGGCGCGCTGCCTAGAGGAAGCGCGGGAAGTAAGTTCAAATGGCTCTGAGCACTATGGGACTTGACTTCTGAGGTCATCAGTCCCCTAGAACTTAGAACTACTTATACCTAACTAACCTAAGGACATCACACACACCCATGCCCGAGGCAGGATTCGAACCTGCGATCGTAGTGGTCGCGCGATTCCAGACTGGAGCGCCTAGAACCGCTCGGCCACCCTGGCCGACTCACCCTGTTATTTCATCCTAATCATACACCTGTATATGGTTGCTTCCTGTTGTATGATTAATCGGAGTATCCTGTTTCCCTGACTTATGAAGTGCCAGGTTAATATAAAGAGGCACCATTTAAATTGTTTTTGTGTAAATAATAAAAAAGATTTGTTAACCGTTGAAAAGTGTTATAGTAAAAGTTTGCTTACGTAAAATTCTATCAGAGTGAAGCCAATTTACTATAATCTGTTAAATGACTATACAGAATTAGTTCAAAGCGTAATAACTTTTGAAAGTAAATTCCAGTAAGAAAGAGGTTTTCTTGAAGTGAAATAATCGGTATAAAATGTGTGTGCTTTAGTATTTTAGTATTTAAGTTTTATGATTACGGAAAATGCTTTCCTAAAGGTCCCCCCTGTCCAAATTGTTTTAGCTTCTCCGAAGTTATCTACTGCGCTTTTCCTTTTTTAAAAACGTAATGTATAAGGGTGTAGTCCAACATCGTTTAAGTGGAGTTTTATTTATCTGAAGAAACAAATTAAACAGTAGCAAAAAAGTTGGAAAAATTCGTACTTCTGCTTTTCCAATACTTCACTGTTTCATTGCCTGGATTATTAGTACATGTTTTAAACCACTAAATGAACTTGGAACTGAATTGTCCTAGCTTCAGAATAATATTATTAAAACTGCATTTCTGTCTGCTGGGTAATATCTTAGGAGAAGAAGTGAATAGTCTCTTGTCCATTAGACAAAACACACGGTCAAATCCTGCGAAAAGGGTATCTATTGATTAGCTTTTCCTATAAACAGGACCATCCTCCCATAGTGTACTTTATTTGGAAATTAAACTAAATTTTGGTAAGAGGGTTCTACGTGCAACATAGAAAGGGGGTTTCCATTGTTTAGGTAAAAGCATACCAAATTGCAGTAGTAGTGGTAGGTTTATAGCCTTCACTGTGTATGGTGTGAAATTCCTTAAAGCAAGCACATTGAAACAATCATCAGAAGGCTTCAGGCTGAAGGAATGGAGAGATATGGTCTGGGGAATATTTATGTGGAATTCCCCTGAGTGATCTCATAGTGCTGCAAAACACAACACATATATGCACATATGCTTGGGTACCATGTCCTCCCCTACATGCAATTTATTTTCCCTCTACACGATGGCACCTAGCAACAGGACCATGTAACGTCTCACACAGCTCACAGTCTACAGGCATGGTCGGAGAGCAGCCGGGTGTGTTTACCATACGGCCCTGGCCACCAAAGACGCCGGATTTAGCTGCGCGGGGTAGCCGCGCTGTCTCAGGCGCATTGCCACGGTTCGTGCAACTCCACCAGTATGAAATGTAAATGAAAACACCTAGAGCCGTCCTTATCATTTTCTTATATTTTGTCGCTACCAATTTCAACGCCTCAGTGCGTCATCTTCAGGCTGTTTTTGATGCGATACGGGTTGATATGATCTCCTTGCATACCACATCTGTTGTCAGCATTACTGGTTGGAGTGCTGACACATTATCTGCGTATCCAGTAATGCTGGCAACAGATGTGGTACGCCAGGAGATCATATCAACCCGTATCGCATCAAAAACAGCCTGAAGATGACGCACTGAAGCGTTGAAACTTGTAGCGAAAAAACATAAGAAAATCATAAGGACGGCTCTAGGTGTTTTTATTTACTTATCACGATAGTAAACGGCCGTCGTCCGAGAGACGTCTTGCTAATAGGATGGACATACAAGAACCCCCCCGTCGGAGAGTTGAGTCCTCCCTCGGTCGTGTGTGTGTGTGTGTGTGTGTGTGTGTGTGTGTGTGTGTGTGTGTGTGTTGTCGTTAGCGTAAGTTAGTTTAACTTAGATTAAGTAGTGCCCAAGCCTAGGGACCAATGACCTCAGCAGCTTGGTCTCATTGTATTGTATGTTAACTGGGGACCTAGAAACGACGGAGAGGCTCCGTACCCGCGCATGCCGCAGTGGTGCACAACCCCACGACGACTACCGCAGTCCACTTCACCCCTCCGCCGCTCCACACCGAACCCAGGGTTATTGTGCGGTTCGGCCCCCGGTGGATCCCGCAGGAAACGTCTCACACCAGACGAGTGTAGCCCCTATGTTTGCGTGGTAGAGGAATGTTGGTGTACGCGTACGTGGAGAACTTGTTGGCCGCAGCAATCGCCGACATAGAGCTTGGTCCAATAGAAACATACCACAAATTAAAAAAAAAAAAGAAACCCCTCTGGATTTAAATCCAACCGCGAGTCTGTCGGACGACGTCGATCTAGATGTTCGCGCCATGGATTCTCAACCGATTGACTTAGCAAGCTACGGAACTGGAGTCGACCTGGTTCCAGATCCCTGTCGGTACCTTCTGGAATGTTGCTGACACTCTTCCTGCACGCCTCACAGCGGTCCACGCTACAAGAGGTGGTTATTCATGCTTGTGACGGGTGGTCACCCTAATGTGAGTGAACAGCGCATTTTCAGTTGAGTCCAGTGGCTTCTTTTCTGAAGTTATAAGAGATTGACAGGACTATTTATTCTTAGAATTAATGTGGAGTACTCTTTTACCTCTTGTTACACAGACAGAGTGGCGGAACATTATTTTTTAGAGCAGTAGAATCGCGTATTTTATGGTCCCTGTAAGCCTTTCATAAGCCAACGGCCTGACCATGGTGGTAGTACCAATTTCCATAAGGTCACCAAAGTTAAGCGCTGTCGGGCTGGGTCAGCACTTGGATAGATGACCATACGGTCTGCCTAGGGCTGTTGGCAAGAGGGGTGTATTCAGCCCTTGTGAGGCAAACTGAGGAGCTACTTGGCTGAGAGGTAGCGGCTCCGGTCTCGTAAATTGAGCATACAGCCGGGAGAGCAGTGTGCTGACCACGCGCCCCTCTATATCTGCATCCAGTGGCCCTTATGTGCTGAGGATGACACGGCGGCCGGTCGGTACCGTTGGGCCTTCATGGCCTGTTCGGGCGGAGTTTAGTTTAGAGTAAACATATCGTGCCAACTCAGTTTCAATAACCAGGGATTTTTATGGTGAGCCTCAAACTTTTTTTCACCTAATCAGAGTAGTAGAACTGACATTGTTGCATGTTAGTGTACAGGAGCTGATAGAATTTTCTCACTTAAACATACCCAGTGAGGCACGTAGAAGAACCGCCGCACTGGTAAGCCTGCCACGACCTTACTGGCTCCAAAGTATTTTGAGTTTGGAGGGGAGGTTTACAGTGGAAGTTCTGAACTTAGCAGTGGCGCTTTGGGTTCTAACTACACAACAGGCAGTGGACTGCTGTTGACCTCTCACTACAGTTGCGGCCGCTCTTGACGTTTCTGGCAAGCTACTCGATGCCGCCTGCCCAGATGGAGTTTCGCTGGTCGTCTGCACACACTGAGGTCATTGGCTCGCTCGTATGGACACAGCGACGAAAATGTTTCCCTGTTATCGCCAATGGACCCTGGTAACTAGCAGGAAGGAGACTTATATTGCCTCTACCAGTTATCGGGGAGAAGCGTTTGGAAGTTCGTCGCAGAGCGTGGCATAGTGACCTGTGACATGCTCTCAGTCACGTTCGACATCATTCAGTGTCTCGGTGGTCTGCTTCTCAACCGACGGAGGCATAACTTCAGCACTGGCATCTGGCTGGTCTCCGATAGTGGCGGTCACGTTCCTGCCCACAGTTAATTCACGCAATGGCAATACCGTGGTAGCGAAGCAAAGTATAAGGGTTCTCTAATATTTGTATAGAGTTGAAACAACATGGAAGAGGAGAAATCTAGTGCAATACATTTGTGTGATTATTTCCCATTAACAGAGTGGAAGGCTGGTGATAGCTCCAAAACTGAAGCTACAAAACTCTCAGAGAAGGGAAGAGGAGCCCTTCGGGAGCTCTTGTGATTCAGGTGATGAGAAAGCTCCATGTTGGTTCTGGACAATCAAAGAAATATTTAAAAAAACTAAATATCAGTTTAGACTCTAATACTATAGAATTGAAAGACAGCCATGGCTGAATTTCCTAACACACGCTTTTGTGGTGCCATTCGACTAGAACGAAGGGGGGTTAGAATCCTGGTAGTGGACGAAATTTTCGATGCCAGTATTTGGACAGCAAAGGAAAGAGAAGTGGTGGCGTAAAGTTCTTGATCACAGTCCTGAATTAAATTCTGAACCTCTCTACAATGTGTCGTGAAGTTTGAGTGTCTGACATTATTGATGATGATCCATTATTTGGATGGGGATTTTAACCTTGACAGAACCCTTCATGCTATCTGAGTAGGCTATATGGCAGCACCAGTTTTCTCCGTCTTCCTTCTCTGTTCATCATCATACAACACAAATATAACACTACACTGTACACACGTCCGATCATCCTGATTTAGGTTTCCCTAAACCGACTCAGGCAAATGCCAGAATGTTTCCTTTGAAAGAGCACAGCCAACCTCGCTCCGCATCCTTTCCTAATCCGACGGGACCGATGATCTCGCTATTTGGTCCCCTGCCCCAAACGAACGAACCAACCAACCAACCATTGTACACACAGCCTTTACATTCACCTACACTCTACAAATACACATATGTGACACCTCTGACATATCCGCAAGGAAACAGGTCTGTCTGTGTGAACGACGAAAACTCTTTCCCACAGTCAACTGAATCTACCTTGTACGATATCCCAGCTGACTGTACCATAATATGCAGAAATGCAGACCATATCTGACTCAGCCAGAGTTTTTTCACTTCACTGGAATGTACTAATTCAGCTGGTATTGATGGTCACTTTGGTAGAGAATTACAATAGTGTGCTGAGTTAATAAGACTACCCTCAGCTAAAGTAAATAGATGCAATATTTCATGACTTAGTTCGACACCCACGACTATGATCGGAAATAGTATCACATGTAGTATGAAGAGAATGTTTTGGCTGAGTTTTAGTCTTCTTCGAAGGAAGAGTGCACCATGTTGTCGTGGATGGAGAATAATCAGCAGACATAGAAGTAACCTCAGGGATCTTTGGTGCTCATGTTGCACAGTAATGACCTAACACACAATGTAATATCAGAACTTTTTCAGATGCAGATACATTTATAGGCAACGATGTGCTTTCTGAAGAAAGCTGTACTAATATTCACTTAGAAGGTAACCAGATTTCTAAGTGGTGGGCAGATTAGCAACCTATATGAAATGTTCAGAAATGTAACATTATGTACTTTACAAAACGAAAAGATGTAGTATCCTGTGCGCATAATATCACTGGCTCACCAATGGAGTCAGTCAACTCATACAGATATGTGGTGGTGACAGTTTGTGGAGATATGAAATTTAATGGTCCGTAGGCGCAGTCCTAGCTAGAGCACGTGACACATGGCATGATACTATCATAATGCAATGTCTGCAAAGGCGACTGCTTAGAAAACATTCAAGTGACGTACCCTATAATACTGCTGAAGTATGTGATACACATAGAAAATAGGACTAACTAAGGATACTGAACGTAATCAAATAATGAAAGTTTAAATGGTTACAGGTTCGCTCGAATCACGGGAAAGTGCAACAGAGAAACTAAAAAATCATAGCTGGAAGGCACATGAAAATGGAAGTCATCCATCCCGTAAATACCTGGTCACTAGATTTATTAGTATAAGAATCAGTACTAGTATTAGATAAAGTGAGCGAGACTATGTAGGAGAGGCTACCGTGCTTACACCGTGCACTGAAGCACTGCAGTCTGTATGATCAGAAGTTTTTGAGAAAGTTGCCTACGATGAAAAACTGGCTCGTTTATCTGAACAGGATTGATTAACTGCGTTTAGTTCTTCTTCCTCTTCGGAGGAAACTTCACAAATGATTACTTCAAGAAATATTATTGTATTAGTTTCTGATTCCCAAAATAAATCGTTGTGGTATAACGAAATCCCTTTCGCGTTGTTGGACCATTGCTTTGTTGGAATTTTCTTTCATAACAGAGATCAGAGGGCAATATTGACATTATTGATGAAAGTGTCCTGGGTGTGTGTGTGTGTGTGGGAGGGGGGGGGGGGGAGGGCGGTATGGGGGACTAGTGTAAGATACCATGTGGAATCACACCGTAATCAGTTTTGGGTCTATTCGTTTTCTAAAACACACAAATGACGTTACCATCATATGATAAATGGTTCAAAAGTAGTATTTTTCTGAAGGTATCGGGGTGAAGTATAGCGAGCAAAAGATTATTCACAACTCATACAGAAACCAGACTGCAGTTGCAAGAGCCGAAGAACATGAAAGGAAAGCTGTAGGTTAGAAGGGAGAGAGACACGATTATAGCCTTTCGCTGATGTTATTCGATATATTGTAATATTATTGGGTTTCCGATGGTCGGTATATAAAATATTTGTCACAAAAGAGAAGAACAGCCATCGAGCTGTAGTTGGTAAAATGTCATATTTTTGTAATGTGCGTCCACACAAAGTCGCGCAGATGCGAAACATATGAAACATATGAATGATAAAAATCTATCATTTGTTATGTATAGTTCTAGAGACACTGTTTCATTGCAGACATGTGAATAAGTGCAGTGTAGCATCGCTACAAGTTATAATATATTTTGTGTACCTACGAAAAAATGTAAATCTTTGAACAAAGGTTTCGAAAAGGCGTGTGACGGAATGAAATACTCACACGCAAGCAAGGACATCTAATTGCAAGAAAATAATGGACAGACAAAACAAGACATTGTTGTACCACGCAATGTGTGAAAGAAATATCAAATGTATGTTTTATGTTCCTTATATATCTGTTCACGTTCGGTGGTGCGGATTCTTTTAGAATATATTGATGAGTTATAATGAAATCTTTTTCTTTCTATTCTTTTCTTTAAGTAACTCAATGTCCTTTTGGTGAGTGCTAACTATGTTACAGGTCTGCTCATTATAGCGGGATCTGGGTTGTTTTCGAGAGGCTACTAATATATTCAATCTCATATTTCATAGCCATTCCGAAAACACACATTCGTCTATCAGTTTCATTTTTTATTTTTGGTAACGTTGAAATAGGTCCCTTAGGTACGGTATTTGTATCGAAGAATCAGACTGCGTGAAGATTATCCGGGTTAAATCTCAGCCTCAAGCCGCCTTTGCGTAAACAGACATTATTCCCCTTGAGCACAATCGTGAACCGACTCAACGCATTTCAAACCTCTGCTCTCTCGCTCCGACCTGCACCAAAACCGGCTAAGAAATTCCCGTGAGTGCAGACTAGTATAAATTGCATTATCATTATTATCTGTAATATTATCTCCACTACTGGTCATTAAAATTGCTACACCAAGAAGAAATGCAGATGATAAACGGGTATTCATTGGACAAATATGTTATACTAGAACTGACATGTGATTACATTTTCACGCAATTTGGGTGCATAGATCCTGAGAAATCATTACCCAGAACAACCACCTCTGGCCGTAATAACGGCCTTGATACACGTGGGCATTGAGTGAAACAGAGCTTGGATGGCGTGTACAGGTACAACTGCTCACGAAGCTTCAACGCGATACCACAGTTCATCAAGACTAGTGATTGGCGTATTGTGTTGAGCCATTGACCAGACGTTTTCAGTTGGTGAGAGATCTGGAGAATGTGCTGGCCAGGGCGATGACGAATACACGCTTCCAGTGTGTGTTCACCGCGATGTCGCCAAAAGCGGATGCGACCATCGTGATGCTGTAAACAGAAACTAGATTTATCCGAAAAACTTACGTTTTGCCATTCGTGCACCCAGGTTCGTCGTCGAGTACAGCCGCTTCTGTCTGTGATGCAGCGTCAAGGGTAACCGCAGCCATGGTCTCCGAGCTGATAGTCCTTGCTGCTGCAAACGTTGTCGAACTGTTCGTGCAGATGGTTGTTGTCGTGCAAACGTCCCCATCTGTTGACTCAGGGATCGAGACGTGGCTGCACGATCCGATACAGCCATACAGATAAGATGACTGTCATCTCGACTGCTAGTGATACGAGGCCGTTGGCATCTAGCGTTCCGTATTACCCTCCTGAACCCACCGATTCCATATTCAGCTAGCAGTCATTGGATCTCGACCAACGCGAGCAGCAATGTCGCGATACGATAAACCGCAATTGCGATAGGATACAATCCGACCTTTATCAAAGTAGGAAACGTGATGGTATGCATTTATCCTCCTTAAACGAGGCATCACAACAACGTTTCACTAGGCAACGCCGGTGAACTACTGTTTGTGTATGAGAAATCGGTTGGAAACTTTCCTCATGTCAGCACGTTATAGGTGTCGCCACCGGCGCCAAACTTGTGTGAATGCTCTGGAAAGCTAATCATTTGCAGATCACAGCATCTTATTCCTTTCGGTTTAATTTTGCGTCTGTAGCACATCTTCATAGTGTAGCATTTTTAATGGCCCGTAGTGTAGTATCAGTGAGCTGGCTCTCCGTTTTGTAATGCCACTTGAATTACGTAACCGTTACGGCACCTCACCTCAACCTCTCGATACCAGCAATATTCTACTGTGTTTCTGTAAAATAGTTAAGATATTTCTGTGACAACATTCAGATTTGATTTCATTAATGTAGAGGTACTTTGATACATCGATATGTTTATATTGCAATGATATTATTCTTATGTGCATTCCTTCTTTCGTCAGTATGATCTTTCACGTACTTGTAACTCTGATTTTTGGGCGCGTAAGCGGTTATTAGAGAGTCAAGTCTTGGCCGTCATGTTCAAAGGACGCAAATTGTAGTCAGTTTATGAAATGCGTGCTTTAACAGTGAGGAAGATATTTTCAAGTATGTTTTATATTGTGAAGTGATGTTGCAACAAAAGTAGTAAAAAAGAAGTGTAACTTAAATTCGCAGTGCTGATTACTTTCTTTACATCACCATTGTCTTGAATTGCAAAAGTTCAATCTTCAAGAATGGTTTATGAAACACATCTATAAAACTTTTGAATATCGCAGAATAACTCCCAGGCCTCTTTGCATCCGAGCTTGGAATCATCACTACCTAGATCTTCGACGATTGAGCCACGAGTTCACAACGAGACCAGCGTGGGAAACACGAAAAGATGAGTGCCTAGTTTGTCCATTATTTCACGAAATGACTTTATTAACTGTGCTCTAATGATACCTGCCACATAATATAACTTTGTTGTTGCCCGAAAATGCAATATTTAGCAGCGTGAGCAACACTACAATCATAATTAATTTTTGACCTTTATCATGGTAGGGTTGTTAGAGTGTGTAGAATAGTGATGGTGCACGATCTCACCAAGTCTGACCGAGAGCAGATTGTGAACGCCCGCCGGCCGAATTGGCCGTGCGGTTCTAGGAGCTGCAGTCTGGAACCGCGAGACCGCTACGGTCGCCGGTTCGAATCCTGCCTCTGGCATCGATGTGTGTGATGTCCTTAGGTTAGTTAAGTTTAACTAGTTCTAAGTTCTAGGGGACCAATGACCTCAGAAGTTGAGTCCCATAGTGCTCAGAGCCATTTTTTTGTGACAGCCCACAGGGTGCGCACGAGTAGGCTATATATCGGAAACTGGACGATTTGTCGTGTGTTCTAGCAATGCCGTGGCGAGCGTCTTCAACACGCGGCGCAGCCAAGCTGAAGCCACGTCCAGACGTCATGGGGTTGGGTGACCCCACCTTATTTCAGATGTAGGGCGCTGCGGGCTGTGCAGGCGGCGAACTGTTGGAGGAACTAACATCGAACTTTAATGCTGGGCAGAATACAATCGTGTACGAACTCACAGTGGTCCGAACACTCCTAACGATGTGCCTCCGCAGCCGACGACCCTCGCATGTGGCAATGTTAACACCGTGACATTGGTGACTGCGACTGAAATGAGCGCTTCATCATCGGCCCTGGACATTGGTGCAGCAGCAGAGCTTTGCACGGTCCGATTAATCCCGGTATCTTCTTCATCGTGAAGGTGGGAGAGCGCGAATCTACATCTACATCTACATTTATACTCCGCAAGCCACCCGACGGTGTGTGGCGGAGGGCACTTTACGTGTCCCTGTCATTACCTCCCTTTCCTGATCCAGTCGCGTACGGTTCGCGGGAAGAACGACTGCCGGAAAGCATCCGTGCGCACTCTAATCTCTCTAATTTTACATTCGTGATCTCCTTGGGAGGTATAAGTAGGGGGAAGCAATATATTCGATACCTCATCCAGAAACGCACCCTCTCGAAACCTGGCGAGCAAGCTACACCGCGATGCAGAGCGCCTCTCTTGCAGAGTCTGCCACTTGAGTTTATTAAACATCTCCGTAACGCTATCACGCTTACCAAATAACCCTGTGACGAAACGCGCCGCTCTTCTTTGGATCTTCTCTATCTCCTCTGTCAACCCGACCTGGTACGGATCCCACACTGATTAGCAATATTCAAGTATAGGTCGAACGAGTGCTTTGTAAGCCACCTCCTTTGTTGATGGACTACATTTTCAAAGGACTCTCCCAATGAATCTCAACCTAGCACCCGTCTTACCAACAATTAATTTTATATGATCATTCCACTTCAAATCGTTCCGTACGCATACTCCCAGATGTTTTACAGAAGTAACTGCTACCAGTGTTTGTTCAGCCATCATATAATCATACAATAAAGGATCCTTCTTTCTATGTATTCGCAATACATTACATTTGTCTCTGTTAAGGGTCAGTTGCCAATCCGTGCACCAAGTGCCTATCCGCTGCAGATGTTCCTGCACTTCGCTGCAATTTTCTAATGCTGAAACATCTCTGCATACTACAGCATCATCCATGAAAAGCAGCATGGAACTTCCGACACTATCTACTAGGTCTTTTATATATATTGTGAAAAGCAATGGTCCCATAACACTCCCCTGTAGACGTCTCTCCATTCAGAACAACATGCTGTGTTCTGTTTGCTAAAAACTCTTCAATCCAGCCACGCAGCTGGTCTAATATTCCATAGGCTCTTACTTTGTTTATCAGGCGACAGTGCGGAACTGTATCGAACGCCTTCCGGAAGTCAAGGAAAATAGCATCTACCTGGGAGCCTGTATCTAATATTTTCTGGGTCTCATGAACAAATAACGCGAGTTGGGTCTCACACGATCGCTGTTTCCGGAATCCATGTTGTTTCCTACAGAGTAGATTCTGGGTTTCCAGAAATGACATGATACGCGAGCAAAAAACATGTTCTAAAATTCTACAACAGATCGATGTCAGAGATATAGGCGTATAGTTTTGCGCATCTGCTCGACGACCTTTTCCAATCACTTGGAACCTTCCGTTCCTCTAGAGACTTGTAGTACACGGCTGTCGTCCCCCAGGGGAACACCTCCTTGACACCTGTAATATGGGAGGAAGAAGAACTGGCAGAGACTCCATTATACTCTGGAGAACAGTCACGTGACCACCCGTGGGTCCAGTGGACCTCGTGCAAGGCATTACATAGGCCAAGGAACATCGTACAGTGGTTGCAGACGACGTACAAACCTTCAAGATGAACGTGTTTCCCGACGGCAGCGGTATTTTTGAGCAAGATAATGCGCCATGTCACTAGACCAGCAGCATGATGGAGAGGTTCGAGGAACAAATTTGTGAGTCCCAATTGACGTGATGGCTCCCCAAACTCGCCAGAACATATCTGGGATGTGATTCAGTGTAGAGTAAGAGGTCTTCACTTCCCTCCCTGCAAATTGTGGGAATTAGGTGACCTCTGTGTGGAGATGTGGTGTTAACTCCTTACAATGCCCCATCAAGGCCTCACTGCTCTCATGGCACGATGCGTCGCCGCTGTTACCGGTGTCAGAGGTGGACGTGATGGCTATTTGCTAGGTGTTCATAATGTCCTGGATATTATAATGAATGGCCTTCCTCTGAGATTATCTTTTTTTATATAGAGATAACCGATATCATGTATACTGTCGTTTCTCGCATAGTTTAAGATTATCTCAGCTGTTTCATTAAAAGAATTCATAAGATTTTGTATACAATGTATTATATTTCAGGCTGAAACGTATAAAAAAAGAAATTAATGTGTTACAATCGATGTGTACTAACAGATAAAATTAGTCTTCTTTTAAAAATAATTGAAATTACAAAATTCGTGGTATACTTAAAATTAATATTATTAATTGCACAAACCAACAGTGATTATTAAATTTATTTCTAGGTTGATTTACAAAATAATTATGTATTTTAGTGAAGATTGTAATTGGTAAAGGAAGTTTGTAAACGCTTTTGCTTTGTAAACTCTTTGGAATAATGTAATTCTTCATGCTTTCCCGGCGATCTGTTGACATCTTGGATATTCGGGAATCCAGCCGGATGTTCGCGTCGTTCTCGCACGATATTTCAACAGCGTGCCTCGCTGTCTACTTCAGGTGCTCCCTGAGACTGGTCCTTGGGTCGATCGAGTCCAGTATTTATGCCTGGGAGGAGCTGGGCGTTCCTTAATCGGTCCGCGCCGGGTCGATTGTTCCATCTGTGGTCCGCGCCCGCCAGACTCGGCTTCAATGGACCCCTCCAGTGGCGGATGTTCTGACTGCCGTCGGCGCCCGTTCTGGCCGTCCTCAACGGATGTGGTTGTCATCTGAGATGTATCAGACCCGATCTGAGATGTTGGGTACTCTATCTCCTGACTGTTACTATGATTTCCACATGTGTTTCGAGCTGGGCGCTCCCTAATCGGTTCGCGCCGCGTCGTGTGTTCCGTCTGACGTCCGCGCCCGCCAGACGCGGCTACATTGTTCCTCTCTGGTCGCTGGCGTTCCCTCCGCCGTCCGCACCCGGCCTGGCCGTCTTCTGAAGTCGAGTTCATGATTTGGGGTGTGTCAGATCTGGTCTCTAATGTCCAACACCTCGTCTCACGGCTGTTCTCTCGGTCTCCACTTCTATTTCTTGTAGAATCCCGGAGTGTCCTGCGTTGAGTTTTCACAAGCTCAAGCGCTGGATTTCAGGCAGTGCTGATTTAGTATCCCGAGTCACGGTTGATTAGATTGTCTGTGACCTTAATCTAAATGGCTTCTTTAATGACACTGTCCCAAAATCTTGAGGTCTGTGTCACAATCTTGGTGTCATTGTAATCCATTGAATGACCAAGTTCGAGACAATGCTCTGCTATGGCTGATTTAGACAGAAATAGAACACTTACGATCAGTGTTCAGCAGGAATGGGTACTCCTCTAGAGATATCCAGAAGGCACTTCAACCTGCCAACCGGCCAAAGGATCCAGAAGAAGAATCAGAAGAGGCAAAGAAGATGGCATACCTGCCATATGCTGGACCTATCTCTGCCAAGATCAGCAGGATTCTCCAGAAATATGACATCAAGAGCATATTTTGCCCACCCACCAAAATTGGGGCTACGCTGGGCAATGTAAAAGATGACCTGGGGCTATGCAAGCCAGGTATTTACAACATACCATGCCAGTGTGGGATGTCATACATTGGCCAGACCAGCTGAACTGTGGACATCAGGTGTAAAGAACACCAGAGACATACCAGACTCAGGCAGGCAACATAGTACAGAGATGCATCACATGCACGTCACAGCAGAATGTTCAAAGCGCCCTCCGTGGGATGCGATGAACGCCTTCACACGTCGCATCACGGGTGACGCACTCTTTCACTCTTTCACACATTCCACCCGCTCTCCGAAAAGCGTCACAGGCGTCGTGAACACGTTGTTAAGGGGTCTGCACATCAATAACTGGTTCATCATACACAGTGCGTTTCAGATGATCTCAGAGGTAAACATTCAGGAGGTTTAAGTCCGGTTGTCTAGCAGGACATACTTCAGGTCATGTGCGTCATATCCAGCGACTCGGGAAGATTTTGTTGAGGCATCAGCGAACTGTAATGTGGAACTGGAGTGTAGCTTCCTCGTGGAGAAAGCATCTAACCTGTCGTATTGCTAAAGGCACATTCTCAAGCAGTCCAGGCGGAGTATTCAACAGGAAGGGGAAGTACGTTCCTCCAGCGAGGAGTTGAGGAATAATAACCGGTCCAAGTATGTGGTCGTCAAGAATCCTCGCCCACACATTGATGCTGAACCGAAACTGATGGGAAGCCTCAACTATTCCTTGAGAATTTTCTGTAGCCACAGGTGACGACTATGCAGATTTATGATGGCAGCCGGCCGGAGTAGCCATGCGGTTCTAGGCGTTACAGTCTAGAACCGCGCGACCGCTACGGTCGCAGGTTCGAATCCTGCCTCGGGCATGGATGTGTGTGATCTCCTTAGGTTAGTTAGGTTTAAGTAGTTCTAAGTTCTAGGGGACTGATGACCACAGAAATTACGTCCCATAGTGCTCAGAGCCATTTGAACCATTTTGATGATGGCAGTTCTGGTAAAGGTTGCTTCGCCGGGAAAGAGGAATGATGCCATCTTTGATGGTCAGGTGCGAAAATCATCGAAAAAGTCATTCCTGTAGAGAGAAATCCGCCACAGATAATCCTGGCACTAGTAACAAGTGGTACAGATAGCAGCAGCTGTAACACAGGGAACACATAATCGTACTTTGGCTGACACCATGTTGGCCAGCCACTTGCCTGGAGCTTGCATCCTGTAGAACTGTATCCCCCAATTCTGACATATGCACAGTCCGCCATCTCCCTAGACGTTCGTCTGTCTGAAAGGACTCATTATCAAACTAATGCCCAAAAAGGGCCTGAAAAGTTGTGTGATGTGGTTGGTGTCTGTGAGGATACTTGTTTTGGTATAGCTGTGCAGCCTCTTGATCGTTTTCATCCGCTGGGTCGTACACAACACCATCTAGGCTTGTTCCCAAAGTGAATACCGGACCATTTTGGTGCTTGCAATGGGGTGCATCAATCACACAGCCCGCATCACACAAGCAACACACGGCACGTGGTTAGAGGAACTTAATTCATCAGCGCCATTTCTGGATGCATATACATAGGCAAGCAGTAAAGGAAACAAAAGAAAAATTCAGAGTAGGTATTAAAATCTATGGAGAAGAAATAAAATCTTTGAGGTTCGCTGATGACATTGTAATTCTGTGAAGGACACCAAAGGACTTCGAAGAGCAGTTGAATGGAATGGACAGTGTCTTGAAAGGAGGATATAAGATGAACATCAACAAAAGCAAAACGGGGATAATGGAATGTAGTCGAATTAAGTGTGTTGACGCTGAGGGAATTAGATTAGGAAACTTAACTTAAAGTAGTAAAAGAGTTTTGCTATTTGGGGAGCAAAATAACTGATGATGATCGAAGTAAAGAGGATATAAAATGTAGACTGGTAATGGCAGGGAAAGCGTTTCTGAATAAGAGGAATTTGTTAACAACGAGTATAGATTTAAGTATCAGGAAGTCGTTTCTGAAAGTGAAGAAGATTAGATGGATAGATGACATAACTAATGAGGAGGTATTGAATGGGATTGGGGAGAAGAGGAGTTTGCGGCACAACTTGACTAGAATAAGGGATCGATTGGCAGGACATGTTCTGAGGCATGAAGGGATCACCAATTTGGTATTGGAGGGCAGCGTGGAGGGTAAAAATCGTAGAGGGGAACCAAGAGATGAATACACTAAGCAGATTCAGAAGCATGTAGGTTTCAGCAGGTACTGGGAGATGAAGAAGCTTGCACAGGATAGAGTACCATGGAGAGCTGCATCAAACACGTCTCAGGACTGAAGACCACAACAACAACAAGAATAACCACAACATACATCGCCCCTTTTTCCTCTATTTTCAGTCATGAATCGGTCCTTTCAGTTTGTCACTTTTATTAGTATTCAGTCTGTATATTTGAAATGAGAAGCGGGACTTTTTCACAAAAGTGACGTATACACATATTAATTAGAATATATTTGATGAATTTTATACTTAAATTACTTAAATATTAGAACTGAACGGAAAAAAGGAAAGAATAATGACCGCAACTTGACTTAATTTAGTGATGACCAGTCTCATGAGCGCTGTGTAGTCTACGCTTCACGGAAATGTTCGTAGAAGATTCACGTTTGTTTGAAAATCTGGTTACACCTGGAATCGAGCTCACTGCCGCCGCCTCCTCACAAACACGCAGCCGACAAGACGAGCGAGACGATACCACAAAGCCAAACAGCTCGTAGAAAAACATGTACATTATTTCAGCAATTTAACATGTTTCGAAAACATTTGAGTTGGTTTTCTCGAGAATTTTGGGAGTTGCATCGAACTCCTCTGGGAGATGTATATTGCAGTTCTGAACTTCACGTGCCATAAATACAAAAAAAAAAGGACTGTGTGTACCATGAGAATGTTGTACCATCATAGAACAAGAAGAATTTGAAGTTTCTCATAAATCTTGTTATTTCTTCCCTACGCTCAGCACCAACTTGTAACTTTCAATAAGCAGTTTATTCTCACAAGCACTGAACATATTAAACGCTCTCTGCTGGCATTTTCCTCTATCAGTCTTCCTATCTCCGTTCTTGGTACCTACACTCCTGCAACTCTTTACAAATTACCACCTCATTTTTTTTATCTGATGGCTGCTCTTGTCTCACTACATGTACTTGTGCTTGTATAGTTTGCATTATCAGCAGCTGTATGAAATTAACGGCATTTTAGGTAAACGTTGTACCATCAGGAGTCAAGAAAAATATGAAAAATTTATTTCAAGGATCGTACAAACAATAAAAAAAAAGCACTCCGTCATCAGACCACAAATGGCCCATCGGTACCACCCGACCGCCGTGTCATCCACAGCTGAGGATGCGGATAGGAGGGGCGTGTGGTCAGCACACCGCTCTCCCGGTCGTTACGATGGTTTTCTTTGACTGGAGCCACTACTATTCGGTCGATTAGCTCCTCAATTAGGATCACGAGGTTGAGTGCACTCCGAAAAATGGCAACAGCGCATGGCGGCCGAGATGGTCACCCATCCAAGTGCCGGCCACGCCCCACAGTGCTTAACTTCGGTGAGCTGACGGGAACCGGCGTATCCACTGCGGCAAGGCCGTTGCCGTACAAACAATACCTTCACACCAATAAGTTCTCAGAGATCAAGGACAAAGTATACAAGACAGTACAGCAAACAACAAACATTATCCAAGGTTTTATTGCGGTTCCAGGTTCATCTACGTCTACATGATTACTCTGCAATTCACAATTAAGTGTGTGGCAGAGGGTAATCGAACCTCCTTCAACCTATTTTTCTACGGTTCTACTCTCTAACAGCGCGCCCGAAAGCGAGCACTTAAACCTGTCTGTGGGAGCTCTCATTTCTATTTTATCAGGGTGATCGTTCCTCGCAATGTAAGTGGGAGCCGACATAATATTTTCGCATTCGGGGGAGAATGTTGGTGATTGGAATTTCAAAGCCGGCCGAAGTGGCCGAGTGGTTCTAGGCGCTACAGTCTGGAACCGCGCCACCGCTACAGTCGCTGGTTCGAATCTCGTCTCGGGCATGGATGTGTGTGATGACCTTAGGTTAGTTAGGTTTAAGTAGTTCTAAGTTCTAGGGGACTGAGGACCTGAGCAGTCAAGTCCCATAGCATTTGAACCATTTTTTTTTAAAGATTCTGCCGCAATGAAAACCGCCTTTGTTTTAATGACTGCCTCCCTAACTCACGCATCATGTCCGTTGCACTCTCTCCCCTATTTCGCGACAGTGAAAAACGAGACACTCTCCTTGGAACTTTTTCGATGTCCTCCGTCAGTCCCATCTGATGTGGAACCTACATCACACAACAATACTCCACAAGACGGTGGACAAGCGTGCCGTACGCAGTCGCTTTAGTCGACAGCTCGTATTTTCTAACCGTTCCACCAATAAATCGCTCTCTTTGATCTGCTTTACTCATAACATTAGGAATGTGATCGTTCCAGTTCATAATTGTAATCTCTAAGTATTTAGTTGAATTTACAGCCTTTAGATTTGTGTAATTAAAACCTGTTCTATATGGAAAGAAGTTGTCACCCCATAAGGTATTCAGTATCTGTTCAAGGTAAAACAATGGTGTTTCAACATAAGGCATGTAGCAACAAAATGAGTTTACCTTTGGCTTCTAGCCCATACCAAGGATACACAGTAGCTACATGAAACTCGTAAGTGTGCACTGTAAGGGATACTTAGTACCTGTGGTCTAGCGACAGCGACTATAATTCAAAATTGAAATGTCTTCGGTCCTGGGTTCGAATCCCGCCGCTGCTTAAGTTTTGATTAATTATCAGCATTGGCGGCCGAGGACTTCCGGCATAAGAAGTCACCCCTCATTCTGCCAAGGGCCCTATCAAAGAGGGCGGAGGAGTGGACAGAGGTTCAGGGCACTCTCTTGTCCTAGGGGTCGGAAACTGCCCCTATAGGCGTTAGAATCAGCAATGATCAACGACATGAGGATGCACAAGGCAATGGAACGTAACGTGTATCCACAGGACATGTGGCCTGTAATTGAAGAAGTGTAATAATGATCTCTCCATTGGCAAAACATTCCGAAATAGTCTTCCAATTGGATCTCCGGGACAGGACTGCCAAGTCGGAGGTTACCGTGAGGAAAAGACTGAATAATCAACGAAAGGATAACGTTCTGCGAGATGGGGCGTGGAATGTTTGGAGCTTGAACGTGGTAGGGAACCTATAAAATCTGAAAAGGGAAATGTAAAGGGTGAATCTAGATATAGTAGCGGTCAGTGGGGTGAAGTGGAAACAAGACAAGGATTTCTGGTGAACAGTTCAGTGATAGGGTTGTTCTTATCAGAATCGACAGAAAACCAACACCAACGATAGTTCAGGTATACATGCAGACGTCGCAAGCTGAAGATGAAGAGACAGAAAAAGTGTATGAGGATATTGAAAGGGCAAAAAATGTTCAAATGTGTGTGAAATCTTAAGGGACTTAACTGTTAAGGTCATCAGTCCCTAAGCTTACACACTACGTAACCTAAATTATCCTAAGGACAAACACACACACACCCATACCCGAGGGAGGACTCGAACCTCCGCCGAGACGAGCCGCACAGTCCATGACTGCAGCGCCTCAGACGGCTCGGCTAAAGGGCAATACAGTATGTAAAGGGATATGAAAAGCTAATAGTCATGGGAGAGCAGAATGCAGTAGGACTGGTAGGAGTAGAAGAAAAGGTTTACAGGAGAATATGGGCTCGGGACAAGGAATGAGAGAGGAGTAAGACTAGTAGAGTTCTGCAACAAGTTTCAGCTAGTAACAGCGAATACTCTGTTCAAGAGTCACAAGAGGAGGAGGTATACTTGGAAAAGGTTGGGTGATACAGGAACATTTCAGTTAGATTACATCATGGCCACATAGAGATTCAGAAATCAGATACTGGATTGTAAGGCGTATCAAGGAGATCACAATTATAGTAATGATGAACAGTAGGCTGAAGTTTAAGACATTAGTCAGGAAGAATCAATACGCAAAAAAGTGGAATACGGAAGTACTATGGAAAGACGAGATATGGTTGAAGCTTTCTAATGCTATAGATTCAGCAATAAGAAATTGATGAATAGACAGTGCAGTTGAAGAGGAATGGACATCTCTAAAAAGGGCCATCACAGAAGTTGGGAAAGGAAACATAGGTACAAAGAAGTTAACTGCAAAGAAACCACGAGTAACAGAATAAATACTACAATTGATATGATTGTCGCAAGAACAGACTTAGCATACAGGAAAGTCAAAACAAGCTTAGGTGACATTAAAAGCAAGTGTGATAACATTAAGAGTGCAACGGGAATTCCACTGTTAAACGCAGAGGAGAGAGCGGATAGGTGGAAAGAATACATTGAAAGATTCTACGAGAGAGAAAATTTATCTGATGTGATAGAAGAAGAAACAGGAATCGATATAGAAGAGATAGGGGATCGAGTATTAGAATGAGAATATAATAGAACTTTGGAGATCAAATAAGGCAGAAGGGATAGACAACATTCCATCAGAATTTCTAAAATCTTTGGAGGAAGTGGCAATAAAATTACTATTCACGTTGGTGTGTAGAATGTATGAGTCTGGCGACATACCATCTGACTTTCGGAAAAGCGTCATCCACACAATTCCGAAGACGGCAAGAGCTGACATGTGCGAGAGTTTCTGCACAATTAGCTTAACAGCTCAGGCATACAAGTTGCTTACAGGAATAATATACAGAAGAATGGAAAAGAAAACTGAGGATGCGCTAGATGACGATCAGTTTGACTTTAGGAAAGGTAAAGGCACGAGAGAGGCAGTTCTGACGTTACGGTTAATAATGGAAGCAAGACTAAAGAAAAATCAAGACACGTTCATAGGATTTGTCGACCTGGAAAAAGCTTTCGACAATGTAAAATGGTGCAAGATGTTCGAAACAATAGGGAGAGAAGGATCATATACAATATGTACAACAGCCAAGAGGGAATAATAAGTGTGGATGACCAAAAACAAATTGTTCATATTAAAAAGAGTGTAAGAGAAGGATGTAGTCTTTCGCCCCAACTGTTCAATCTGTACAGCGAGGAAACAACGATGGAAGTAAAAGAAAGGTTTAGGAGTGGAATTATAATTCAAGGTGGAAGAATATCAATGATGCGATTCGTTGATGACATTGCTGTGCTGAGTGTAAGTGAAGAAGAATTTCATGATCTGCTGAACGGAATGAACAATCTAATGAGTTCAGAGTATGGATTGAGAGAAAATCGAAGAAAGATGAAGGCAATGAGATATAGTATAAATGAGCAAAGCTAGAAACTTAGCATTAGGATTGATGGGCACGACGTAGATGAAGTTAAGGTATTCTGCTACCTAGGCAGAAAAAGGACCAATGACGGACAGAGCAAGGAGGACATAAAAAGCGGACAAGCAGTGGCAAAAAGAACATTCCTGGCCAAGAGATATCTACTAATATCAAATATCGGCCTCAATTTGTGAAAGAAATTTCTGAGAATGTACGTCTTGAGTTCAGCATTGAATGGTAGTGAAACTTGGACTGTGGGGTCAGCGCGACGGATTGCCGTCCTATGGGCCCGGGTTTGATTTCCGGCTGGGTCTGGGATTTTCTCTGCTCAGGGACTGAGTGTTGTGTTGTCTGTACCATCATTTCATCCCCATCCGGCGCGCAGGTCGCCCAATGTGGCGTCAAATGTAATAAGACCTGTACCAACGTGGCCGAACCTGCCCTGTAAGGGGCCTCACGGCCAATGACGCCAAAAGCTCATTTCATTTCCATGGACTGTGGGAAAACCGGAAAAGAGGAGAATCAAAGCATTTGAGGTGTAGTGCTACAGAGGAATGTTGAAACTTAGGTGGACCGATAAGGTAAGGAAAGAGGAGGTTCTGTGCAGAATCGGAGAGGAGAGGAATATGTTGAAAACTTTAACAAGGAGAAGGGACAGTATGATAGGACATGTGTTAAGACATGAGGGAATGACTTCCATGGTACTAGAGGGAGCTGTAGAGGGCAAAAACTGTAGAGGAAGACAGAGATTGCAATACATCCAGCAAATAATTGAGGATGTAAGTTGCAAGTGTTACTCTGAGATGAAGAGGTTAGCACAGGAGACGAATTAGTGGCGAGCCGCATGAAACCGGTCAGAAGAAGGGAGTGGGTAAGATATGCCATATGAGGTCCCAGATAGTAACTGTGACATTTATGATACAGAAAAACTCTATCTGTCAGTAATGATGACGTGGAGTAAGTTGAGCAACATTTGATTGGGACAGCTACTCGATATCTTCATGTGACCGCTAATAACCAGTAATTGATAATGTCAACGCTATAACGCTCCTTTATTAGTCATGCCTGGAAGTCCAGCAAGGACGAGAAAGTGACTCCCATGGAGATGAGTGTTGTGTGTCCACAGCCCCTCACTGGGAACTGAGGAGTGGCTTTCCACACAAGGGATGCATAGCCAGTGATGCTGCCATGTATCACTATGGCCGGGAGCTCAACCAAATTGGTAGCTACGTTAGTGCTGCCTTATAAGTGGAGATTTTTGTTTCTGTCGATGGAGCCTAACAACAGGAAGCAATACATGGTAGGAATCCCGAGTCCTTATTGATAAGGTCGCCACCTACTTTGTCAGTACTGAGCGTCGAACACATGGGCTGCAGAAGAGATTCCAGTGACAGTGTGATGAAGAATCAATGTAGACGGCCAAAGCAAAATCGCAGCACCAGCGACCATGCACTTTGATTTCTGGTAGGGGGCTCTGAATACCCTATCTTCATTCATCTGGAAGCTACTCTCTCATGGATTTACGACTTCGTCTTGGCCTCCATAAGGAGTGCGCAAACGTATGGATAATGGCAGTTGCCCCGTACCAGTAGTGCGTAGAAGCAATTGCCTCAAAGAGTCGAGCTACTGCCAGGAAGATATATTTACACAATACCGATTTCCTGACAGACCCAATATCAATTGATCAATCGAGAAAGTCGAAATTTTACTAATTTTGTTTAACATATTCATCTAATGTGATGCATTTCATGACTATCTGACACTGTTGAATTCTTCCCATAGAGTAGCAACGTAATGAAAATGCACGACTATGTAATAAAAATACAGTCGGAGTACGTCCATATGATTACAGGACTTGACGACTGATGTTAACAAGCAGTTGCAACATTAATTTCGTATCGGAATCTGAAGGAATATTGTTGTTGTTGTCTTCAGACCAGAGACTGGTTTGATACTGCTCTCCATGCTATATCCCGTCCAAGCTTCTTCATGTCCCAGTACCTACTGCAACCTACATCCTTCTGAACCTGTTTAGTCTATTCATCTCTTGGTCTCCCTCTACGATTTTTACCCTCCACGCTGCCCTCCAATGCTAAATTTGTGATCCCTTGATGCCTCAGAACATGTCCTGCTATCGGTCCCCTCTTTTTGTCAAGTTGCGCCACAAACTCCTCTTCTCCCCAATTTTGTTCAATACCTCCTCATTAGTTATGTGATCTACTCATCTGATCTTCAGCATTCTTCCGCAGCACCACATTTCGAAACCTTCTATTCTCTTCTTGTCTAAATTATTTATCACCCATGTTTCACTCCCGTACACTCCATACAAATACTTTCAGAAACAATTTCCTGACACTTAAATCTATACTCGATATTGACAAATCTCTCTTCTTCAGAAACGCTTTCCTTGCCATTGCCAGTCTACATTTTATATCTTCTTTACTTCCAACATTATCAGTTATTTTGCTCCCCTAATAGCAAACCTCTTTTACTGCTTTAAGTGTCTCATTTCCTAATCTGATCCTCTTAGCATCACCCGATTTTATTCGACTACATTCCATTATCGTTGTTTTGCTTTTGTTGATATTCATCTTATATCATCCTTTCAAGACACTGTCCATTCCGTTGAACTGCTCTTCCACGTCCTTTGCTGTCTCTGACAGAACTAGAATGTCATCGCCAAACCTCAAAGATTTTGTTTCTTCTCCATGGATTTTAATTCCTACCCCAAATTTTTCTTTTGTTCCCTTTACTGCTTGTTCACTATACAGATTGAATAACATCGGGGATAGGCAACAACACTTTCTCACTCCCTTCCCAACCACTGCTTCCCTTTCATGCCCCTCCAGACTTATAACTGCCATCTGGTTTCTGTAGAAATTGTAAATAGCCTTCCGCCTCCTGTATTTTACCCCTGCCACTTTCAGAATATGAAAGAGAGTATTCCAGTCAACATTGTGAAAAGCTTTCTCTAAGTCTACAAATGCTAGAAACGTAGGTCTGCCGTTCCTTAATCTATCTTGTAACATAACTCTTAGGATTAGTATTGCCTCACGTGTTCCAACTGATCTTCCCTGATGTCAGCTTCTACCAGTTTTTCCAATCGTCTGTAAAGAATTCGTGTTGGTATTTTGCAGTTGTGACTTATTACAGTGATAGATCGGTAATTTTGACATCTGTCAACACCCGATTTCTTTGGGATTGGAATTATTATATTCTTCTTGAAGTCCAAGGGTATTTTACCTGTATCATACATGTTGCTCACCAGATGGTAGAGTTTCGTCAAGGCTGGCTCTCTCAGGGCTATCAGTAGTTGTACTCGCTGGGCCTTGTTTCGACTTAGGTCTTTCAGTGCTCTGTCGAATTCTTCACGCAATATCACATCTCCCATTTCATCTTCATCTACACTCTCTTCCACTTCCATAATATTGTCCTCAAGTACATCGCCGTTGTATAGATCCTCTATATACTCCTTCCACCTTTCTGCTTTCCCCTCTTTGCTTAGAACTGGGTTTCCATTTGAGCTCTTGATATTCATATATGTTGTTGTGTTGTGGTCTTCAGTCCTGAGACTGGTTTGATGCAGCTCTCCATGCTACTCTATCCTGTGCAAGCTTTTTCATCTCCCAGTACCTACTGCAACATACATCCTTCTGAATCTGCTTAGTGTATTCATCTCTTGGCCTCCCTCTACGATTTTTACCATCCACGCTGCCCTCCAATACTAAATTGGTGATCCCTTGATGCCTCAGAACATGTCCTACCAACCGATCCCTTCTTCTGGTCAAGTTGTGCCATAAACTTCTCTTCTCCCCAATCCTATTCAATACTTCCTCATTAGTTATGTGATCTACCCATCTAATCTTCAGCATTCTTCTGTAGCACCACATTTCGAAAGCTTCTATTCTCTTCTTGTGCAAACTATTTATCGTCCATGTTTCACTTCCACACGTGGCTACACTCCATACAAATACTTTCAGAAATAACTTCCTGACACTTAAATCAGTACTCGATGTTAACAAATTTCTCTTCTTCAGAAACGCTTTCCTTGCCATTGCCAGCCTACATTTTATATCCTCTCTACTTCGACCATCATCAGTTATTTTGCTCCCCGAATAGCAAAACTCCTTTACTACTTTAAGTGCCTCATTTAATAAATCTAATTCCCTCAGCATCACCCGACTTAATTAGACTACATTCCATTATCCTTGTTTTGCTTTTGTTGATGTTCATCTTATATCCTCCTTTCAAGACACTGTCCATTCCATTCAACTGCTCTTCCAAGTCCTTTGCTGTCTCTGACAGAATTACAATGTCATCGGCGAACCTCAAAATTTTTATTTCTTCTCCATGAATTTTAATACCTACTCCGAATTTTTCTTTTGTTTCCTTTACTGCTTGCTCAATATACAGATTGAACAACATCGGGGAGAGGCTACAACCCTGTCTTACTCCCTTCCCAACCACTGCTTCCCTTTCATGTCCCTTGACTCTTATAACTGCCATCTGGTTTCTGTACAAATTGTAAATAGCCTTTCGCTCCCTGTATTTTACCCCTGCCACCTTTAGAATTTGAAAGAGAGTATTCCAGTCAACATTGTCAAAAGCTTTCTCTAAGTCTACAAATGCGAGAAACGTAGGTTTGCCTTTCCTTAATCTTTCTTCTAAGATAAGTCGTAAGGTCAGTATTGCCTCACGTGTTCCAGTGTTTCTACGGAATCCAAAATGATCTTCCCCGAGGTTGGCTTCTACTAGTTTTTCCATTCGTCTGTAAAGAATTCGTGTTAGTATTTTGCAGCTGTGACTTATTAAGCTGATAGTTCGGTAATTTTCACATGTGTCAACACCTGCTTTCTTTGGGATTGGAATTATTATATTCTTCTTGAAGTCTGAGGGTATTTTGCCTGTTTCATACATCTTGCTCACCAGATGGTAGAGTTTTGTCAGGACTGGCTCTCCCACGGCCGTCAGTAGTTCCAATGGAATATTGTCTACTCCGGGGGCCTTGTTTCGACTCAGGTCTTTCAGTGCTCTGTCAAACTCTTCACGCAGTATCATATCTCCCATTTCATCTTCATCTACATCCTCTTCCATTTCCATAATATTGTCCTCAAGTACATCGCCCTTGTATAGACCCTCTATATACTCCTTCCACCTTTCTGCTTTCCCTTCTTTGCTTAGAACTGGGTTTCCATCTGAGCTCTTGATATTCATACAAGTCGTTCTCTTATCTCCAAAGGTCTCTTTAATTTTCCTGTAGGCGGTATCTATCTTACCCCTAGTGAGATAGGCCTCTACATCCTTACATTTGTCCTCTAGCCATCCCTGCTTAGCCATTTTGCACTTCCTGTCGATCCCATTTTTGAGACGTTTGTATTCCTTTTTGCCTGTTTCACTTACTGCATTTTTATATTTTCTCCTTTCAGCAATTAAATTCAATATTTCTTCTGTTACCCAAGGATTTCTACTAGCCCTCGTCTTTTTACCTACTTGATCCTCTGCTGCCTTCACTACTTCATCCCTCAAAGCTACCCATTCTTCTTCTACTGTATTTATTTCCCCCATTCCTGTCAATTGCTCCCTTATGCTCTCCCTGAATCTCTGTACAACCTCTGGTTCTTTTAGTTTATCCAGGTCCCATCTCCTTAAATTCCCACCTTTTTGCAGTTTCTTCAGTTTTAATCTACAGGCCATAACCAATAGATTGTGGTCAGAGTCCACATCTGCCCCTGGAAATGTCTTACAATTTAAAACCTGGTTCCTAAATCTCTGTCTTAACATTATATAATCTATCTGATACCTTTTAGTATCTCCAGTGTTCTTCCATGTATACAACCTTCTTTCATGATTCTTAAACCAAGTGTTTGTTATGATTATGTTGTGCTCTGTGCAAAATTCTACCAGGCGGCTTCCTCTTTCATTTCTGTCCCCCAATCCATATTCACCTACTATGTTTCCTTCTCTCCCTTTTCCTACACTCGAATTTCAGTCATCCATGACTATTAAATTTTCGTCTCCCTTCACAATCTGAATAATTTCTTTTATTTCATCATACATTTCTTCAATTTCTTCGTCATCTGCAGAGCTAGTTGGCATATAAACTTGTACTACTGTAGTAGGTGTGGGTTTCGTATCTATCTTGGCCACAATAATGCGTTCACTATGCTGTTTGTAGTAGCTTACCTGCATTCCTATTTTCCTATTCATTATTAAACCTACTCCTGCATTACCCCTATTTGATTTTGTGTGTATAACCCTGTAGTCACCTGACCAGAAGTCTTGTTCCTCCTGCCACCGAACTTCACTAATTCCCACTATATCTAACTTCAACCTATCCATTTCCCTTTTTAAATTTTCTAACCTACCTGCCCGATTAAGGGATCTGACATTCCACGCTTCGATCCGTAGAACGCCAGTTTTATTTCTCCTGATAACGACATCCTCTTGAGTAGTCCCCGCCCGGAGATCCGAATCGGGGACTATTTTACCTCCGGAATATTTTACCCAAGAGGACGCCATCATCATGTAATCATACAGTAAAGCTGCATGCCCTCGGGAAAAATTACGGCTGTAGTTTCCCCTTGCTTTCAGCCGTTCGCAGTACCAGCACAGCAAGGCTGTTTTGGTTATTGTTACAAGGCCAGATCAGTCAATCATCCAGACTGTTGCCCTTGCAACTACTGAAAAAGCTGCTGCCCCTCTTCAGGAACCACACGTTTGTCTGGCCTCTCAACAGATACCCCTCCGTTGTGGTTGCACCTAGGGTACGGCTATCTGTATCGCTGAGGCACGCAAGCCTCCCCACCAACGCCAAGGTCCATGGTTCATGGGGGGAATATTCATATAAGTGTTTCTCTTTTCTCCAAAGGTCTCTTTAATTTACCTGTAGGTAGTATCCATCTTACCACTAGTGAAATTTCCTCTACGTCCTTACATTTGTCCTCTAGCCATCCTCGATTAGCCATTTTGCACTTCCTGTCGATCTCATTTTTGACAACTTTGTTTTCCTTTTTTCCTGCACCGTTTACAGCATTTTTATATTTTCTCATTTCATCAATTACATTCAATATATCATCTGTTACTCATGGATTTCTACTAGCCCTCGTCTTTTTACTTACCTGATCCTCTGCTACCTTCACTATTTCATCTTATTCTGCTGTATTTCTTTCCGCCATTCTTGTCAATGGATCCCTAATGATCTCTCTGTAACACTCTACAACCTCTGGTTCTGTCAGTTCATTCAGGTCCCATCTCCTTAAATTCCCACCTTCTTTCAGTTTATTCAGTTTTAATCTACAGTTCATAATCAATAGATTTTGGTCAAAGTGCACATCCGCCCCTGAAAATGTCTGACAGTTTAAAACCTGTTTCCTAAAAGTCTGTCTTAGCATTATATAATGTATCTGAAACCTTCCAGGATCTCCAGGCCTCTTCCATGTATACAACCTTCTTTCATGATCCTTCAACCAAGTGTTAGCTATGATTAAGCTACGCCCTGTGCAAAATTTAACGAGGTTGCTTCCTCTTTCATTCCGTACCCCCATTTCATATTCACTTACTACGTTTCCCTGTGTTCCTTCTACTACTGTCGAATTCCAGTCATCCATGACTATTAAATTTTGGCTCCCTTCACTATCTCAATAATTTCCTTTATCTCGTCATACATTTCATCGATCTCTTTTTCATCTGCGGAGCTAGTTGGCATTTAAACTTGTACTACTGCGGTAGGCGTGGGCTTCGTATCAATCTGGGCCACAACAATTCGTTCACTATGCTGTTTGTAGTAGCTTACCCGCACCCCTATTTTTTATTCATTATCAAACGTACTCTTGTGTTACCCCTATTTCATTTTGTATTTACAACCCTGTATTCTTCTGACCAGAAATCTGGTTCCTCCTGCCACCGAACTTCACTAAGTCCCACTATATCAAACTTCGACCTATCCATTTCCCTTTTTAAATTTTCTAACCTACCTGCCCAATTAAGGGAAGTGACATTCCACACTCCGATCTGTAGAACGTTAATTTTCTTTCCTTTGATAACGACGTCCTCCTGAGCATTCCCCTCCCAGAGATCCTAATGGGGAACTATTTCATCTCCGAAATATTTTACCCAAGAGGACGCCATCATCATTTAACCATACAGTCAAGCTGCATGCTATTGGGAAAAATTATGGCTGTAGTTTCCCCTTGCTTTCAGCTGTTCGCAATACCAGCACAGCATGACCTTTTTGGTTAGTGTTACAAGGCCAGATCAGTCAATCATCCAGATCGTTGCCCCTGAAACTATTGAAGAGGCTGCTGCCGCTCTTCAGGGACCACACGTTTGTCTGGCCTCTCAACAGGTACCCCTCCATTGTCGTTGCACCTACGGTAAGGCTATCTGTATCTCTGAGGCACGCAAGCCTCCCCACCAATGGCAAGGTCCATGGTTCATTAGGGGGCTTGAAGGAATATTCTTGAAGGAATATTAAAATATAATTTCTGTAGTATAGTATGAGAACTAGGTTGGTTGGTTGGTTGCTTGGGGAAGGAGACCAGACAGCGTGGTCATCGGTCTCATCGGATTGGGGAAGGAAGGGGAGGGAAGTCGGGCGTGCCCTTTCAGAGGAACCATCCCGGCATTTGCCTGGAGTGATTTAGGGAAATCACGGAAAACCTAAATCAGGATGGCCGGACGTGGGATTGAACCGTCCTCCTCCCGAACGTGAGTCCAGTGTGCTAACCACTGCGTCACCTCGCTCGGTGAGAACAAGGAGGTGGGACAAAGACTATTTAAGCACAAAGGAAAGAGAAATCAAAACTGAAAAATAAATAATTTTTCAGTTATTTTGTTCCTCATGCTCCTATTGTGAATAATAAATATCAGTAGCCTACTGAATCGTACCAAACAGATCCTACAGAAAGCAGTATTAAAGACTGTAAAACTAAGGCATTATGACACTGTAATTGACAGTGAAGGATTATGTGCCTTACATTTTGCTTTACACCTCATAGAACAAGCAAAAGTAAGTCATATGCGATATATAATCCATATATTGAATCTAAGACTACTTTCCGTCATGTATGGTAGCTTCTGTTTATTGCAACTCTAAATAATATCATTAAATACCGAACTCATTTTTAATATAATGAATGATAATCTTGCTATTTGTATTCAACCGAAACTACTCACCTAGAGGTCCTTGGGCACCAACTGCAACGCGTTCTGGAAAGAAAAGAAACCTTAAATTTATTAACTTGTGTGTAAAAGAACTTACTTCAAGATACAGACCGTGTTTCATAAGGAATTAAGGCGTATATCGATAATTCCGCATCTCCTTGTTAAAAATGTTGTACAATCATTTTACTTTCATTGACTGCAATAATATAATAAACTTTAATTGTGTTTTCATTACATTCTAGCCCATTAAGTATCACATTAATCGTCACTTTGTGAGCCTGAGTTGCATATACTGGCAGTTTCCATACACAACAGTCAACTTAAAATATCATGGCAAATATCTTTTTTAGACCTTTGATCACTTTTTAAATTAAAATTACTTGATACTACATGGTAACATAGCTTTCAGATGAAGGAAGCAAGCCTTAATGAGGCGAAATATGATTCACGAAACTGGATTACAAACATGGCAAGATCATATGTTGTCCATGTTGCAGTGTGACTTGGAAACTTCTGTTGTTTATAAATTAAAACAACTATCTCCACCAGTCATTTTTATTTTCTCACATGACGCATTTTGATGGATTACGTCTTCATCTTCAGGTGGGAAAGGTTTGTTTACTAAATGTAGCCATCTGTTTGTTTTGAACTTCATTTGGCAAATGGTACAGCATAAAGAACGCATAGGGTTGTTGAAAATATACATTTTCATCAATAAGTGGCACACACGCGAAAGAACACATAAATGATGAAGATGTGTATTTATGAGGACTATGAGGGTCCGTTCTGCTGGAACATCTCCGAAATGAAGTTTGAAACAAACAGCTAGGTACATCCAACAAACAAAATGGAGTGAAGACCACTGATCCAACTAGCTCATGGAAAGCATCGTGGGTGAAACTGAAAGTGAGCAGGTTGAGGGTTTACGTATTGAATCATAAAAGTCGAAATTGCCGAGCATAACACGCGTAAATAACATATCTTTGATGGTATCAACCTAGGTGAGGCCATAGTCATAACAGACGAATTATGCCTCAGTTTTCTATGGAAAAATAAACAAATAATTATAAGAAGACATTCCATCCTCTTCATTGTACTGCTGTCTTCTGTAGCCTGTTGTCACATTTCCTCATCAGATGTCACATTGTAAGTTATGCTTATAATAATGTTGAAGTTTGTATCTGGCTTTGATTACTGCTTGGACTTTTTACTACCAATTGATTCATTCATTTGGTCCTAGTGAATTAATAGGAAGTTGGAAGCACAGTCAACCTAAAAAGAATGATTATCAAATGTTTCAAGGTAGATTACGCAAGCCGGCAGCAGTGGCCGTGCGGTTCTAGGCGCAACAGTCCGGAACTGCGCGACCGCTGCGGTCGCAGGTTCGAATCCTGTCTCGGGCATGGATGTATGTGATGTCCTTAGGTTAGTTAGGTTTAAGTAGATCTAAGTTCTAGGGGACTGATGACCTCAGATGTTAAGTCCCATAGTGCTTAGGGCCATTTTTGAAGATTAGGCTAAAGCCTTCACACACAACAGTGGTTCAAAAACTCAGATGCAAAAGGAATTTTCTCAGGCATCAAAACAAAATGATTCCTTTATGTTTCGGCAAAAAGCAGGAAATTACTTTTTAAACTTCATTACTATAATCACTATTTCGTAATACTGTAATACAGCACTAGCATTATCACGTGACATGGTGTGGTGGAAGTTAAAGATTGTGCAAACGAATGTAGGAACAACTTCTTACTCACACTGTTCACCCACGAGGCTACGACACTAAAATTTAGACATAAAATCATACACTATTGACCATTAAAAATGCTACAGCACGAATATGACGTGCTACAGACGCGAAATTTAACCGACAGGAAGAAGATGCTGTGATATGCAAACGATTGGCTTTTCGGAACATTCACACAAGGTTGGCGTCGGTGGCGACACCTACAACGCGCTGACATGAGGAAAGTTTCCAACCGATTTCTCATACACACCGGCCGAAGTGGCCGTGCGGTTAAAGGCGCTGCAGTCTGGAACCGCAAGACCGCTACGGTCGCAGGTTCGAATCCTGCCTCGGGCATGGATGTTTGTGATGTCCTTAGGTTAGTTAGGTTTAACTAGTTCTAAGTTCTAGGGGACTAATGACCTCAGCAGTTGAGTCCCATAGTGCTCAGAACCATTTTTTTTCTCATACACGAACAGTAATTGACCGGCGTTGCCTGGTGAAACGTTGTTGTAATGATTCGTGTAAGGAGGAGAAATGCGTACCATCCCGTTTCCGACTTTGATAAAGGTCGGATTGTAGCCTACCGCGATTGCGATTTATCCTATCGCGACATTGCTGCTCGCGTTCGTCGAGATCCAGTGACCGTTAGCAGAATATGGAATCGTTGGGTTCAGGAGGGTAATACGGAACGCCGTGCTGGATCCCAACGGCCTCGTATCACTTGCAGTCGAGATGACAGGCATCTTATCCGCATGGCTGTAACGGATCGTGCAGCCACGTCCCGATCACTGAGTGAACAGACGGGAACGTTTGCAAGACAACAACCATCTGCACGAACAGTTCGACGACGTTTGCAGCAGCATGGAGTATCAGCACGGAGACCGTGGCTGCGGTTACCCTTGACGTTGCATCACAGACAGGAGCGCCTGAGATGGTGTACTCGACGACGAACCTGGGTGCGCGAATGGAAAAACGTAATTTTTTCGGTTGAATCCAAGTTCTGTGTACAGCATCATGATGGTCGCATCCGTGTTTGGTGAAATCGCTGTGAACGCACATTGGAACGTGTATTCGTCATCGGCATACCGGCGTATCACCCGGCGTGATGGTATGGGGTGCCATTGGTTACAAATCTCGGTCTACTCTTGTTGGCATTGTCGGCAGTTTGAACAGTGGACGTTACATTTCCGATGTGTTACGACCCGTGGCTCTACCCTTCATTCGATCCCGGCGAAACCCCACATTTCAGAAGGATAATGCACGACCGCATGTTGCAGGCCCTGTACGGGCCTTTTCGGATACGGAAACTGTTCGACTGCCGCCCTGGCCAGAACATTCTCCAGATCTCTCACCAATTGGAAACGTCTGGTCAATGGTGGCCGAACAACTGGCTCGTCACAATACGCCAGTCACGACTCTTGATGAACTGTGGTATCGTGTTGAAGCTGCATGGGCAGCTGTAACTGTTCACGTCATCCAAGCTCTGTTTGACTCAATGCCCAGGCGTATCAAGGCCATTATTACGTCAAGAGGTGGTTGTTCTGGGCACTGATTTCTCAGGATCTATGCACCCAAATTGCGTGAAAATGTAATCACATGTCAGTTCTGGTGTAATATAATGGTCCAATTAATACCCAGTTATCATTTGCATTTCTTTTTGGTGTAGCAATTGTAATGGCCAGTAGTGTATATGCTCTAATATTTCATGTAAATTCCATGTCTGAGGTGTAGTTATTTCCCAAAATTGACCATAAATGACTTCATTATTTAGTTCGCAACAGATAAATGAACTATTTTGTAGTAGAACACAAATTAACAATGTAATGGCTACTAAAATTTCAAATAGCCTACATGCTATTATTATTATAACTATACATGCCAGTGGTCAGATAGAAAACCTGAAGTTCTCTAATTTCTGCCACTGCAGAAGTAATGATTACAACATTTAAGTGATTTGCAAAGGGAAGTGCGGACATTTTGAATCGGTTGATTTTAAATGGGGGTGCGGTATGTCCCTGAACCAAGTGTCACAAGGGAGGGGGTTGGTGCGGAGGGGACGTGTTTTGTAACAATGTGTACACCCTCACGGTGGAAAAAAAAATGGTTGAAATGGCTCTAAGCCCTTTGGGACTTAACATCTATGGTCATCAGTCCCCTAGAACTTAGAACTACTTAAACCTAACTAACCTAAGGACAGCACACAACACCCAGTCATCACGAGGCAGAGAAAATCCCTGACCCCGCCGGGAATCGAACCCTGAAACCCGGGCGTGGGAAGCGAGAACGCTCCCGCACGACCACGAGCTGCGGACTCACGGTGGAAAACCAGCTTTCTTTTGTGAGGAGGAGCTACAGGAGTCGCATGCGATGAACTGTTGATTGTTTCATGACATTACAAAATAAAAGACTGTTAGAAATAAGCAGTATCAATTGTGTTTATGACTCGTGTAATTAATAAAACATACACAAAACATGATTTATCTTTCTTTACAAATAAAAGTGTTTAACGAAAATTCTTTTTCATTCTAAAGTGTAGGTAGAGGACTACCAACAAATATCTGATCGCACTGAAGAATAATGCTGGGAGGAACGGTTGAAATCATTGATCTCTATTGGGTCGTGAATACTGTCCGTATTTTCATACTCAGACTTTATACACACACCAAAGAAGTTTTCCATCACCTCGGTCCCGAGAGTTAGCGAAGCTGTACAGAAAATAGGAATAGAGATCAACATAAACGTAATTTCCGCCCTCTTTACTGGTCATGAAATCTACACATTGCATGTCGCACCACCTTTCAGCGAGACCTTCGGAGGTCGTCGTCCAGATTGCTGTACCACTAATACCCAGTAGCACGCCCCCTTGCATTGGTGCATGCCTGTATTTGTCGTTCCAAAGTACCCACAAGTTCATCAAGACACTGTTGGTCCGGATTATCCGGCTCCTCAACGGCGATTCGGCGTAGACCCCACAGAGTGGTTGGTGGATCACATCGTCCGTAAACAGCCCTTTTCAATCTATCGCAGGCATGTTCGATAGTGTTCATGTCTAGAGAACATACTGGCCACTCCAGTCGAGCGATGTCGTTCTCCTGAAGGACGTCATTCACAAGATGTGCACGATGGGGGCGCGAATTGTCGTCCATGAAGTCGAATGCCTCGCGAATACGTTGCCGATATGGTTGCACTATCGGTCGGAGGATGGCAGTCAAGTATCGTACTGCCGTTACGGCCTGTTATATCACCACCAGCGGCGCACGTCGGCTCCACATAATGCCACAACAAAACGGCATGGAACCTCCACCTTGCTGTACACACTGGGCAGCATGTCTAAGGCCTTCAGCCTCACCGGGTTGCCTCCAAACATGTCTCCAACGATTGTCTGGTTGAAGGTATATGCGACACTCATCGGTGAAGAGCACGTGATGCCAATCCTGAGCGGTCCTTTCGGCATGTTGCTGGGCCTATCTGCACTGCTCTGCATTGTGTCTTGGTTGCAAGGATGGACCTCGCATGGACGTCTGGAGTGAAGTTGCGCATCATGCAACCTGTTATACACAGTTTGAGTCGTAACACGACGTTCTGTGGCTGCACGAAAAGCATTATTCAACATGGTGGCGTTACTGTCAGGGTTCGTCCGATGCATAATCCATACGTAGCGGTCATCCACTGCAGTAGTAGCTCTTGGGCGGCCTGAGCGAGGCATGTCATCGACAGTTCCTGTCTCTCTGTATCTCCTCCATGCCCGAACAACATCGCTTTGGTTCACTCCGAGACGCCTGGACACTTCAGAGCCCTTCCTGGCATAAAGTAAGAACGCGGACGCGATCCATCCGCGGTATTGACCATCTATGCACGGTTGAACTACAGACAACACGAGCCGTGTGCCTCCTTCCTGGAGCAATGACTGGAACTGAACGGCTGTCAGACCCCCTCCGTCTAACACGAGATCCTCATGGGTGGTTGTTTACATCTCCTGTCGAGTTTAGTGACATCTCTGAACAGTCAAAGGGGCTGTGTCTGTGATACAATAACCACAGTCAACGTCTATCTTCAGGAGTTCTGGGTACCGGAGTGACGTAGAAATTTTTTGATGTGTGTATTTTGGGTACAGGATATACATACATTTCTTTCCATTTTACATTCCTTGATCAGCTTTTACCTCTCACTGTTTCCATACGATCCTCCGTTAATTATCAGTACACGTTAACGTGACCATGCTCTTCATATGCCTGCCAGCGACTACCTTCATAAACAGACTCCAACTGCTCGTAGCTGAAACTCTGGAACGACGTATCTGTTGTCACACACCAGAGAAGATTACCTATTCGTCCACCGATTGACTACCCGTGGCGTGAAAGAATAATTTATAGAATGTGCGGAGAGTAAATTTGTACAAAACGCGATCTATGTGAGGACGTAGTTTTCTCACCGAGTTATTGCTTAAGTTGTAGCAAAACGCTGTATTTACACTTCATAATTAACAAAACCTAAGGCATGTCCATGTTTGTACTGTAAAAGCTGGAAATTGAAAACGTAGCAGCTACATTATTTGCATCTGAGTACGTGTTGCAAAATTAAGATACCTGTGCAGCGCCACAGAGGAAGCCTATTATATATGTAACGAACACCTCGAGAATGAGCTAAGTAACTAAAATAACGAAACTCCCCCCAAACAGGCCATGAAGTCCCAACGGCACCGACCGGCCGCCGTGTCATCTTCAGCCCTCAGGCGTCACAGAATGCGGATATGAAGTGGCATGTGGTCTGCACACCACTCTCCCAGCCGTATGTCAGTTTCCGAGACCGGAGTCGCTACTTATCTGTCAAGTAGCTCCTCCGTTTCCCTTACAAGGGCTGAGTGCACCCCACTTGCCAAGAGCGCTCGGCAGACCGGACGGTCATCCATCCAAGTGCTAGCCCAGCCCGACAGCCCTTAACTTCGGTGATCTGACGGGAACCGGTGTTACCACTGCGGCAAGGCCGTTGGCAACTAACTAATTAGTGTGAAAGAAGTCTAGTCCTCCCCTCCCCCCCCCCCCTCTATGCAACACTCTGATAAACCCATGAACATCAAGTATAGTCCTACGCAACCAAACATTTCCTTTATGTCGAATTACGTGATCATTAATAAACATTGTGAACTACTGTGCTAGGATATGTTATTTCATTCTGTTTTATTGCCTTCTCATAAAATTTGGGACGTTATGAAGATAGGATACTGGTCAAATTGCCTGACACGAAAATACAGGCATTCTGCGCTTGGCAGGATACTGATCAAATTGGTCGAGAGGGAAAAGCAGGTCTTCTCCGGCAGGCAATAGCTGTAAACGTAGCACAAAAAAAAACACAGAACAGCACGCCACACTGATTTATGTGAGGTTACACACAGCTATGTAGGTCATGTTTGGTGGAACATAAATGCGTACAAGCAAAAGGTTTGAAATGTATTTTGCAGTAGCGTATTTATTTGGTTTCTAGAGACAGGAACAGCCTTTGTAGAGAACACCTATGACAAATACCCATTGACAGAATACTGAAGTGTCAAAGAAACTAGTGTAGGTATGCGCATTCAAAAACAGACATATGTAACCAGGCAGAATACGGCGCTGCGGTGAACAAAGCCTATGTAAGACAACAAGTATGTGGCGCCGTTGTTGGATCGGTTACTGCTGCTACAGTTCCAGGTTACCAAGACTTAAGTGAGTTTGAACGTGGTGTTATAGTCGGTACACAAGGGAAGGGACATAGCTACTCCAAGGTAGCGATGAAGTGCGGATTTTTCCTTACTACAATTTTACGAGTGTAGCGTGCAAATAAGGAATCCGGTGAAACATCAAATCTCCGACATCGCTGCGGCCGGTAAAAGATTCTGCAAGAACGCGACCAACGACGACTGACGACAATCGTTCAACATGGCAGAAGTGCAACCCATATGCAGATTGCTGCAGATATCAATGCTGGGGCATCAAGAAGTGTCATTGCAAGAAACATTCAACGATACATCATCGATATGGGCTTTCGGAACCGTAGGTCCCCTCGTTCACCCTTGATGACTGCACGACACAGAACGTTACACCTCGCCTGGCCCTGTCAACACAGACATTGGACTGTTCATCACTGAAAACATGTTGGCTGGTTGGATGGACGTTCTCGTTTTAAATTGTATCGAGCAAGTGGGCGTGTACGGGTATGGAGACAACCTCATGAATACATGGACACTGCATATCAGCAGCGGACCGTTCAAATTTGTGTAGGCTCTGTAATGGCGTGGGGCGTGTGCAGTTGGAGTGATGTGGAAGCTCTGATACGTCTAGATACGATTCTCACAGGTGAAACGTACGTAAGCATCCTGTCTGATCACCTGTATCCATTCATGTCCATTGTGCATTCCGACGGATTTGGGCAATTCCAGCTGGACAATGCAACACTAGGGACAGCTCCAACATTGCTACAGACTGGCTCCGGGAACATTCTTTCGAGTATAAATACTTCCGCTGGCCGCCAAACTCCCCAGACATGAAGATTATTGAGCATATCTGGTATGCCTTGCAACGTACTCTTCATAAGACATTAACGCTACCTCTATCTCTAACGGATTTGTGGACACCAATGTAGGATTTATTGCGTCCTCTCCAGCACTACATCAGAGATTAGTCGAGTCCATGCTACGTCGTGTTGCGGTACATCTGCGTGCTCGCTGGGGCCCTACACGATATTAGGCAGGTGTACCAGTTTGTTAGGCTCTTCAGTGTCGATCAGGGAAGTTTGTTTGCTAGGTAGTGTTCAGCAATTCATTTTGTAGTATCCACGGGAAAAGGGCAAGTCCTGTCAGTGCGAAGCATAACTCACGGAAAGTTACGAGACTGGAGGAACTGGTCACATAGGCCCAACAACAGCCAGACCTCGAAGGGAGGTTTCATAAAATATCACAGGCTCCTAAACGCATACAGGAGAAAACGCTGACCAGAGGCGCCAGGGTGATGAAGGTCGTGTATAGTGGTGACATTACAAGGTGTAAAAACGAGAATGATATAAATGCATACAAGGAGAGATGTAAGAGGCAGAAGAAGGGACCGAGTCCTTGCAAGGGTCACCCGTACATAATTAAGAATCCATAGCCGGCCTAAAACATAGTGCAACGACAAATGCAGTTAGTACTGTTAGTTCCATTTTAAGTAGACACAGCGGCACTACTTAGTCACCGCCTGTGTGTAAAGACTTGTCCTCTTTGTGAGTATAGTTCTCTTAGAGCTGGTATATCAGGAGTCAATACTGTTTCCTGAATACAGTCAGAACCTGTAAAACACTCATACTGTTTGTAATTTCAATACTTATTCAAACCTCTCACCTTTTGTAATAAGGATATTTTAACATCTTCAGTAAAGACACTCTCTCACTTAGAACTATTCTCACCTTCCCCAACCTTGTTGCCCAGTAGCAAGCAATACTAACTATTGGGACACGAGAATTTTCTGTCCCTGGGTTTCCTTAAAACCCAGTATCATTATCATCCTTAGTAGATGTTGGGAAGTAATCGGGAAGGAGACATTATGTGACACTACAATGTTTCTAGTCACTTATGCAAGCATAAGTATTTGTGGGTTTTTTCCATGGAGGTTAAAATATCTCATTATTAGACCATTCTATAAGAAGGATGACCCCACAAATATCAATAATCCTCTTTAATGTCATGCCTTATACAATTTTCTAAAAGTTTTGAGAAGGTTATGTACTCACTTCCTGGTTGTCACATACCTGTATGGTAATGGGAGATTTGGCCAATCACAGACTGTATTTGAGAAAGAGCACTCTACTGAGAGTGACCATGATACATTTACTGAGCCCATAATAATTATCTTAAAATGATAAAATATATCACCATTTAGGAGATTTTGTGGTTTGTCAAAGAGGTCTGATTGTGTGAATCATAACATTTTATGGTACTGGAGTAGTTAACAGACGCCTTGTTGAGCTCCTATTTAGGAAACAAAAATCACCCTAGCCTCTTTGATTAATACAAAGAAAGAAGCCACACGTGGAGAGATACGACAATGAGAGTTCCACATGGTTCGAATATTGGCACACTACTGTGTGTTTTAATTATTGTATTTGGATCAGGAGGAAGAAATAGTCCAGCTTGCAGATCATACAAACATTGCTGAGAAGCGGAGAAAAGAATTATATGTAGAGAAAATAATAAGTGATGGTCTTGTGAAAGTTGGTGACTGGTCCTGCACAACTGGACTACCTTTAAACTTTGAAAAACACAGCTAATCCAGTTTAGCACTGTTGAAAATATACCACTTCCTGTTAATCTAGTGTACTGCTAAGAAGTAATAAACAGTGTAGAAAGTTTTAGGTTCTTATATGTTGATATTAACGAAAATTTAAATGGAAAAACTATATATCAGACTTGCTACAAGGTTTTGGTTCACCTACATTTGAATCAATCGTTTTTCCACTTCTTAGGTCCTACAGAGGTAGGTCTATCATTACTGTTTAAAAGAAGACCAGTGATGCTATTGATTGGGTAGTAAAGGAAAACTAAGTTGATAATTATTTTTGAATAGGCAATAGTCACTAACGTGCACCACCCTAAAAAAAATAAAAAAGAAAAAAAAATGGGCATGGATACAGCTGAACAGCGAGTAGCAATTGTTTGTTACTTATAAAATTTTATTACCTAACAAATGTTGTGTGATGCAGATATTGCAAGTTATACTGAAATTGTAAGTAGAATAAGGAAAAAGGGGAAGAATTTCTTCCAGTTACATTAGTAACAAAACAAAATCTGCTTCATTGAAGGGTACTAAAATTACACTCATGAAAATTAAAACTTAACAAACGCGCTATTACGTTTGATTATCACAAACATAACCTCCAATATCATCAGCAAAAGAAAGAAAACAGCTGTAATAAATATCCATTTCATTATTCTGTAATCAACTTGACTTATTTGATCCAGGTGTAAGAAGAATTGTTTCAAAGTAGCTTGAGAGAAAAACATATTTTTTTAAGGATTAATAGATCCTCAAGAGGCCAAACAGGGATGACCAAGAAAAAAGTTAAACTCTACAATGTACTTTCTACTACTTTGTATATCATGAGTAGGTTGGTTATTATATGAAGAGGTTTTTAACATTACAGTAGTGAGAAACAAGCATGAAGAATAAGATAAGTTAAGCTCTATGGAAAAACCCCAAATGACAGGAGAGGTAGAAGAGTTACACATAGCCTCAAATGCTCTGTTCATGAGGAATACATCCAGTCATTCCTCTTATGAGAAAGTCATGACACTACTTACAAGGTGTACTATCCTAGTGCAGACTTAAAAGTGAAAATGATGTGGAAATTGTTCTTGAAGAAGACAGTAAAATAGCTTATGACTTTTACTGGAACTTCTTTAGGAACAATTCAAGTTACTGATTTGGAAGCCAAAGGCCTATGAAGAGCTGCATTTAAAACTTAGAACTACATTTCTCAGTGTTGTAGCAAACCGAATAGCCACTGCAGAATTGATGATACATCAACATACAAGTAGAAAATTTTACTCAGATCTCAAGCAGAAAGTGTCAGGTGGGACAAACAAGGAGATGAAAGTATTATCCTTATCATTGTATTACATACCAAAATCACTTTGGTGGACGTACCAGAACAGGAACTCTTTTATTTAAAAACACTTAGAGTTAATGTTTTTTTTTGCATTCATGATAGAAAAAGAGGATTTAGTGCATATTATTTTTACCAGGAAGGAAAAGGTAAAAAGGCCCTAGTGAAGTCTGTTCTTTTCTGTTTGGCTGTCTTAAGTCTGTAGTCAAAAGCATCACAGATGTTAGGTTGTTTTGTGACAACTGTGTTGAACAGAACTGGAACCAGTCTCTGTGCACTTTCTTGCTATCACTTACAGATTCTGGTCATTTGCAAAACTACAACAATATTACCCTATGAGAAGGCACAGCTTTCTAGTTGTGGCTGAGATTTTGGGATTATCTGCGAATGGGTTAGTTGCTATGACAGAATTTTAATTATCTGTCAGATTATAAAGTACATTATTCACAGTACAGAAAAGTAGGCAAACTCAATGATAACAGAAGTCAAAGCATCCATAATTGAAGACTTCATGTGCTGATGGATGAAACACAATAAGAAAAACACTTTTCTGAGGAAACAAGGACCAAGTGTAGAACTGAAAGAGATAACTGTGGAATCAGCACTCTGTTCCACTTTGTTTACTTCTGTGACAGATACAGATATGTGAAAGGATACAGTAATATTGATCATAGCGTGTAAGAGAGGATATCTTCCTCCACCATCAGAATTTGCGTGTTCCTGAAGAACAGTTCCAGTAGCAGAGAAAAAAAAATGCAAGACTTCAAGTAGATGAAGCAGTATATTACACGTGAATTTAAGACATTTTATGAGGAAATATTCAGCTGGCCAACAGATAATAATGGTGTAGAGGGCGATTGAAAAAAGTGAATTTCCATTTAATTGCATGTTTTTTAAACTTCTCCAATATTACGCACTTTGATTAAAGTTTTATTCTTTGTGTGTGGTTCTGAATGATTTACAGTGTAATAGAATGTTAATCACCAGGCCTCCATTACGTTTCTGTGTGTCATTAAGACAATATATTTTAAAACTATGAATTTTCCCATTTTTGAAACCCTAACAACTACTATTAGGTGTTACAAATAGTGAAAAGTTACACTAAAAACCAATAAACTTTCATTAAAACTCTGTTGCTATGTTTAGAAGTCTATATTTTCAAACAGTTTGCTTCTAAATTATTTTTCTTCAATTTCCCACACATTTATATTTCTTGATATACACTCTTCATCTGCCATACAAGTAATAGTAAACTTCCGTGATACTGAAGTTAGAAAATTAAGATATGTTGCTTATCTGCTTGCTTAATGTAGGAAAATATTCTTGGTTAACTCCTCCCGTAGACAAATAGTATTCAGTTCACAAAGGAGAGTAATGAGAATTATCTGTTTAATACACATATGCACATGCCACAGGCATCTCTTTAAGCATAGGGAATATTAACCATGGCCTCACACGATATTTATTCATGTATGAATTTTTTTATCAATACTTCATCTGGGTTTGAGAGTAACTGAGATATTCACAAGTTTAACAATAGAAGGAAGAATGGTCTAACTTTGGTACAGAAAGGATTGATATCTGGAGCTGTAAATTTCTTTGGAACTTTATCCAATGAAATAAAATACTTGTCAGAAAGCAAAGAGCAAAGGTGACGAATATGAGTATTCTCCCTAGCAGATCCTTGTGTATCATAGTGAAATTCTTGGATATATGCATGGAGATTTTTTCTTATATATATATATATATATATATATATATATATATAAGAAAAAATGTATATATATATATATATATATATATATATATATATACATGAACAGAATGTAGTCATTTTCTTTGTGTAAAAAACTATGTGTTGTATATTTGTTCATTTGACATATTCCACACTATAACATTTATTGTGAATTTTGCCATTTCAAGGAAGCGTACTTTTTATCTCCGTTAAATTGATATGTTCGACATCTTAACATTTATTGTGAATATGATCTAGGGAACTCTTAGCTAGACAGTTAACCCTGTAGAGACTATTCAATACTCAGAGTTGACAAGACAAAATGCACTTGGTTTGGTAATGATTGTCTGATACACAATAACAACTAGCACTTAATGATTTGGGGAATGCAAGAAAACAGCTATGAGAAAGAAACTGATAGCATAAAACAGAACTACAGTGAAGGATCAAAGAAACTGATATGCATATTCAAATACAGAGATATGTAAACAGGCAGATTACGGCGCGGCGGTCGGCAACGCCAGTATAAGACAACCAGTGTCTGGAGCAGTTGTTAGATCGGTTACTGCTGCTACAATGGCAGATTATGAAGATTTCAGTGAGTTTGAACGTAGTGTTACAGTCGGCGCACGAGCGATGGGACACAGCATCTCCGAGGTAGCGATGAAATGGGGACTTTCGCGTGTGACCACTTCACAAGTGTACCGTGAATATCAGCAATCCGGTAGAACATCAAATCTCCGTCATCGCTACGGCAGGGAAAAGATCCTACTAAAACGGAACCTACGACGACTGAAGAGAATCGTTTAGATGCAACCCTTACGCCGATTGCTGCAGATTTAATTCCTGGAACATCAATATGTGTCAGTGTGTGACCCATTCAACAAAACATTATCGATATGGGTTATGGGAGACGAAAGCCCTCTCGCACACCCTTGATGACTGCATGACACAAAGCTGCACCTCTCACCTGGGTCCTTCAACACCGACATTCGTCTGTTGATGATTGGAAATCATGTTGCCTGGTCGGATGAGTCCCGTTTGAAATTGTATCGAGCAGTTGGATGTGTACAGGTATGGAGACAACCTCATGAAACTATGAACCCTGAATGTCAGCAGGGCACTGCCCAAGCTCGTCGAGGCTGTGTAATGGTGTAGGGCGTGGGCATTTGGAGTAATATGGGACCCCTCATACGTCTAGATACGATTCTGACGGGTGACACGCACGTAAGCATCCTTTCTGATCATCTGCATCCATTCATGTCCATTGTGAATCCCAACGGACTTGGGCAATTCTAACAGAACAGTGCGACACCCAACACGTCAAGAATTGCTAGAGTGGCTCGAGGATTCTGAGATCAAAGACTTCCGCTGGCCACCAAACTCCCCAGACATGAAGATTATTGAGCATATCTGGGATGGCTTGTAACGTGCTTTTCAGAAGAGGTGTCCAGCCCCTCGTACTCTTACGTATGTTTGATGAACAGCCCTGCAGGATTCATGGTGTCAGATCCCTCCAGCAGTACTTCAGACACTAGTCGAGTCTATGTCACGTCGTTTTGCGGCGCTTCTGCGTGCTCGCGGGGGCTCTACGTGGTATTAGGCAGTTGTACCAGTTTCTTTGGCTCTTCAGTGTATGAACCAGAGATATTTTAACGTATAAAAAATAAGCAACTAAGTTATCTTCAGAAGCGGATAGAAATTCGGTACAATGACTATGGCTGTGCTTGTACTGATCAGACAGTTGTGGTTGCAAGAGGTTTCGTGCTTGTAGTCCGTGGAATAGCACATACAAGTGAAGGAGTACACGGTGGAAAACTTCAAGTAGATCTGTAACATATAGCTGGTTTCTTTGACATCACTAAGTGCAACAAGTTGCATTTTATGGAGCCCTCCATGATTGATGGGTCACATATTTCTCTTTGAAGTGACTCTTTGTGAAGAATTTCACTGTAGTCGTATTACGCTCAACAGAGTCCATGGATTTATGATATGAATGGGCATACTGATAAAGACCTGTCACATTATCCACTGCCAATCTTGAAAGATATTCGAGTTATGACCACTGGCGCTGTTTCAGAACAGCGATCTGTCACGAAATGTGTGCCACTGAGGCAATGATACGCTGATGATGACTGTTCGCCAGAATTCTTTACTCTCTTTGAGAGATCATCAATCGGATGAAACGAGTTGTATCGCCCTAAGAGCTTAATTATTTATGTTTCTGGGCCGGCTTCAAGTCTGCCTTAAGCTGCTAAGATTTAAATTGGTTATTATAACACAATATATGTATATATTGTTAGAGATTAACATAGAAAGAATAAAATTTCGTTTATTATCAATTTACATTGTCTGTCACAACTGTGCTGCAGTGGGCAGCGGGACTCTGTAGTAAAAATTTTCTCCCTTTTGGTAGACAGCTGTAGAGTTTCCTTCTGGGGATTATTAGACACACACTAAACGTTACAAGCAGCAGGTTTCTGTAACTGTAGACCCAGTGCAGATTTGCTTCAATTTCTCTAACACACAAGTTAACTGGGGAAACTTATGCTTGAAACAAATACAGCCCCTTAACATCGTTATGAACTCACTGCATTAAAGATTTTTCTAGTAACATGGCAATTTACAGTGATGCTGACGAAGTCTAGGTACGACTCTTTTGTGCTAGGAAAAGCTCAATTTCACCGACAGCATTATGGTTTTGTGACATTGTGATTTTGAAAACCATCTCTCAACAGGTTATTCATGAGAATTACGTCGTCTTCCTTCCATGGATTCCCGTTAATTCGATGCATCTACGTGAACTACATCCACATACTTACTCCACAAGCCATTGTACGGTGCGTGGCGGAGTGTGCTCTGTACCGCTACTGGTTGTTTCCTTTCCTGTTCTACTCGCAAATATAGCGAGGAAAAAGCGATTACCTATATGCCTCCCTGTGAGCCATAATTTATCTTATACTCGTGTTCCTTACGTGAAAAGTATGCTGGAGGAAGTAGAGTAGTTCAGCAGTCAGCTTCAGCTGAATTTTCTCATTAGCGTTGTCGAACCGTAAGTCGCCTTCCCTTCACGGATTCCCACTTCAGCTCCGAAATACTTCTGTGTTGTTCGAATCAACCGGGAACAAATCTAGCGGACCACTTCTGAACTGCTTCGATGCCCTCCTTTAATACGACGTGGCAGCCATCCCAGTAGGAGCTAAAGGCCGATTTCGGATCGAACAAAGATCAAGCAAAAATGGTATAAAAACGCGATTTTTTCAAAGCACCCTATTTCCTAATGAAAGTCCATTTGCAGTGTTGCATGAAGGAACATAGAAACAACCATTTTTTCAAGCATTTTTCACTGTTTTTACATCATGTCTGGGAAAAAAACCGATTTTTTAAAAATCTTAAAATTTCAAGCAAATAAGGAGAAAGAAGGTTTTATACTGAAAAAGAAATTTTTAAAATACTTTCTGTGTAGATAGATGCGATTATCACTAAGAAGTGTAAACTTTGTGAAGTGGGGAAATCAATCGACAACTATCGTTCACATGGGCGCACGAAAAATAAACATTCATATATGAGTAAAGAATGTGATAAAAAAGTATCAAAAAATTTGTATCTCACCAATACCAGAGCGCTCTGTGTATGTGGAATATATATTATATATCAATATTATAAAAAGCTCTACAAGCAATTTTCGAACAATTAACACAAGAAACTCTTGGAATCCATGAAAAATAAAGAGGAGGATAATACAACAAAAATATATGAACTGTCAAGAAATTAAAGATTCTGGAAATTTTTATCCAGATCCAGCGTCTAGGGGCAAGGTGCAAGCAAGTGTAAGATCTATTATCCAGAATATTGGAAAATAAAGTGATCAGTATCTGTGGCACAGAAGTTGTTACATGTTGTCTTACAGAACATCTACTAACGGCCAAAAATCCAGATTCAACAGGCTGCAGGTTGCACTTTCTTCTGCAGGTGCAAAAATACAGAAAATTGAACTTTCATGAAATGTTTAAAAATTATCGTTTGAAACTCTGTGTTGTGCGTCATATGTCAAATATTTCTTGCCGTATATAATTTTGTAGGTGAGGGCATTATTTGGAATTATATCGAATTTAATCACTGAAAGGGGCACACAGTGTCATAGCAGTCTTTGGTGTTCTGAGGAGGAGCAGACAGAAGTTCAGAGCACTCTCTTGCCCATGGGGCGCGAAACTGCCCCTAAAGGCGAAAGAATCGGCAATGATCAACAGCATGAGGATGCAGAAGGCAGGGGAAACCACAGCATTAACGACACGTAACGTGTATCCACAGGACATGTGCCCTCTAACTGACAAAGTGTCATGATGATCTCTCCATTGGCAAATGATTCCGAAACAGTTCTCCATTCTGATCTCCAGGAGGGCTCTGCCAAGGGAGAGGTAACCGTGAGAAAAAGATTGAATAAACAACGAAAGCATAACGTTCTACGAGTCAGGACGTGGAGTGTCGGAAGTTTGAAATTGGTAGGGAAACCAGAAAATCGGAAAACGGCATTACAAAGTTTCGATCTATATATAGTAGAGGTCAGTGAAGTGAAATGGAAAGAAGACAACGATTTATGGTCAGATGAGTGTAGCGTAATATCAACAGCAGCAGATAATCGAGAATGAGATTTTCACTCTGCAGCGGAGTGTGCGCTGATACGAAACTTCCTGGCAGATTAAAACTGTGTGCCCGACCGAGACTCGAACTCGGGACCTTTGCCTTTCGCGGGCAAGTGCTCTACCATCGGAGCTACCGAAGCACGACTCACGCCCGGTACTCACAGCTTTACTTCTGCCAGTACCTCGTCTCCTACCTTCCAAACTTTACAGAAGCTCTCCTGCGAACCTTGCAGAACTAACACTCCTGAAAGAAAGGATATTGCCAGTACCTCGTCTGTGAGTACCGGGCGTGAGTCGTGCTTTGGTAGCTCAGATGGTAGAGCACTTGCCCGCGAAAGGCAAAGGTCCCGAGTTGGAGTCTCGGTCGGGCACACAGTCTTAATCTGCCAGGAAGTTTCAGCAGCAGATAATGATACAATGAGAGTAAAATTTTTTAAGAACATGAAGATAGCGCAGAGAGCGTCTTACTGTAAACAGTTCAGTGATATGGTAGTTCCCACTAGAATTTACAGCAAAGTAACACTGACATCGACAGTTCAGATATACATGCTGAAGTCGCAGGCTGAAAATGAAGTGATAAAGAAAGTATGTGGTGATACTAAACAGATAATTCAGTATGTAGAGCAACATGAAAATCTGTTAGTCATGAGACTGGAATATGTTTGGAGGGGAAGGTTTAGAGGAAAGGGCTGCGGGAGAATATAGGCTAGGTACTAGGAATGAAAGAGGACAAAAACCAGTTCTGTAATAAATTTTAGCTAGTTGTAGGGAATAGTCCCATGAAGAATCACAAGAGCAGGAGCTATACTTGAAAAATGCTGGGAGGTATAGGAAAAGTTCAGTTTGATTATATCATGGTCAGACAGAGATTCCAAAATCAGGTACCGGATTGTAAGGTGTACCCAGGAGCAGATATGGAATCAGATCACAATGTAGTGGTGATCAACAGTAGGCTGAAGTTTAAGAGACTAGTCAGGAAGAATCAATGCTCAAAGAAGTAGGGTATGGAGGTACTAAGGAACTACAAGATACGCTTGAAGTTATCTGAGGCTATAGACACGGCATTACGAAGTAGCTCGATAGGCAGTACAGTTGAAGAGGAATGGACATCTCTAAAAAGGGCAATCACAGAAGTTGGAAGCAAATATACAAGCAGCATGAAGGTAACTGCTAAGAAACCATGGCTAACAGATGAAATACTTCAGTAGTTCGATGAAAGAAGGAAGTACAAAAATGTTAAGGGTAATTAAGATATACAAAAATTCGAGTCACTGAGGAATGAGATGAAAGGGAAGAGCAAGGAAGCTAAGACGGAATGACTACTCGAAAAAGTGAAGCAATCGAAAAGGAATGAGTGTTGGAAGCACTGAATCAGCATATAGGAAAGTCAAAACAACCTGCGGTCATATTAAAGCAAGGGCGGTAACATTAAGAGTGCAACGCGAACTCCACTCTTAAATGCACAGAAGAGAGCGGATAGGTGGGAAGAGTGCACTGAAGACCTCTCTGAGGGGGGAAACTTCTCTAATGTTATAGAAGAAGAAACAGGAGCCGGTATAGAAGAGATAAGAAATCCAGTATTAAAAAATGAGAATTTAAAAGAGCTTTGCAAGACTTGCGATCAAATAAGGCACAAATGATAGATAACATTTCCTTAGAATTTCTAAAATTATTGGGCAAAGTTGCAGCCAAACGACTATTCACATTCGTGTGTAGAGTCTATAAGTCTGACGATGTACCGTGTGACTTTCTGGAAAATATCATCCACACAATTCCAAAGACTGCAAGAGCTCACAAGTACGGCAATTATCGGATAATCAGCATAACAGCTCATACATCCAAGTTGCTGACAATAACAATATTTAGAAAAACGAAAAAATGGGATATGTTAGTGACGATCAGTATGGCCATAGGAAAGGTAAAAGCACCCGGGAGGTCGTTTTTGACGTTGTGGTTGATAATGGAAACGAGAGTAAGGCAATTCAGAATAAGTTTATAGGATTTGTCGACCTGGAAAATGTGTTCGACAATGTAAAATGGTGCAAGATGTTCGAAATTCTGAGGAAAACAGGGGTAAGCTACAGGGAGTGACCAGTGATGTACAACAACTTCAAGAGCCAAGACGGAGTAGTAATCGTTGAATACCAAGAGTGAATTGCTAGAATTAAAAAGGGTGTAAGACAGGGCTGTAGTCCTTCGCTTCTACTGTTAAATTTACACGTGCAAGAAGAAATGATGGAAATATAAGGAAGGTTCAAGAGTGGAATTAAAATTCTCGGTGAAAGGATACCAACGATAAGATTCACTGATGACATTGATATCGACTGGAATTACAGGATCTGCTCAATGGAATATACAGTCTAATGAGTACCGAATATGGATTGAGAGTAAATCGAAGTAAGATGTAACTAACGAGAAGTATCAGAAATGACAACAGCAATAAATTGAACACCAGGATTGCTGGCCGTGAAATAGATGAAGTTAAGTAATTCTGCTACCTAGGCAGCAAAATAAACCATGCCAGACGAGCAATGAGAATATAAAAAGCAGAATAGTACTGGTAAAGAGGGCTTTCCTGGCCAAGGGAAGTCTAGCAGCATCAAACATAAGCCATAATATGGGGAATAAATCTCTAAGAAAGTAGGTTTGGAGCACCCCGTTGTATGGTAGTGAAACATGGACTGTGGGAAAACCGGAACAGAGGAGAATCGAAGCATTTAGGATGTGTCACTACAGAAGGGAGTTGAAAATTAGGTGTACAGGTAAGCTAAGAAATGCGAAGGTTCTCTGCAGAATTGGAGAGGAAAGAAGTATACGGAAAACACTAACAAGAAGAAGGGACAGAGTGGGACATCTGTTAAGACATCACGGACTGCCTTCCACAGTAGTAGAGAGAGCTGTAGGTCGTAAAAACTGTAGAGAAAGAGAGAGACTGGAATACAAACAGCAAATAATTGAGGACATAGGTTGCAAGTGCTACTCTGAGATAAGGGGGTTTCCGTACGAGAGAAATTCGTGGTGGGCCGCAGCAAACCTGCCAGAAGACTGTTGATTAAAAAAAAAATTCTTACCTGACATGTTGATCACATAAATGGGGTACTTTTCTATGAAACAACAGGTTTACGTTAACATTGCCTTACAGATGTGTAACACGTTTAAAATCACGAAATGTGTCGTAAGCCTTCAGATACTTGTTTGATGGACCTAAGTTTCTCATCTCTTGTGGAAAAACTTCATTTTTTTCAGTTTTCACGTGGATAATTTGTAGCGTGAGATGATCAGACAATGCAAAGCCAACGAGTTGATTGTTTTTACGATTTGTCTGAAACACAACGAACATAAAGTAGATCATGTGGAACTGTGTAGAATTGGACATTAACTGAATTGAACATTAACTGAAAACATCCCTTGTAACTCAATCTTGTACTCTGCACATTTTGTTCTTCAGTGAATGGCACGGTAATTTTCGAATTTTTAAGCCTTTCTTGTTTTAGTTAAATTTGATATTTAGGATAGTGTTTGACAACAGGCACACGAATTTCCGTGTTTTCTACTATAATTGTATCTTCTTTTGGTAATGCCTCTTTTATCTTAACATTGCATCATTTCGATCACTCCATCGAAGACGAGCGCCGTCTGCACTTTAACTCCAAGGGAAGCTTACTGTTAGATTACATACCCCTGTAATTTCTTTAAAAACTTTTTTTTTTTTTTTTTTTTTTTACTTTTCACTTTATCATTCATGAGTATATGATCTTCCATACCTAATTCATCGACATGGCACGAACTCAAACATAACAAAACTGATGAAAACATAAAAGCATGCTCCATACTAGACAAAATATTATTTCCTTTTCTTATGGACACGAAGTCAAAAAGTTTGCTACATCGTTATCAGTTTCATTCAACTGTTAATAATACGTTGGATATCCTGTCCCACCAGCTTGAAAAATTCGGAAACTCATTTACAACTGGACACGAAGGAGACGAACCTAACCATTACAAATGTGAATGTTGACCTCCACACCTTTGTCAGGAATATTTTAAGTTAGGAATATTTTTAGTCCTCTAGCTCACAGGCAATGAGTAAAAATAGTAGTTTTGTAAGTTGCTCATTTATAGAGAAATAAATTTTATTACTTCATTTCTAAAACGGCTTTTATACTGATGCCATTGAAGTCACTCAAATTGTCATTTCAATAGATATGGTTACTTCCAAGTTCTTAACTTTCTCGTGGATTGGAACAACTAAAGGATGATGTGGCTCATTAATTATTGGTGAACCAAACCCGTCATTGGTCTTAAATGATGCCATAATGGTAGTTTCTCAATGACACGGGTCCCTATCACATACATTCCATTGGGCAGATTAAAATGTACGTTAATTACCTCAAATGGTATAATTTTTGGAAGGTCATGAGTGGCGGTTTTTACATTTTCAGAAATAATTTGTTCGCCAAATCACAGTACTCTTCGAACACTGCATTTTCTGCCCATGTGACCTGCCACAATTCTCACATGCACGTTCCATTTCGTATCACTTTGTAACGTTGAACCCACATATTTACACAAAGTGACTGTGTCAGGAAGGGCACTATTAATTCTGTATCTGAACATTAAAGGTTTGTTTTTTCTACTCATCCGAATTAACTTATATTTTTCTATATTTAGAACCAGCTGCCATTCATCACACCAACTAGAAACTTTGTCTAACTCGTCACTCACTTTCGACACCTTCCTGTACACCACAGCATCATCACGAAACAACCACAGGTTGTTGCTCACCATATACACTCCTGGAAACTGAAATAAGAACACCGTAAATTCATTGTCCCAGGAAGGGGAAACTTTATTGACACATTCCTGGGGTCAGATACATCACATGATCACACTGACAGAACCACAGGCACATAGACACAGGCAACAGAGCATGCACAATGTCGGCACTAGTACAGTGTATATCCACCTTTCGCAGCAATGCCGGCTGCTATTCTCCCATGGAGACGATCGTGGAGATGCTGGATGTAGTCCTGTGGAACGGCTTGCCATGCCATTTCCACCTGGCGCCTCAGTTGGACCAGCGTTCGTGCTGGACGTGCAGACCGCGTGAGATGACGCTTCATCCAGTCCCAAACATGCTCAATGGGGGACAGATCCGGAGATCTTGCTGGCCAGGGTAGTTGACTTACACCTTCTAGAGCACGTTGGGTGGCACGGGATACATGCGGACGTGCATTGTCCTGTTGGAACAGCAAGTTCCCTTGCCGGTCTAGGAATGGTAGAACGATGGGTTCGATGACGGTTTGGATGTACCGTGCACTATTCAGTGTCCCCTCGACGATCACCAGTGGTGTACGGCCAGTGTAGGAGATCGCTCCCCGCACCATGATGCCGGGTGTTGGCCCTGTGTGCCTCGGTCGTATGCAGTCCTGATTGTGGCGCTCACCTGCACGGCGCCAAACACGCATACGACCATCATTGGCACCAAGGCAGAAGCGACTCTCATCGCTGAAGACGACACGTCTCCATTCGTCCCTCCATTCACGCCTGTCGCGACACCACTGGAGGCGGGCTGCACGATGTTGGGGCGTGAGCGGAAGACGGCCTAACGGTGTGCGGGACCGTAGCAGAGCTTCATGGAGACGGTTGCGAATGGTCCTCGCCGATACCCCAGGAGCAACAGTGTCCCTAATTTGCTGGGAAGTGGCGGTGCGGTCCCCTACGGCACTGCGTAGGATCCTACGGTCTTGGCGTGCATCCGTGAGTCGCTGCGGTCCGGTCCCAGGTCGACGGGCACGTGCACCTTCCGCCGACCACTGGCGACAACATCGATGTACTGTGGAGACCTCACGCCCCACGTGTTGAGCAATTCGGCGGTACGTCCACCCGGCCTCCCGCATGCCCACTATACACCCTCGCTCAACGTCCGTCAACTGCACATACGGTTCACGTCCACGCTGTCGCGGCATGCTACCAGTGTTAAAGGCTGCGATGGAGCTCCGTATGCCACGGAAAACTGGCTGACACTGACGGTGGCGGTGCACAAATGCTGCTCAGCTAGCGCCATTCGACGGACAACACCGCGGTTCCTGGTGTGTCCGCTGTGCCGTGCGTGTGATCATTGCTTGTACAGCCCTCTCGCAGTGTCCGGAGCAAGTATGGTGGGTCTGACACATCGGTGTCAATGTGTTCTTTTTTCCATTTCCAGGAGTGTGTGTATATATATATATATATATATATATATATATATATATATGTGTGTATATATATATATACATATATGTATATATATATATATATATATATATATATATATATATATATATCAGATACTCATCAACCAGGATAGGAAGGTCACCAATCGTTAATTTGCTGTCTTGTTGCACAAGAACTGATCAGCAGAACATCTGTGCAGGAATACCCGGAAAAATTGGATTCTAGTACAGGCAGTAGTTAACAAAGCGATACAAATTCCACCATTGCAGTGGTAGCAAGTGATTCGAAAGTATGCAATTCTCATAAGGGAGAAAGTTCCAGTTTAATCAAAAGTACATTCTTCTTTTTTATCTTCATCTGTTCCTATCAGAATGTTAGTTATAAATGCAAAAGCAAATGTGTAAATATTAAGTTGATTATGTAACAGCAACCTTTACCATTCTTCTTTTGAACAGTGAGGTATGACCACAACGTGTTGTCCGATAGCTGAGTGGTCAGCGTGAAGGAGATCCGTCCTACGTGCTCGGGTTCGATTCCCAGCTGGGTCGGGAATATTCTGCGCTAAAGGACTGGGTGTTGCCTTCACCATCATTTCGTCCCCATCCGGCGCGCAAGTCGCCCAATGTGGCGTAGAGTGTAATAAGACCTGCACCGAGGCGGACGGACCTGCCCCGTAAGGTGCCTCCCGACCAATGACGTGAAACGCTCATTTCCAGTACCACAATGTGTTCTTCGTTTGGAGAGATTAGTCAACGATAGCCTAAGACCTACGCGATTAAAGAGTTATCCGCAGACAAAATGTCAGATCATCTAAGTAAACCGATCGAATTTTTTTAACGTCATAAGCAACAACTAAAAGGAAAGGTCATATTCCTCAAAAACCAGGTACCAGTTCCTATTAAAGTCCTATGAAGATATATCCAGGTATCCTACTTGATTGCAAAATCCAAATCACCACACATTATTGGCGAGAAATTAATTCTTCCCACAGCCATCTAAATACAAGGAGAAAGGTTAGACGAGAGTCTGAAGTTGATACCACAGTCAGACGACATGGTGATTGTCTTGATACAGCAGCCTCTGACATGACAAATCAGTTGCTGGAACGTCTTCATGAAAGCCTAAATTTCGCCCTGCAACTTGATGACAGTACTGATACGGGAAATCTTTCCCAGCTTCTTGCTACTGTACGCTTCTGTTACGAAAGTGAAATACGAGAGAAAAAAATGGTTAAAATGGCTCTGAGCACTATGGGAGTTAACTTCTGAGGTCATCAGTCCCCTAGAACTTAGAACTACTTAAACCTAACTAACCTAAGGGCATCACACACATCCATGCCCGAGGGAGGATTCGAAACTGCTACCGTAGCGGTCGCGATGTTACAGACTGTAGTGCCTAGGACCGCTCGGCCACTCTGGCCGGCCGAAATGGGATAGAACTTCCAATTTCTCAAAGCTCTAGAAGGGAGGACTTCTTTTTCGTCCATTCCTTTTTGTTGACTGCAATCTGTCTTGGACAAATTGTATTCGTACATGTACCAATGGGGCGGCAGCATTTACTGGAACTACGATCGTTGCCCAGAAAGTAATGCATCGCAATATTTCCTCAGCCGAAAACAATGCTACGAATGCGAAACGTTACGTATCTATCATTTGAAGTCTCCTGAGTGAGCGGGCGGAGTTTCCGTCACTTGCCCTGAAAAACAGGTACTGGTTCCCATTAAAGTCCTAAGACATCGTGATTCTAGGTCAGTTTAAAAATGGCGTCCGTAGGACATGTACGATACAAACAACCTGCCGTCACTGAATTCTTCACTGCAGAGGAAGAACTTATGGGGAATATTCACAAACGCTTATACAAAGCTTATGGAGCATCTGCACCAGAGGGCGGTTCGCCGGAGTTCCACGATTTCAAGCGGGAGACCATCCACGGCTGTCACACCTGGCACACCTGACCTAGCCAACTCGGACTTCCACTTGTTTGGACCATTAAGGACACCACTCGTGGAAGACATTTTGAGGACGATGAGGAGGTGATTCACACAGTGAAGCACTGACTCCGCCACCAGGACAAGGACTTCTACCGACTGTGCATACACGTCCTTTTTAGTGCTGGAGGAAGGCCACAGAACGGGATGGAGATTGTGAGGAAAAACCGTGTGTATACATCAAACAACGGTCTTTCGCGTGAGCAATTCTCATTGTGTTCAATAAAGAAAAAGAAAAAAATGTGCTTCATTATTTTCTGGGCAACCCCTCGAAGAAAGCGGTTCGTAGCAAGGGGATGTGCTGTTTTAGCTTCAGTAAAATTCACACCAGAAAGCATTGGCTTCTGAAGTAATACGACTGGAAGTCAATAAAGTGCTCAACAACACTGTCGGTGTTGCAAATTTTAGTAAAAGTACAAGGTTTAAACAGTAGCTGTTTTCCATTCTTTGCGAGGAGATGGGTTGTATACATGCTTCGCTTCTACTGCACTCTGAGGTACCTCGGCTGTCATGTGGTAAAATGATTCGTCGCGTTCTGGAGCTCAAGGGTGAATTTTTCCTACTGAACAGCAATCCTACACTCACGACTGTGTTTTAGAACGACAAATGGATTGTAATGTTACACTACTTGACCGACGTCTTGAGAAGCCGAATTTTCTCTAGGTACACTATGTAATCAAAAATGCTGACTTTCAAGTTCGTGGCGCCCTACGTCGATAATGCTGGATACTGGAAGCTTTCTTGGGGAACGGCAGCCCATTCTTCACGGAGTGCTGCACTGAGTACAGGTATCGATGTCGGTCGGTGAGGTCTGGCACGAAGTTGGCATTACAAACCATCCCAGAGGTGTTGTATAGCATTCAGGCATGGACTCTGTGCAGGCCAGACCATTACAGGGATGTTATTGTCGTGTAACCAATCCGCCAAAGGTCGTGCATTATGATCAGGTGCTCGATCGTGTTGAAAAATGCAGTCGCCATCCCCGAATTGCTCTTCAACGTTGGGAAGCCACAAGGTGTTTAAAACATTAATGTAGGTCCATGGTGTGACAGTGTCACGCAAAACAACAAGGGGAACAAGCCCCCTCCATGAAAAACACGACCACACCATAACACCTCCGCCTCCGAATTTTACTATAGGCACTACACACGCTGGCAGATGACGTTCACCGGGCATTCGCGATACCCACACCCTGCCATCGGATCGCCACTTTGTGTACCGTGATTCGTCACTTCACACAAAATTTTACCACTGTTCAATCGTACAATGCTAAACGCTCTTTACACAGAGCGAGGCTTTTACCGGCGTGATGGGTGGCTTATGAGCAGCCGTTCGACGGTGAAATCCAAGTTTTCTCACCTCCCGCCTAACTGCCATAGTACTTGCAGTGGATTCTGATGCAGTTTGGAATTACTGTGTGTTGGTCTGGATAGATGTCTGCCTATTAGACATTACGACCCTCTTCAACTGCCGGCGGTCTCTGTCAGTCATCAGACGAGATGGGCCTGTACGCTTTTGTGCTGTATGTGTCCTTCCAAAATTCCACTTCACTATTGTATCGGAAACAGTGGACCTAGAGATATTTAGGAGTGTGGAAATCTCACGTACAGACGTATGACACAAGTGACACCCAATCACCTGACACGTTCGAAGTCTGTGAGTTCCGTGTGGCGCCCAACTCTGCTGTCTCACGATGTCTAATGACTACTGACCTCGCTGATATGGAGTACCTGGCGGTAGCTGGCAGCACAATGCACCTAATGTGAAAAACGTATGTTTTAGGGGGTGTCCGGATACTTTTGATCCCATAGTGTATCACTTCAGCGAGGCAAGATTAGTAACATCTTTCGAAGGGGGAAAGTGCTTGCGTTTAAGGAAAACTTGTACTTTGAAAAACCTGTATTGAGAACAGTAACTGCAAGATGTTTTCTTGTCTCAATGAGTTCGCGGAGGAAAATAGTGTGGATGTAGGGAAAATTAGTACCGTTAGTGTAGGGTATGGTTGTGGCCTTACTCAGCAGTTCCATGATATATATCCGAATTCTTCATTTGAGTATAATTTGATCCACAAGCCTTTCGATACGATCGACCACTTATGAACAGTGGAACAGGAGATGTTAATGGAATTCTGAAGTGATAGAACTCTTCGAAATGAATTTAAATAGAAGTCTCTCGAAACGTTTTGTGTGCAGACTCGGAATGAATATCCCAATTCATCAAGAAGTATATTGGACGTGTGATAGCCCTTCATGTCGACTTACTTGTGAGATTCAACATTTTCCACGATCGTATTAGTGAAGATGGAATTTCAGTCTCAGCTGCAGATGTAAAGGGGCTTATGAGTCACTGTTTCAAACATCCAACGAAGACTGGATCTGCTTTATTCGCAAATTCAAGCGCCACATCACACTAAAAGTCCAAATGTCAAAATTTTACAAATTTTGAACCATGTGCATTTGTGCACTTTTTTATTTTCTTTCCAGATGATCAGTCTGAATAAAACAGTTTCTAAATGAGTATTTAAAATTTGATTATTGTTCTATCTCATTTGCACATTGGTATCTTTCAAATACGAAAGGATTCGTAATGAATTAAGGTCCATATAAATGGATAAATGGAAACAAACTGTGAACAACTAACTTATTTGTGAACTAAGTTTTTTTAAAAAAGGTTTGTTAACTTTCAGTTCCTTAGAATAATAGAAATGTATGATAATTTCAAAAATATTTAAATTTAATATCATCGAAGCACATTCTCTATTAATCATTACTGTTATAATAATAATAATAATAATCATTATTATTATTATTGTTATTATTATTATTGTGACAGATAGTTACAATAATCAAACAGAACTAAGTGGATATCATGGGATATTTTTGTGCCAAGTATAAGAAGTGTTGAAGAAGGAAAGAAAAATGGGGCGGGAGGGGAACAAAAGAAGAATTTTGGTTTCAGAAGGTGAGTGCAGAGGGAAAAACTATGAGAACCCCTGCATTGGTGGCCAGTACTGTGGAGGCCAACTGTTCGGTTCCCAGCGACCACCTCAGATACTTCTGATCTGGAAAGGTCAGTATTGGGATGCCTTTTAGACTACATAACAAGCCTTCAAAGTGGTGCCAAGTAGAAAGGCTTGAACCAGTCTGGCAGCCGCATGATATCAATTTATTTTCGTATCGCTGTTCCAAAGAATTTTCCAAACTGTAGGACCAGTAGGTACTTGCAGTTAACACATGTTTTGAAAGAAATGTTGAAAATTATGTAATGAGATAGAAAGTACATACCAAGGTTAAGGCACCTTCCAAGGTTGTAAACCTTAGTACCTTTTCCGAAGAACTTGAATTTTACTTCATGATTTCCTTGGTCATACGGAATCCGGAAAATGTCTCTTTGCCACTTCCCGTCAGGGTGCTATCAACATAAAACAGGATCTCCTATGAGCATAAATACTGTAAAATCACAATACTGTAACAATGAATGCGAATTCTGAACTGAATTTTGCACATTGTAATTAATCCTCTACATAAGGAGAACTATTACACTAAAGCAGAGAAAAAAGAAGGAAAACTATTACTAGCAAACAGAGTACTCATCAAGAACAACTGTGAAGTAGTGAAATATGGAGAGCACAAAACTTAAGGAATTAATGCAGAAAAGACTAAATAAGTAACACATAAGATGCATCTAGGAAATACAACTGTCTCTCAAAGAAATGTTGGAGGACACATCTATAATATTTACCCACAAAAATTTAATCTCTAGCAACAACAATGTTTCCAAATACAAATTAAAGTTTTTTCTTCCTAAGAATCTGATCATTACTGTATGTGAATAATGGAATTAAAATAATTAGATAATTACAAACTTTTAAACGCCTTTCTTGTACTTTTATAGATGTATTTAATTTAGTGTGTTCTACTATTATCTTTTCAACTCAGTGACACTGCACAGACTGAACATGAGGTTACAGTGTACATTACTTTTTATCTTCCTCCTAGCCACACAGTATTTTATTTTTCGCTGTTCTTCACGTAATTATTCGATACATCCAACTGAAAGCACGTCTTTTATGCTACATATTTCATGTTAATCGTCGATCATAATCATATGGCTATTTCTCCATTCACAAATGTTCTTCCAGTCATACTGAATAAAGGTCTATTCCCTTATCTCATGCTGTACTACTTCTAGATTCTGCTCTTTGTTGCATTATGGCTAACTTGTAGGAACTGCATTCCTTGGCATATTTTGTTGTTATGAGTAAATGCTTTTCTGGACATAAGAAATCCCCATGCAGCAGTACCTTAACTTCATAACAAGCTCTAATGTCCTTTAATGTTCAATAATTATTTGTCTCCGCTCACAGACTATGAAAGAATACTACTACTCGACTGTGCATTATGAACACACATGCTGCTAGCACCATAATATAGTGTAACACCAGTTCATTACATATGTAATAAAGTTAATGAATTTTCTGGAAGGTCGCGTCAGCTCTGAAGCTACTTGTACAGTTGTCTCTGGCAACCTATGCATATCTATCCGCATTCCTGCTCTTAACGAACGTTGCTACAATTGTCTTTCTAGCAGACTATTAGAAGCAAGTGCTGACTGCACAGAGATTTCCTTGAGCTGTTTGGTAACAACTCAGTGGTTCAAGATCCATTTCCCACCTTGTTTAAGTATACAGTAGTGATAGAACTACACATGCCGTAGCAGTGCCCGTCTATGACTGAAAATAAGTTAATTTGTTCAATATATACTAAAAAGCTAAAAACAAAAAAGAAGGTTTACGAAGGAATTAATCCCATAGGACGGAAATTAGTAGACACATGTACAAATACAGACAAACAAATGACTACAATTTTAAAAGAGAAAGAGCTCTACAAACTGGGCTAGTGAATAACGCGTTGGTCCATATCTGGCCTTTCCGCAAGTAGTTATTCGTCTTGGCATTGATTAAAACAGTTGTTGTGTGTCCTTCTGAGGAATCAAAACCAACAATATCAGAGGCCAAAGAGCAAAACTGGCACGAAAACAGCATGAAATTACCATTTTTTTTACCAAAAATAGAAATTTTCACAGAAATGAGGAAAACCACATTAATGGAGGAAAAATAGTCAAGCTGTATCTTGCTTATTACTTCGAGCTTCATCATCATTGGCTGCTGAGCTTTTTCTACTCCTTTTTTTTCTCTTTCAACATCAATGGCAGTTCTCTACCAATCATAATCTTGAAAAGTTCATCGTCGTCGTCGTCGGCTGATACTCGTATCCGGGTTTGCATTTCTTTCCTGAGATTTCCTTTGTCACGGTTCAGGTGTGGAAGTGTCGTTGATGGCTTAGCAATCCAATCCTAGAGTGGAACAGGTGGCTGAGCCTGGAGGAGTTTACGTCTCCGGCGTTTGTCATCCTCCATTCTTCGACGTTCCAGCTCAAAGTTTTGAAGAGCATTTGAGGTAACTGAGCGCCAGCGACTTCGGTCTTCTGCTATTGTGGACCAGTTACTCGGATCGATCCTTATAACGTTTGAGAGGGGCACCTCGTGGCCTTTTACCTGTGCTCACTTCGCTGTACAGATTACGTGCTGCCCATGTAGCATTTGGACGCCTTACAGAGCGTGTCATCCTGAATAAAGACCTAAAACTGTACACCAAACTGATGGTGTACAAAGCTGTAGTCATTTCCACCATGCTACATGGTTGCGAAACCTGGACGTTATATCGCTGAGCTCTGAAGAAACTAGAACGCTTCAAATTTTTAAATTTGCTGATTCTCACTTTATTCCTCACCTTACATTTAGGCTTGGCATCTTCAACATGAACTGCCTTCAGTAGTTCCTTCTCATTTCCTTTGCTTACATCTGTTGGCTTCATCTTTACCGTTGAAAGTTCATGCATTAACTCGAACCATCCATCTTGATCATTCCAACACATTTCTACTTCTTCTTTCCGTAAGTACCAGGCCTTTCATTTACTTAGAAAAATTTTTCTATAGAATAAATTTTCTGTTCACACCCAACCTTTGTTTAGTCATAAAAAACCCAGGAATTTCACATACACTTTGTCATCCTTCTTCCTCAAGAGTTTCTCAACAGGCTATACGTGTGGAAACTTCATCTTCTATAGCTGATGTTCATTAAAAATTTCTTTCCCTCCTTCCCCTCCAAGGTATTCAGCTTGTATGAAACTGGCTTAGAGAAAACAGCTCGATCAACCATAAGAAATTTTGTTAACTAGTTGACTTTGTAGCCCTTTTGTAAAATTTTTAAATTTGCTGATTCTCACTTTATTGCTCACCTTACATTTAGGCTTGGCATCTTCAACATGAACTGCCTTCAGTAGTTCCTTCTCATCTTCTTTCGTTACATCTGTTCGCTCCATCTTTACCGTTGAAAGCATCCAGTTATTGTACTCATCAACCAACTTTTCAACCAGTTCAATTGATTTGTAGTTACCCTGAACAGCAAACTCTTTGCACATTTTCTTCCATTGGTGTTCCGTTAAATCCTTCGACAAAAGATGCATTCGTCTCTCAAAATGTTGAGTACCGGTTGATATCTCGTTTCTTCGCCACTTTTCAAAATTGTTTGTTGTAAAAATTTTTACCGTTTCTGTCTGCACATTTTTTTCCGAAGGCATCCTCCACATATTTGTCGTTACATGCGATGGCCGATGCAAAATTTGAGAAGACATTGATGACAGTCAATAAACATTTGGGTCTTTTGTTAATTTTTTAAATGGATTTCAGAGTACCAGAGTCCATTTCTATTACGTCAGCTAGCCATCAATCGTATATGAAAAGTTGGATGACATTACTTCTTTTAAAAAATTTTCCCAAGTTTTCTGTAGTTCGTTGGTGGTTTCTTCACGAACATTCACTACCTCTCTAGCGGCTACAATTTTTTTGACAAATTTACTTTTCTTTCTCTTACATACTGTAGGAAGACCTTCATCAAAGTGAAATATTCTCCCGACATAGTAGTATAGTTCATGTTGACCTAGGTCGTCAACCAATTGTCTTGGTGTTAGCACCAAATAAATCGAAGACAAACTTCTTCTCGTTGTCTTTGTGGTAACGCGCCAAGTGTGTGTCAACGTTAACAGAAGTATCTAAATTTACCGCTCCACACACAACACTTTTTGGTTGACTGGTTAGTTCACCGATCATGCAAATACCACGAAAGTGGCTGATTTTCAACTGTTTTGCCAACTTTGCTAGGTTAAAATTTGGTTGAGCTTTGTAGCTCCCTCATTCTCTATTGCATGGTTGTGTCCCTTCTGTTCTTCCAATACTACATCGTTCTTTTGTTTTGTCGTGATTACGTTTTGCAATGGCAACAACGCCACCAGGCAGTGAACGAATTACTCCTGGTGCGGCAAGTAAAATTGGTAGAAATCCTCCTTTATGTTAGGGTAGTCCTGACCCTTAATTCTTTCTCATAAGATATCCAATAATTTTTTACGAGACGTATGCCTAGAGTTATGAGTAGGTTTACACCAGTATTTTGCTTGTCTTTCCTCGTCCGTTGCGAGTCAGTCAAAAACTCGTGATTGCTGTAGAGCGGATAGTTGCTGAGTTTAGTCTTCCCACTCGGCAGAACACTGTAGTCAATCGTGAAATTGTTCATTTACGCAGACAAAAAAGATGAACCATTTTTATGAACCTCATCTGTTGTCATCCAAGCCATGGCTAGTTTTCCTTTTCCATACACTATTCCTCTTATTGTCATTGCAGGCAATTTTTAACCAAATGAAGCATATTCCGCTTGCATTTGTCCCTTTGGGGCCGACTGCCGTTCTTTGCCAGCTCTACGTGTTTTATCTAGACCTTTGTGGTATCTGTAGACTACGTCACGTCTTTTGCCTATTTCATACAACGGATTAATTCCTTGTTTCCTTGAGCCAGTCTTTCATCCAGTGTTGTTCCTGGACCACAATAAATGTGTCCTGGTAGATGCCTTTCGAACGCAAGTTCGTTGATCATCGTTTTCACCAAGCCTTTACCATACTTTTCACTTTAGCGGAATGTATGCGGAAGATTGTTCAAATATCTGACTCCTGGGAATGTTGATGAATAAGTTACTGTATTTATTCCGCAACATCTGTTTTACTACCTATATTTTCAGTGTTAAAATATTTGTTGCCTTCCATCTCCTCACCATGGATACTCATTAATCTATCTCGTAACTGATGTACATCATTCATCCAGATATACTCGACTGCTTTGTCTGTGTACATATTTATGACGACTTCACCCACTTTCTCATCAGCATTTGAACGAATGGTCAACACTTTGATCAAACTTCAGTCTTGGGAAGAAAAGGTCAACCATTTCTCTTACCAAATAAATGTTCTTGGCCACCACTCATGAACCATGGACCTTGCTGTCGGTGGGAAGGCTTGCGTGCTTCAGCAATACAGATAGCTGTGCCATAAGTGCAATGGAGGGGTATATGTTGAGATGCCTGACACACGTGGGGCTCCTCAAAAGGGCCAGTAGCCTTTTCAGTAGCTGCAGGGGCAACAGTCTGGACGATTGACTGATCAGGCTTTGTAACACTAACCAAAACACAATATCTGTGCTGGCACTGCGAACGGCTGAAAGCAATGGGAAACAAGCCCTAATTTTCCCCCAGAATATGCAGCTTTACTGTATTGTTAAATGATGATTTTGTCCTCGTGGGTAAAATATACCGGAGGTAAAATAGCCCCCATTCGGATCTCCAGGCGAAGACTACTCAGAGGACGTCGTTATCAGCAGAAACAGAACTGGCGTTCTACAGAGCATAGCGTGGAATGTAAGATTCCTTAATCGGACAGGTAGGTTAGAAAATTTAAAAAGGGAAGTAAATGGGTTAATGTTAGATATGCTGGGAATTAGTGAAGTACGGAGGCAGGAGGAACAAGACTTCTGGTCACGTGAATGCAGGCTTATAGAAACAAAATCAAGTAAGGATAATGCACGAGTAGGTTTAATAATGAATAAAAAATATAGGAACGCGGATAAGCTACAACGAAAAGCATAGTGAACACATTAGTGTAGCCAAGATAGACCCGAAGCCCACGCCTACCACAGTAGTACACGTTTATATGGCAACTAGCTCCGCAGATAATGAACAGATTCAAGAAATTTATGTGAGATAAAAGAAATTATTCAGATAGTTAAGGGAGAGGAAAATGTCATAGGAGAAGATAGAGAATGAGAAGTAGTAGGTGAATGTGGATTAGGAGTAAGAAATGAAAGATGAAGCCGCCTGGTAGAATTTTGCACAGAGCATAACTTAATCATTACTAATACTTGTTTTAAAAATCATGAAGGAAGGCTGTATACATGCAAGAGGCCTGAAGACACTGGAAAGTTCAAAAATGGTTCAAATGGCTCTGAGCACTACGGGACTTAGCTTGTGAGGTCATCAGTCCCCTAGAACTTAGAACGACTTAAACATAATTAACCTAAGGACATCACACACATCCATGCCCGAGGCAGGACTCGAACCTGCGACCGTAGCGGTCGCGTGGTTCCAGATTGTAGCGCCTAGAACCGCTCGGCTTTCCCGGCCGGCCCGGAAGGTTTCAGATAGATTGTATAAAGGTAAGACAGAGATTGAGGAAACAGGTTTTAAATTTACAGGGGCAGATGTGGCCCTGACCACAATTTATTGTTTATGAACTATAGACTGAAATTGAAGAAACTGCAAAAGGTAGGAATTTAAAGAGATTGGACCTGAATAAATTGAAAGAACCATAGGTTGTAGAGCGTTTCAGAGGGAACAAGATCGAGAGCTATCAGTTCTGTCCGTCCCCAGGAAACGAGAAGATGAAAGACAAACTAAATACTCCCAACAAGGATCATCCGTTCTTCTAGTCAGCCTCGTCACGCTTGACTTCGTCTCTTGCCGATGAGACAGCTATGAAAGGTCACATCCTCAACAACGGGAAGATAGAGAGTATGAAAGATGTTCTTGGTGGGTTCTTCAAAGCTTATATATAAAGAAGTGATAGTGACGTAAGAAGGCGATCTAACAGTATGTTTCACATGAAGTTGAGGTGCCAGCGATGCCATTCTTCGTTAGTCTGATCGAAATGACGCCGTTGTTGAAGTAGTAGGTATGCTTCCAAAGGTAGGCAAAATTGTTGTCGAGAGTGTGGCAATCCGTGCTGCCGCAGTAAGATGCGCACCAGAATATTTGCTCAAACTACTACAAGAAAGGCCTCAAATCTGAAAATTCCCATTTATTTCTTTGAAGCACAGACAGTCGAGATGACAGGACTGAGCAGCAAAAGAAATTTCGAGCTAGATGTCACAAATTACTACATTTCCTAAGAGTTTGGCATGCCTCACCGAATTTTCGTTCTGATCCAAACTAATTGCAAAAATAATCAGTTGGCTGACTCTTCCCTGTTCGATCACGTCCAGCTTCAGAACGCCTACCTGACGAATAGGGGAAACGAAGTTTTTCCTCAATAAATGTGGAAACCCGACCCACCTGGCGACATTCTGAAAGCTTACGGTGCTTTTCGTGATTTGAAATGTGCGACACAGGAGAGGGGTGACTTTAACTTAAATCTATTCAGTTTCGTCCAAAATTATTCCATCTGTGTCTTAGACATGTCAGTAATCATAACTGCATTGGCAACGCAAAATATGACAATGAAGCTGTGTGCAACGTTCAACGGTAAAATTCCGAATGATGCACATGTCTATATAATCATATATGGCAAGATAACATTTGATATACGACGCTCGACACAGAATTGTCAGTGAAATTTTTTAAGAATTTTCTGTACGAAGTGACTTCTGAAGTAATCTTTCGACTCTGTCCAGTCTTAAGACTGCTTCCTCTGGCTCTTACATTTCCATTAGTCTTATGTGTTTTGCCGTTAGTTCATGCCTTTTCATGTCTGCAGGCCCCCCTCACCCACACACACACACACATTACATTTATGTCAGTGTTACTCCTATGTTGTCGATGACAAATTTTACATCTGTTTGCACGTTTATCCATAGCTAATAGATTTATAAAAACGCAGTCACAAGTTTAATTTCTTGGCACTTACTATATATTTTTTGTTGCTTTCTTCTCTTTCGTCATCCCCCACGGAATATAACACTCAGAGTTCTTTGTTGGTGAGATTCTTTATTTTTTAGATATTTTATGACATTCTTTGCCTGTGTTATAATGTTTCTCCATCATTTACATATGTGGTTGAAAGTCATCGAGTGACTTCTCCTTATAACCGTGAATTCGTCTTTATGTCACCACCATTTATGTAGAAAAAAGCCTTGGTATGTTTAAAGTCGAATTGCTTCAAGATCTTTTTCTACATAAATGGGTAAACGTGAGGTAAGAATACCTGCCCTTTCTTGTTTTGTAACCGTGTGTTACCCTGATAAAGATGAAGTGTCTGCCTTTATAATCAGTTGAGTGATTAACACGTTTTTCATTTGTTTAATCCCGATGACGACGAAATTCGTGCAGTTTATGAGTATTACCAACAACGTAATTGGGTAAGTAGTGCTCGTACGGGAGTATATCTATTATATTTTTCAGGTCTATATCTTATTGTTGTGAGGAATCAACGCTTGTTTATTCACTAATTTGAGACGACTTCACTTCTATCACGTATCTTCGTACCAGGTTCATCGTTCTTTATTTTTCAACGTCGATGAACAATCTTTGCACTCTTGAAGCCACATTATATCCTTCATTACACATGTTTTGACTCCTTTCGAATTTTCTTTCTTTCTTGCTATCAACTTTACTAACATACATTTTTGCTCTCATACAAAAAAATTCTTTCATTATTGTTCCATTGCACTGATCCTTCATCTTTCCTACAACTTTCTTGTTCACTGGCGGTACACTGTAAATACTCTCTGTTCGATAGTCACTTGTGTCAACTTTTTCGATCATCAGTTCATCTCATCGTAGAAATCTTCAGACTCTTTGTTTTAGATGATGCTGCCAGTGCCTTCGTAACTAAGTTCAGTTTTTTCTCCGTATTTAACCTTCATCATGTTGTGGTACAGGTCGCACATTGACTGTACACGTCGAGTACGCTCATACCAACAAAACATGGCTTGTTGAAGACGATTTTTACCTTCTAGAATGAAACTTTCACTCTACAGCGGAGTGTGCGCTGATATGAAACTTCCTGGCAGATTAAAACTGTGTGCCGGATCGAGACTCGAACTCGGGACCTTTGCATTCGCGGGCAAATGCTCTACCAACTGAGCTACCCGAGCACGACTCACGCCCCATCCTCACAGCTTTACTTCTGCCAGTACCTCGTCTCCTACCTTCCAAACTTAATCTGCCAGGGGGACGAGTACAGTAATCAGGTCCAGATGGATGTGAGTTGCAGTGGCTATGCAGAAATGCAGAAGATTGCACAGGCTACGGTAGCATGTACAGCTGCATCAAACCAGTCTTCGGACTGAGGACTATAACAACAACAACAACAACGATTTTGTCAGTTTCTTGAATAAATTTTCGAAAAGTAGCAAAGAAAAGAATATTAGGAAAGATTTAGGATAAGAACTCTTTGACCCTCTTGGACAACTACATCTTCCTTGTTTCTTCAGAGAAAGTCATAAATGACTTCACAACAAGGTTCTGCCAAGGAATAAACAAGAAAATTTGTCTGGAGGGCACTACCGAATATTAGACCTTAACGTTCTGCCGAAGATGAGGACTAGGACAAGAACGAATAAATGAAAACGTTAAGAGAGGAATCATCCCGGCGTAATCAAATCAGGGAAAACATGAAAACGTAAATCCTCACGACCGAAAATGTTTGAAACGTCCTAAACGTGAGATCAGGCTCTTAACTACCATAACACGGCGCTCCTTCTAGCTCCATGTGGCGTGCTCAACGATTCTGCCAAAGCCTTCCATTGCACGGATCTCAGAATTCCCCATGGGCAACTTAAGTGATACGATGTTGATGGGATCCTTTTCGCATTTATAGTTACCACATTGACAAACTATAACACAGAAATAAAAATTGTAGCACAGAGTGGGAGGCATTAAGACAACGCAACTGCTACCGACCATTAACTGTTCACGTAAATAGCTTCGTTCTGTCTTGCGTGCTTCATTTATAACAACAAATCGCTGCGTACTTTTATTCTTCGCCTGTCTGTTACGAAGGAACATAGTCCCTTGTGATGCCGTCTGTATCGGGATCAGGCGAAAGGCCTGACACAAACACTTTAGTACAGTGACCAAATGTGACAAAATACGTATGTTGATCATCTGTCTGTTTTATGTGTATCAGTTGGGAAAGAATTTTTTACTACGTTTTCAGAGTGTTGTGCCATCCCCATGACATTAGTGTGAAAACCTACGAAACTAATGCGGCGATATTAAAAACAATCGTATTGATAAAAGTCATAAAGACGATGTGTTGTGATTATTGCAGTGAAGGGGATGCAACGCACTTCCCTGGGGCACACTCGAGGTTACTTCCACGTCTGACGGAGAGTCTCCATCCGAGATAACAAGCTGCATCCTCCCGACAAAAAATCCTCGATACACTGACAAACACCGCTTGTACGCCACATTGTCGTACTTCTGACAATAGACGTAACTGGTACTGAGTCAAATGCTTTTCGGAATCGAGAAATACCGCACCTACCTGATTGGCTTGATCCGAAGCTTTCTGTATGTCACGAGGGAAAAATGCGAGTTGGGTTTCACATTACCGATGTTTTCAGGGGCCATGCTGGTTGACATGGAGGAGATCATTCCGTTCCACATACCTCATTACGTTTGAACTCAGGATATTGGACGGTAGTTTCGTGGATCACTTCTGCTACCCGTCTTGTAGGCAGGTGTCATCTGTGCCTCTTTCCAAGAGATGGGCACGGTTTTTTGTTGGAGGGGTTAGTTGGAAGAGGGGCTTACACAGTCTCTATAGAGTCTGACAGGTATTCCATCGGGCCAAAGAGTTTTGTTTAGTTTTAACAATTCCAACAGTTTCTCAATGCCACTGACACTTTGTTTTTACTCGTGTGAGGACTAAATTCTATTGGGTTTTCCTTCGTGAAGGAACATTTGAAAACGGAATTAAGCATTTCAACCTTTGCTTTACTACCCTCAATTTCATTTCCTGCCTCATTTGCTAGGAGCTGGACCATAACTAACTGACTAACAAACCAACAGTATTTAGATATTGTGCTGCCGTACACCTTCGCCACCTCACCGGTCGGCACTGGGAAACCCTGTATAGAAGGCACTGCTGAACTAGGCGCGCCTATGGTCGAGAAGACCAAGACACGCCCCCAGGCTCCACGCTGATAACGCCCCCTGGGCAGCGTGCATATCGGCCGCTGCCTCCGACCGACCTGTCTCAAGCTCTCAATCTCAGCACCCAAGTGCGTCGCATTGTGCTCCAGTCGTCCACAGTGATAGTCATCAACTTAGTTAGCTGTGAGGTCATCGCATATACACTACTGGCCATTAAAATTGCTACACCACGAAGATGACGTGCTACAGGCGCGAAATTTAACCGACAAGAACAAGATGCTGTGATATGCAAATGACTAGCTTATCAGAGCATTCACACAAGGTTGGCGCCGGTGGTGACCCCTACAACGTGCTGACATGAGGAAAGTTTCCAACCGATTTCTCATACACAAAGAGCAGTTGACCGACGTAGCCTCGTGAAACGTTGTTGTGATGCCTCGTGTAAGGAGGAGAAATGCGTACCATCGTTTCCGACTTTGATAAAGGTCGGATCGTAGTCTATGGCGATTGCGGTTTATCGTATCGTGACATTGCTGCTCGCGTTGGTCGAGATCCAATGACTGTTAGGAGAATATGGAATCGGTGGGTTCAGGAGGGTTATACGGAACGCCGTGCTGGATGCCAACGCCATCGTATCAGTAGCAGTCGAGATGCCAGGCATCATATCCGCGTGATTGTAACAGATCGTGCAGCCACGTCTCGATCCCAGAGTCAACAGATGGGGACGTTAGCAAGACGACAACCATCTGTACTAACAGTTCGACGACGATTGCAGTAGCACGGACTATGAGCTCGTAGACCATTGCTGCGGTTACCATTGACGCTGCATTACAGACAGGAGCACCTGCGATGGTGTACTCGACGACGAACCTGGGTGCACGAATGGCAAAACGTCATTTTTTCTGATGAATCCAGGTTCTGTTTACAGCATCACGATGGTCAATCCGTGTTTGGCGACATCGCGGTGAACGCACATTGGAAGCGTGCATTCGTCATCGTCATATTGGCGTATCACATTGCTTGATGGAATGGGGTGCCATTGGTTACACGTCAAAGTCACCTCTTGTTCGCATTGACGGCACTTTGAACAGTGGAGGTTACATTTAAGATTTGTTACGACCCGTGGCCCTACCCTCCATTCGATCCCTCAGAAACCCTACATTTCAACAGGATAATGCACGACCGCATGTTGCACGTCCTGTACGGGCCTTTCTGGATACATAAAATGTTCGACTCCTGCCCCGGCCAGCACATTCTCCAGATCTCTCACCAATTGAAAACGTCTGGTCAATGGTGGCCGAGCAACTGGCTCGTCACAATACACCAGTCACTACTCTTGACGAACTGTGGTATCGTGTTGAAGCTGCATGGGCAACTGTACCTGAAAGCCCCATCCAAACTCTGTTTGACTTAATGCCCAGGCATATCGAGGCCGTTATTACGGCCAGAGGTGGTTGTTATGGGTACTGATTTCTCAGGATCTATGCACCCAAATTGCGCGAAAATGTAATCACATGTCAGTTGTTGTATAATATATTTGTCCAATGAGTACCCATTTATCATCTTTATTTCTTCTTGGTGTAACAATTTTAATGGCCAGCAGTGTAGTTCAAATGCTGACACGGATAGGGTTCAGGAATTGGTACATGTTATCTGATTGCTGTTAACCACAGAAATTCAGACTACACGCTATTGAAGTTAAGTATTCAATCGATTCCTGTAATAAAGTGTATGGCAACCGCGTTTGCATCTTGTGTTGTACAGAGAAGAAACTGGCCACCCAGTCCTCATCCAGCCAGAACCACAAAACGTTACAGAAGGCACAGCCACAACAGATAACAACAGAACAAGATCATTTGAGAATATTCTGGTACCAGAGTCATTGAAAGTGTCATTCATTGCTCTTTTAAGAGCCAAACGCATTTCATTAAGCATTTCGCTATTTGTAGGTCTATGGTTTGTTTTATACCTATTATGCAGTAACCTCTGTTTCTTTAAAGCTTTCTTTGCTGTGACTGTTTACCATGTACCATCCCTCCCATTATGAACTGTCCTACACATACACTATGTAATTAAAAGTATCCAGACCCCGCCCCCTCCCAAAATATACGTTTTTCATATTAGGTGCATTGTGCTGCCAACTACTGCCAGGTACTCCATATCAGCGAGCTCAGTAGTCATTGGACATTGTGAAAGAACAGAATCGGGCGCTCTGCAGAACTCGCGAACTTCCAACGTGGTCAGGTGATTGGGTGTCATACTCCTAAACAGCTCTAGGTCCACTCTTTCCACTGTGATAGTGAAGTGGAAACGAGAAGGGACAAGTACAGCACAAAAGTGTGCAGGTCGAGCTCGTCTGTTGGCTGATAGAGACCACCGACAGTTGAAGAGGGTCGCAATGTGTAATAGGCAGACATATATCCAGACCATCACACAGGAATTCGAAACTATACTATACCAGGGTCCATTGAAACTACTACGACATTTAGTCGGGAGGCGAGAAAACTTGGATTTGATGGTCGAGCAGCTGCTCATAAACCACACATCGCGAAGGAAAATGCCAAACGACGCCTCTATTGGTGTAAGGAGCGTAAACATTGGACGATTGACAATGGAAAAACGTTGAGTGACGAACCACGGTACATAACGTGGCAATCCGATGGCAGGGTGTGGGTATGGCGAATTACCGGCGAACGTCATCTGCCAGAGTGCTAGTGCCAATATTAAAATTCGGTGGCGGTCGTGTTACGGTGTGGTCGTGTTTTTCATGGAGGGGTTTTGCACCCTTAATTGTGCCACTATTACAACACAAGCCTACGATGATTTAAATACCATCTTGCATCCCACTGTTGAAGAGCAATTCAAGGATGGCGATTGCATCTTTCAACATGATTGAGCACCTGTTCATAATGCACGGCCTGTGGCGGAGTGGTTACACAACAATAACATCCCTGTAATGGACTGGCCTGCACAGAGTCCTGACCTTAATCCTACACAACACCTTTGGGATGTTTTCGTGCCAGGCCTCACCGACTGACATCAATACCTCTCTTTGGTGCAGCACTCCATGAAGAATGGGCTGCCATTCCCCTAGAAACGTTGCAGCATCTGATTAAACGTATGCCTGCGAGAGAGGAAGCTGTCATCAAGGCTAAGGGTGGGCCAACACAATTCCAGCATTACCGATGGTGGGCGCCACGAACTTGTAAGACTTTTTCAGCCACGTGTCTGGGCACTTTTGATCACATAGTGTGTGTAAGAAAATGAAACACCTACTGTAGACCTTAAGATGTCTTCTATCGTCTGGCCACCAGTTTCGGTGCTTCAGTCCAACATCTTCAGGACTGAGGTGATGCTGAAGGGGTTAACACCATCCATATACACCAAGCGTCATCGGCCAACATCTATAGCTGTTTACACACACCATCTGTAACTGTGATGTTGACTCTCCAGCCATGAACTTAACAGTTGAAACTGGTTTCCATACAGTAAATGAAATCATAAGGACGGCTGTAGGTGTTTCATTCTCTGACACAAGATTTTGCGCACCCATCATAATCTTCAAAAAGTAGGGACATATAACGCCACTCGATTATATGGCGCGCAATGTGGTAACCCTGCAGCTGTGCAATATCCTCAAGTGTGACTTACATGCGTTTTGCTCAGACCATTAGCGAAAATTGTCTCCATTGACAAAGCCACTGAGGTGGAAGTGAACTTTATCGAAAATTGGCAGGTTGTTAATGAAACTATCGTGCATTTTTGCTAACTTGCGTTCAGCATATTGTGTACCCATCCGCAGAGCGTTGAAGTTGCCTTACGATCTGCAGCTTGTATACTTTCAGTGTTTCCAGAATGAGATTTTCACTCTGCAGCGGAGTGTGCGCTGATATGAAACTTCCTGGCAGATTAAAACGGTGTGCCGGATCGAGACTCGAACTCGGGACCTTTGCCTTTCGCGGGCAAGTGCTCTACCAACTGAGCTACCCAAGCACGACTCACGCCCGGTTCTCACAGCTTTACTTCTGCCAGTATCTCGTCTCCTACCTTCCAAACATTACAGAAGCTCTCCTGCGAACCTTGCAGAACTAGCACTCCTGAAAGAAAGGATATTGCGGAGACATGGCTCAGCCACAGCCTGGGGGAGCTTCTGTAAAGTTTGGAAGGTAGGAGGCGAGATACTGGCAGATGTAAAGCTGTGAGAACGGGGCGTAGCTCAGTTGGTAGAGCACTTGCCCGCGAAAGACAAAGGTACCGAGTTCGAGTCTCGGTCCGGTACACAGTTTCAATCTGCCAGGAAGTTTCACTTTTAGTGTTCTTTGGACGCTGGAACGATGCAGCTGTGAGGAATTTGCATGATGCGGAACAGAGTGAAAAGTGCTTGTTACGAAAGCAGTTCGCACGGCCCCGATTTTATCTCGGGTGTGAGCTGTTCACGGACTCCCTGCGGACTGCTTCTTCAGTGTAGAGTCCGTCACTTAAAATAGCACTGGGGGGGGGAAGACGGCAAAATTCTCAATGCGCGGCATTCACAGTTCCATACTTGTAATACCGCAGAGGCATGCCGCACTCCGCCCCACTGCCCCAAGTTTACTGTCCACTAAATGGCGAGACAGTGCGAGCAGCGTGTAGTGGATAATTCGGTGTCGCCAGCCTCACAGCACGCCCACAACATGTTCCAAAATTTCCTATTCTCTTGAGTCGCCCTGTACTAAGCACTTCCAGTAAAACTAAAATTATATATCGCTGTAATTACTGGTAATGACTACATCAAATCGCCACTAGATGTCCCTATGTAGATGTCAACTTCTCTACGATAGTCAGGAAGGAATTCGCAATTCTAGTTTGAGCTAAAAAGAATGAATGCAACATCTCATTCGGTTTGATTCTCTGTAGTATTTTTATGAAATTTCTATGTTTACCGTCGCAAGCATAATCTCTTTTGCCACAATGAAGCTGGAGCAGTGCAAGGGAGACAATGGTACTCACGGGGGAGCGTCGGTGTTCGTTATCGAAACTTACATGACAACGATTTCGTGCAAACGTTGTGGTCTGGTGTTTGCTGAGAAGTAGTGCCAGCAAAGAATGCCCTACAGCGCTTATTCCGAAAATGGGTCACACCGGATCTGTTTCCAAGAAGTAAAAGAAAAATAAAACATTCAGAAACGTGCCCACACACCAGAAAATGTGGCTGTAGTTCACCAGAAAATGTTTCCGAGTCCTTCCAAATCAACTTGACACCTGTCACAAGAGGCCGGCACATTACTTCTATCGTGCGGGCGAGTACTCCACCTGGATCCGCACGTCTATCGCTACCGAGTGACTATTTTCTGCATTGAAACCAGCACATGCTCTTCATCACCTGCAGTTTTGTGAGTGGCTGTTCACCGAGTTAATAATGTATGGCCTGGACATAGATCTGTTCTTTATGTGGATAAAGCTTACTTTCACCTCAGTGCTTATGTCAACTCACAGAATTACAGGTTCTGCGCAGCGGAGAATCCATTTAACTTCCGTGAACCACCACTGCATGATCATATGGTTGACGTTTAGTGTGCAGTGTCTGCACGTGACGTTATTGGTCCCACCTTCTTTCATCAGACGCTGACCTCGGCGCTTTACATTACGAACATTTTGAAACCATTTGAGCCATTATTAACGGAGGCTGAAAAGACCTACAGTTACTTCCAACAGCATGGAGCAACTGCTGACACAGCTGACCAATGCTTGGAACACATTCACACAATCTTCACGTATGACAGAGTTGTTAGCATAGACCAGCTCTAGCTAGCCATCCAGGCAACTTTATATGTCAGTGTGCAATTACTTTGTGTGGGGAGCCCTCAATTCGAAGGTGTATCGCAACAATCCTCATAGTTTTCAAGAACTACTACAAAATATTCCGGATGAGGCAGCAGCAACTCCAGCACTCTAGCTTTGATCCGCCTTCAGCAACTTGGTGACCAGAGTCCAAAAGTGCCTGGACGTGGATGGCGGTCACTTTTAGCATATGCTGTAGTCATCTTAGTACCGTATTTTCTTTCCTCCGCTGTGTTTATTCGTATCCTGGAAATCTGTTCTTCTGCCCACTTTAATTTTCCCCATCCTGTACACACACACACACACACACGCACACGCACACACACAAACACACACACAATAATGTATACAGGGTTAATGACCTAATACTTGAACCTCATATATCGCAGAAATGGAAAGTGCTATTATGTGTAGTTTCACAAAATGGATTCTAAATCTGGGGCTTCTCTTGATAGCTAATAAAAAGATTGTAATAATCCAGTCTATTGTTTCTACTAACATACAATTCTTCAAAACAAATTAAACGATGCTTATTGCCATTAACAAAGAAAAAGCAGGGCAAATTACATTGTCAGAGGTGTTTGTTATAGGATTCTAGTGCAAGCCGTCATGTTTTGTATCCCTCGTCGACACTTGTTCGTGGTATTCAACCTGCATAGTTGCTAGGTACAGCGTTATGTTTGCCTGCAGTGTGCTTGTGTCTGTTACTGTGTGACAGGTCAGGCAGAGGGTCATGAGTGGACTGTGGGATTTTCCAAATACAGAAAAAGCCGACATACTCGTGCTATATGGAGAGTGTAGGAAGACCTTCACAAAAATTATCTGTTATTCCAATATCGAACAGTGCGTCCAGAAAACGAACACCTGTATCTCTCTGTGTGAGCTCTGATTTCCCTCATTTTATCATAGTGATCGTTTCTCATCATGTAGGTCGGCTCAACAAAGTAACAAAATATTTTCGCTGTCAGAGGAGAACGTTTGTGATTGAAATTTCCTGAGACGATACTGCCGCAACGAAATACGCCTTTGTTTTAATGACATCCACACTAAATCCGGCATCATGTCAGTGACATTCTTTCCCCTATTTCTCAGTAATACGAAACGGGCTGCTCTTCTTTGAACTTTCTCGATGTGCTCCGGAAATCCTAACCAGTAAGAACTGCACACCTAGCACCAGCACTCCAAATGAGGACGGACAAGTGTACTATAGGCAGTCTCTTTAGTATATCTGTTACGTTATGTAACTGTTCTGCCAATGAAATGCATTCTTTGGTTTACATTCTCCACAACATTTTCTATGTGTTCTTTCCAATTTAAGTTTTTCGTAATTGCTATTCCTAGGTATTTAATTGAATTTACTGCCTTTAGATTTGGTTGGCTTGTCGTGCAACCGAAGTTAACAGATTCCTCTTAGTACTCATGTGGATGACCTCTCACTTATTATTTAGGATCTACGGCCAATTCTCGCCCAATACACATATCTTTTCTAATCGTTTCGCAATTCGTTTTGGACTTCTGATGACTTTACTAGACGATAAGCGACAGCATCATCTGCAAAGAAACCAAGATGGCTGCTCAGATGTCTCCTAAATTGTTTACGTAGATCAGCAACAAAATAAGATCTACAACACTACTTTGGGGAATACCAGAAATCAGTTCCAGTAAATCCAATCACATAACTGAGACGATATTCCATAAGCATGCAACTTGACTACAAGCTGCTTGTGAGGGTAATGCAGCTAGTCTTCAAAGGAAATTGCTTATGGTTCACTTGTTAGATGTATCCAATAATATCTGTCATTTGTGCAGGACCCATTCAAAATAAAACTAACTTGAGATACAGTCTGTATAAAACTAAAGGCAGCACGAATGGTACACTTGTTTGGCTCGCAAAAGAGCATAATGGAGACCAGTTGAGGCTTGAATATATATTGCACACAAGAACTTTAAGCAGCGAGTCACTCTTTCCAGTCTGCATCCGTGAATGGAATGTACAACAACATACATATGTCGCACAAGGAGAAATATCGTCTGCCATGCACTTCATAGTAGTGTGTAGAGTGTGCGAGTAAATGTAGATGTTGCAGTTATTGGACATTTAAAGCAGCTATTCGGTTCTGATTTCCTTTAAGGCTGCATGTCTGTAACATGGCTAATTTAAAAACAAAAAGGGGAAACACGTACCTTCAACTTTTGGAGTTACAGGGATTTTACTTTATGTGTGGTTGTGGCCCATCGCCCTTACACCTCAGTAAGAAATTTATCTATCGTCTGCCTACCAACAACGTTGCTTGCAGAAAGGTTGCGAAACTGTAACTCTCTTGTTTCTATGTCCACTTCTAATGTGTTAATCCTGCTACACTTAATTGTGTTCCTGTCCCGTGGTCCGCTACGTAATCATATTAATCTTTTCAGTTAATTTTTGTATATGTTATTATTACTGCGGTAATAAATCAGTCTTCCATTGTTCACGCAGTTACCGGCACATTTATTGCTGCCCAAGTCCCTCACATTCCATCTCACTAATTTTACTTTATTCTGTGTAACAAATTTCATCTCACTGATCCTGACTTTTTGTTTTTTCCTGAACTTCTTCGCATTACCTCAGTAGACTTACGTTTCAATAGTAGTCATTCTACCTGCAGTGTCAAATGAAACCCATTAAGATGAAATTCAAGTTGACTTGTCAAATGATGGTTCTAACTACTGGAAAAATACATTAATATCTATCTCTTTACCATTGTTAGAAAGAGATGAATGCATAAGTCAGTCCTCTTCTAAAAGAACGTTGCGTGAAGCTAAAATATGCTGTGAAGTTGGCATTCCTATCAGGATGCATGTAGCTTTTTGTTTATGTGACTGGAAGAACAAAAATAGAATGGCACACACATAGGAAAGGACCGAAATTTACTGCTGAGTTAGCAGCAATACAATTTAGATTTTGGCATATATCTTTTCTATTTAGCTCAAAGGACAGTAAGTTTAATAAAAGACTCTAGAAGCAAAATGGTGCAAGCTATGACTTCCAGGCATAGCACACATTATCCATGTTTAATGAACCCTATGGGTAAGAAAAGGAACATAAATAATTGTTTCACTCAGAGCTTTTAGCATTAAGACTGTAATCAATTTATTTGGTCTCACATCCTAGCATGTGGTAACTATGTTTCGTGGGTAAGGTTAAGGTTTAATTAACTGTGAACGAAATGCTTAACAATGAGGTCATTTAAGATGATGCACCAGCTAAGGTGGGACAATAATGGAGATAAAAAACTGATTTGACCCTTTTCAAATAAACAATCAAGGAACCTGATTTAATCGTTTAAGTGAAACCACAGAATATCTAATTACCTTGACTCGATGAGGATTTGAGGGTAAGTCGTCATTGACATGAATCTAGAGAATTAGCCAATCCACCACCTAACTGAGTGCTCATAGTTTTGCAAAACTAGTTAAAACTTTTGCAACATGGAAGTAGTGTTATGAAGTGAATGTGAAAAACATTTGGGAGATCGTATTATGAAGAAAGCTAAGATAAAGAGCTAAATTTTTATTTTGTTTCATCTCTTCCATGGTAAAAAAATGCAATAATACTACAGTAGTGATTTTTTCTTTGGATCAGCTTCAGAGTGTCAGAGGTTATTTCAGAACTCTCAGACAGCTAGCAAACTTGAAGTTTACACCAATGACTAGAAAAAAGGGAAAAATTTACTTGTAGTATTTAATTAATAATTATTTTTAATTGTAATATCTTGCTTGTTTTGATAAACAGCTGGATGTGAAGAAATGGTGAAGGTGAATTTTAATGTTTGGATTCAAAGGAAATATTTGTTTGCCCAAAAAGTCTATTAGAGATAGCCCTGTCCTATCTATTGATGGAGTGCAAGCACTACATTGTCATCTCTAGCTGATACTGAAGTTAAGTTGACTAGGTAATTTAGCCCAAGTATTCAAATATTCATTACTCTAGACGTCATTTCCTAACGTATCTGAACGAAAATGGAGGCTTTATCAAGTGTACGAATATCTGCAGCGTCAGAATCACTTAGAGGGAGACCCTATTCGTCTCGTGAGTCGCGAGTGTTTAGAAGTCTGCCACTGACACAAAACAGGTGGCATCCAGCTGGAGCCTGTTCCATTTGGAACGCACCTCTTGTTTATGTGGATGTATCAGCAATGAAATACCTTTTTCAATTTTTTTATTATTCAGTAGGCGATTTTAGGTGCAGGCATCACGACTGTATTCTGTTTTGAATTTAGTTTCACTACCCCACATTCACAATGAAATCTTAGAAATTTGCCAACATCAGAGAGTCAATTGACAGATTCCAGAGATTGCTAAACCAGTCTCTTAACTTTAGGAATGGCGAAAGCTTTCATGTTAACTCTTCCTAAAGAACCATGGTTATCTGAATTTATCTTCAGGATGTATATGACATATGATACGTGCATGCCATGTCTTAAGACAGTAAATTAAGTTGTTATAATCTGTTCAGTGACCTCTTAATGTTGATTACATTTGTTCATTGGGTTTTCAAATATCTTGAATATAAGGAACATGGAAATAGGTTGACTGGCGTACTATGATGGAGGCTGAAGTGTTAGTCACATTTACAGAGCTCAAGGATATGCACAAAAGAGGGAGGCCTGCAGAAGGCGTGAAGAAAACAATGTAACACAGAAGGGAAAATGTGATGAGTTCTTTGGCTGTGAATTTAAGATATCAGTCACCCAGAATTGTATTTAGTTATAACCTTTCATGTTACATGTTTCTGAACAACCATGGTTATCTGGAATCATCTTCATGATGGATATCATCCTATGTCTTAAGATAGTGGATTGAGTTGTTGTATACTGTTTAATAACAGTTGAACTTTGATTATTTTTGTTCATTGCCTTTTTATATATCTTGAGTGTATGAAACATAAAAAAGGTTTAGTTATGTAGCATGACGAAGGCTTAAGTGTTAGTCAGAGTTACAGAGCTTAAGGATATCTACTAAAATGGGAGGCCTATGAATGGTTTGAACAAGGCATATTAAAACAGAAGGGAAAGGCAGTGAGTTCTTTGACTGCAAATTTATGTTTTCAGTCACCCAGATTGGTATAAAGTTGAGATGACATTTGAATGAATGTATGGATAAAACTTCATCCACCTAAGGATTGCATTCTATGGGGCAAGAAAACAGTCAGGGGATTAGCTTGAACTTGAAGTAAGATGCATAGTTTGTAGGACTTCAGATGTGACAAAATACAGCTAGTAGTGCTCACTGTGAACAGTACGATATAAATTTAGAATGTGTAGAAAGTATAGAAGGTCACGTACACAGTTCTGATATTCTGGAATAACTGTCATAGTTTCGTGTGACATGTATTACTGGCTTATAAGTGATTGCTGTAGGCTAATTTATACAAATGTTTTGTTAGCACAAAGAGTAATACCAAGAATGAGTGCAGTGAACATACTAATGAGAGCAGTGCCATTTGCATCACTTTTATTCATTTATTAATTGAAGGAAGCTGTAATTTGCTATTGTCATTCCCACTGAATTTAGAGAATAATGGAAATCGCACAGGAAGAATACGTAGGAGAAATCTGTAAGAATAGGCCAAAGGAAGGCAGAAAATATGAAAAATAAATTCACAAAACACAAAGAAAAAATACAGAGTGAGATCAGTGCTGGAGGTCATTGGAGAAAACTATAATTTTAATAAATAAGCCTATTTTGCTTTGGTATTACATTTAATTTCTTGTCTAAAGTTTTTAGACTTTGGAATATGCTTTAAAAGTGTTGCCATATTCATAAGAATACATGAAGTATGAGGTGCCCCATAATAACACTTGACACAGCATTTCACATAGGTGTTTAATCATTTGGACTTTTATTAATTGGTTGCTTAAGGGAGACTAACATACTTATGTTCAGTACTCAGTGCAGGGCATAGTAAATTTTATTCTTAGGTAGTGGTATCTACTCAAAGTGTATTATTAACTGGAACAAGTTTCTACACAGACCACTTCTATAAAAGAAATTTTCCTCTGAAAATAGGTTATATTTAAAAATGAAGTTTAAATCTAAGAATTTAATTAATAATTTAGGTTAATGTAGGAAACCAAAATGTTTAATATAAATAATAATAATTGTTCTTCAGAGAGATTTCCATAGCTAACAACAAAAGACATCCACAATCTCTTTCTTAAGTGTTTAGAAATTTAATAACTTGGATGTGATGATGATGATGATTCTTGTAGTGTACAAAACTAATTCCTGTGCAAAGTGATTATTATTTCTTGCGGCTTATGAGTGTACTTTGATCATCTATAGGGCACATCATTGCAAGTTATGACTATATTCAAATAGTTACATTCTCCAATTTTCACAAAGGAGAGAAGCTAATCATAAGATTGAGTTATGAGAAAGTGGGTAATTCCAACCAGTCAGGTTGTTTTAAGAAATATGAGGTCATTATTTTGTTGGTAGCTATGAAAGGAGATTGGAAAGTTCATGTCCAATATCAGAACCATGAATATGAAGGATGCAAGAAGAAATAGTCAAGTTAATTATGTTTCACTATTTCTCTACTATTACAAGACTTATAGCAGATTCTAGTATTATAAAATATGATTCTCTAATTTACAAACTTAAATGATTCACTCAAATAAAATAAATACAGTACAAAAGAGACCTGCATTATGCAAGAAATGAGTTCATTGACATACCTTGAAGGTAAACTGTGGATTAATTAATTGGTCACTGAGGCTCACCATCAGGGAACCATGTTGTATACTGTATGTCAGAGACAAACAATCTTCACCGACAGGTAATGAAGAAACAGGAAGTGTTAGATGGCCATCATTCTCACCAGCTTCAATTTCTAAATATTTGAAACCTGTCATTATACAGCACTTGTTTATTAAACATTTTCCATATGTTCTACAAGCTTTCATCAAACAACTCAAATATAAACATAATGGGAACAAAAAACTTCCTGGCAGATTAAAACTGTGTGCCCGACCGAGACTCGAACTCGGGACCTTTGCCTTTCGCGGGCAAGTGCTCTACCATCTGAGCTACCGAAGCACGACTCACGCCCGGTACTCACAGCTTTACTTCTGCCAGTACCTCGTCTCCTACCTTCCAAACTTTACAGAAGCTCTCCTGCGAAACTTGCAGAACTAGCACTCATTCTGGATAATGGGAACACTTTCCAACATTGAAGGTGTTGTAGAAATATATATTATTTGAGCTATAAAAATATAACTAAAACAACTGGAAATGTAATATTAAGGCAGTGTAGATGCAAAAATGAGCTGACTGAATTGACAGATAGAGGACATATGTAACATTAAATTAGAGATGTAAATATTGAGCTCTGACTGACTGAAACTACTAGCACAGCAAATGCCAATTTGTTGAAGTTAGTTTCAAACTCGCCAGAAAAAGAATGAGAGGCAGTGAATGAAAGTGTGATGTGTCTCAGTTAATAAACACCGAGTATCTCCCTTTAAGAGTCTTGAGATTACACTAACTGTTGGTAATTACATAAAGGTTATTAAAATTTTGCAAAGAAATTAAAAGAATTAGTGAGATAGAGTATTTGAGATGTAACTTATTTTCCCAAAATTGCATGACAGAAACCAAATAACATCAGAAACTGAAAACTAGAGGCAAAAAGAATTCATCTATAGATATATTAAACTTCAGTATTTTCTGTCTGCAGGTGCAGTAAACACTGTACATATCTAATTCACTTGAGCCCATACTCATCAATGCAAATGATTTCCTTGGTTGCCTTACAGTAGTTCTTCCATTTATATCTATGTGAAGAGCTGGGTAATTTACCTGTCTCTTTGTAGAAAAACGATCACATACAAACAAATTCCTTCAAAGCACTCAAGCAAATTGAGTTGTTGTTTCATTAGCTGATCTTTTCAGTAGAATAATATGAAACAATTTGAACAGTATCAATGTTTACTGCTGGTAGAGACTGGTTTAAAAATAATTAGTTGCTCTACATCTATCAAAAAATGAACTGCTTCTCACATGTAACAACAGATTTTCCCTAATATAAGCGTTCACAACATAGTGAGTAATGAAATATGTTAAAGTAAATACAGTGGGAATCATAAGTTATGAAAGATACAATAATAAATGTCAGAACTGGTTGAATAACTGTAATAAGGGAAGGCAGGGCGTTTTGGTAAAGTATTGGAAACAGTGTAACAATGAGAATGTTGTTTTCATGACAACTTCACATTAAGTTAGTCACTAGTATATTCAGTTATTCTAGTAAATTCTTGCAATATTTTGCATATTTTGTTTGTCCATTAGATGTCATAGAAAAGAACTAAAATTATGGGGACAACTTCTAGAAAAAAATATATAAGCAAATTTTAAACTATGTCACCCATGCCCTATTGATCTTATCACTGAAACAATAATAGTAATAATAATAATAATAATAATAATAATAATAATAATAATCATTAGAATGGATTGCATTGTAAGACAAAACAATTACAATAAAAATAACAAACTGAATGAAAGTACAGATTAAAATATAAATGCAAAGTACTTTTTGTCCACTGTTGTTCACTGTAAGACAAATATAAGAGGTGACGCACCATAAGGGAGCTATGCAAATAGCTTACAAATTTATATTCATACATGCATTGATGAAAAATACAAAACAGTAAACTTTGGCGGCTGTTGGATGGATATGTGACACTGCAGTGTAGATTAATTGTGCTGTGGGCAAGCATAACAAACAGGGGCGTTATTAATACCAAGGTACAAGATCTTCACGAATTTCATTTCGTGTACTCAGTTGGACAGTAATTAAGCCTTGCCGACAGATGTGTGGACAATATACGTGAGATGTAAGCATTTGAGAGAGGATGTATGGCTGCGCTCAAAGAACCTGCTTGGTGAATCGTTTGACATTTGAATAGGAGTGATATCACTATTCGATGATGTTGGCAGAAATGGGTGAACCACGAGAGAACACGGCATCAAAAAGCAAGCAGTCGGCCTAGAGAGCTGACAGAGCAAGAGGACTGAGCACTCGTCTTAGCCCCAGATTTAACATTGTCATTGATCCAATGTGCACCTGCTGCCTCAGTGACCACAAAGACCACTAATAGGTGGCTGACAGAAAGAGGGCTGAGCTCACAGCACCACTTATGCCTACTAGCATGACCTTTGTACACAAACAAGCCCATTTGCAGTGGCTTTGGGCACATTCACTCTGGAATCTCATTGACTGGACTATAACTGTCTTCAGTGATGAGTCCCTCTCCAAACTGAGCCCTAATGACTAGTGAAAGCACGCCTGGAATACACTCCAGACAGTGGCCATATGACTCGACAACCAGAATTGACGGTCTGGGACATCATTTTATGTCATAGCAGGACCCCTTTCGTTGTTGTGCTTACCAAACCTTACATTGGCTACCAAGGTCGCTGGATCTCTCCCCAACTAACAACGTTTGGGCCATTAAGGGCACGGCCCTCAAAGCACATGGGGATTTTTACCATGTAAGGTGCTGATTGGACAGAATTTGGTATGATATCCTCAAAATGACGTCCAACAACCCTGTCAGTCATTGCCAGGACAAATACCTAGTTTCATAAGGCCCACATGTTCACCAATTCCTTATTGACTCGATCAGTTTTTGAAGTTCTTTCTCTTGAATAAATCATCCTATTTTTCTGGAAATGTAGTCACTTATTTGCCTGTACATTCACATCGCATCTACCGTTTCCGTTCCACTCGGATAATTCCTTCGTGGTTCATCATTGTCGTTTTTTTTCTTTCTTTTTTTCGTCATCGACTGTATTATGTTGTGATCAAGGACACTGCCAGTGGATACAAATAAGACCACCATCTTTTAGAATGTATTGTTCTTATTTCCTGTTACAAATGTTTTGTTTCTTTTAGCCTTTAGAACAATGTTCTAATCTTAAGTAGGATAAAATAATGTTTTCCTGTGATCCTTTAAGAGGACTACGAGTTTGGGATCCAGTCAGTTACATGTCTTGTTCAAGGTCACTTAAAATGAATATGAAGCCAAGTGTTTTAACAATTGTAAGGTCTGAGGATAATTCCGCTAGAGAGCGGCAGTGTGTGAATTACGGATCTCAGATGCGTCGAGAATTGGTACGTCTGGAAATTACAGGCGCCTCCAACACAGCGTGCCATGGGAGCACGGGAAATTGTGGCAGGCTAAACAGTGAAACCCAATAAGACCTGAACGCTGCGGTAGTAACGGCGCGCGAGCTACGCCACACAGCGAGGGGTCGACTGGAGCATGGCAAACAAGGCACTGCTCTACGTAACTAACTGTGGAACGGCAGCTGTCACGAAAATTAAACTTGATTCACACTAAAAACATACAAATAATATACTTGTGTACTTCACCCAGGAGCAATGGTACGGACTGGAACGGATGTTCCAAGGGAAATGGACATCTAAGTACGACTTTTGGCATCGCTTTAAATACACTCATGCTCACAAATTAAGGACAATTACAGAATGTGGCGCCACACGACGTGGCACTACACAAAACTGGCGCTAATAGCATAGGCACACAGGGAACACACACTACACAGATCTGTAAGTCCACGGTATTGGTGATATGTTGAGAAAACCGTTCCGAAACACATGCGCTACCGAACACCACTGTTTCCTGCGCATTTACCCCGACATCAATATGGGATATGATCACCATGCACACGTACACAGGCCTCACAAAGAGTTGGCATACTCTGGATCAGGTGGTCGAGCAGTGCCTCTCGGAGTTCCTGGAGTGTTCAAGCGGTTTGAAGATGTGCAAGGACGTCGACCGAGAGCATCTCAGACGTGCTCGATGGGGTTTTGGTCTGGAGAACAGGCAGGCCACTCCATTCGCCTGATATCTTCCGTTTCAATAGCAGCTCTGTGGGCCTGTGCGTTATCACCCATCAGGAGGAAGGTGGGACCCATTGCACCCTGAAAAGGCGGACATACTGGTGCAAAATGACGTCTCGATAGACCAGACCTGTTACAGTTCCTCTGCCACAGACATGCAGGGGTGCACGTGCATCAATCATAATCCCACCCCACACCATCAAACCACGACCTCCATACAGGTCCCTTTCTAGGACATTAAGGGGTTGGTATCTGGTTCCAGGTTCACGCCAGATAAAAAGCCGCCGAGAATCGCTGTTTAGACTATACCAGGACTCGTCGGTCAACATAACCTAGGACCACTGTTCCAATGACACCTGACTTTACGGGCTCTCCTGTGACCAGGGGTCAGTGGACAGCACCTTGCCGGTCTCCGGGCGAATACATCGTGTCTGCTCAGTAGTCTGTAGATTGTATGTCTGGAGACAACTGTTCCAGTGTCTGTGATAAGGTCCCGAGCGAGGCTACCTGCAGTATTCCGTGGCCGTCTGCAGGCACTGATCGTGAGATATCGATCTTCTTGTGGTGTTGTACACTGTGGACGTCCCGTACTGTAGCGCCTGGACACGTTTCCTGTCTGCTGGAATCATTGCCATAAACTTGAGATCACACTTGGTGGCACACGGGGAGCGCGTGTTACGACCTGCTGTGTTTGACCAGCCTCCAGTCGCCCTAGTATTCTGTCCATCACAACGTCATCTATATGTGTTCTTTGAGTCATTTTCAACACACAGTCACCACTAGCACGTCTGAAAACGTATGCACACTTATTCGCTGCACCGTACTCTGACATGTACCAACACCCCTCTGCGTATGTGGACTGCTTCCAGCGTCACCGTGCGACGACCGGAAGTCAAATGCACCGCACGGTCATTCCGCGAAGTGATGTAGAGCCGAAAACGCCCACCAGAGTGTTGTTTCACCATTTATCAGCATTATCCTTAATTCATGAGCATGAGAGTGTAAGAGAGGAGGAAAAATGAAACTGTGCGGTTTTATAATTCCGGCGATACTGATGCCATACTAGTATACAATCACAGTAAATGGTTTTCAAAATACAGTCTATTCAAGAGAAGACTTCCAGTGCCATGCCAAAGGAAACATTACAAATCACTCACTCTTTCACGCAGGAAGATGCAGTTGGTGACCTCTCCCAAGTGTTGGTAGATATGTGCTAGGCATTGGTAGTAATACTAGCACGTTCAGTAATGCGTGGATCATTTTTCGGAGGAGACTGGTCAGGTTACAATTTAACAATAATAACAGTAACACAATTAATAGTTCAGACATTTACAGTATATACCTACAGGTGTAGTGTGACAAGAAGTGGACAAAGTGGGAACTATCGCCTCTTTTGCCTGAAGTAAAGTAAGGAAACCATGGAAAATATAAACCAGGAGGACCAGATGAAGATTAGAGCCTCCATAATTGTAAATAAAAGGTCAGACTGTTGGAAACACAGTAACCTCATTCAGGTTATACCTAGTGCAGAGTACGTTTTTGCACAGATTTTTTTTCACATAGGAAAAGATTGTTGCTACACTGTCCACTCACTCCTCACAATCTATCACAGTACACTTTTTACACGTCATTTCATGCTGAAATTCTACGTCCAGCATCATTATACATAAATAAGGTCATATGAACGATGTTTTGGTAAATTTACCTGTATAATGAGTGAGGTATTAAGCTCAGGAAGAGGGTAAAATCTTAGTATCACACATTGCGGAGGTTTAAGAGTAAGTCGAAGTGTTACGTGAAATGGCAATGTGTTATTATTATTATTTACAAATTTGAAAGGAGTCTACTGGGGCAAACATGTATGTGACACCCGAATATGACAAGCATGTTGATGTAAACTAAACTGAAACTCTGATACTGTAAACGATGTACGTCTCTTGTAGGCTTTATAAATCGGATAGCCGACTGTGCCCGACCGCAGAGCCAAAGATACCGCTTCTGGTCTGAGACTGTGGTGTTGGAGTAAGAGAGCGCTTGGCACACAGTTGTAGGCAGCTGTCTGTGAGCGAAAGACGATGGAGCAGGCAGTTTCTGTGGTGTGCTCTGTGAAGCCACCAAGTGTTAGATTACTGTTAGTGTTGTTGAACATGGAAGCAAAAGTCTTCATGCACGCAAGGTAAAGATTTTAAATAATTGTGATATTTGTTTTTGCCAGCACGTTAGTATAGATGAGTTGGCTGATAATTTATAGTTGTTGAATGACCCCAGAATGTATAAGTAAACATTTTATAAGAAGGCTAGTTAGATATTTCACTTTCGTAATGTTGTTAAGATTTGTTAACAGAGCTATGTGTAATTTGCATTTATATAGGATTAGTGACGTTAGATGATACTTGCTGTTCAAATCTCATTGTTTGTGAATCAGTTGTCAGTAATGTAACTTCAGTAATCAGATGTTTTTGAATAGACAAACTTAACTTCCAATATAATTTTGCTAAAAAAATCTGTGTTATTCATTCACCACAATCAGTACCACCTGGGTAGGTCATATGTTTTTTTAAAGACGTTGGATATTCCTTAAATGTTTTCATTTAGCAACCAAAAGAATTTCATGTGCATTTAAAGGTTTCATGGCCAGTACTGCACACTGCTGAACCTGTAGCTACCATATTTATAATTTTTTTATGAGGGATCAGAATATATCGCATTACTCCGTTGCTGCTTTAGAGGTAAGTCAGTTCAGTTTATTTGTTATGTGCGCAGAGACAAAAGTTATTGAGTTTTGAACAGGGCCAGGTGATTCAGTGCCTAAGGGGCTGAATGTATTTTGCAGTGACTGTATTATTGGTATTGTGAGCTGCATTGCCCAATCAGTTCGTATAAAGCTTTTTCAAACAATAACACAGAGTAAGCACACCAGTTATAACACGCTACACGACGATTCGAATAAAGTATGCATTCCCACTTCAGGCATTCATTCGATGTAATCGCAAACATTTTTAAACGGACCTTACACAATTTCTACCATACCTCTACTCTGCACAAGCCAATAAATTCTTTACTGTGCGGAATACGTTACTCAACCGGTACTTTCTAAGTGCCTTTTTAAAATCAGTTCGTTTTGGTAATCGAGTCAGTTTCCTTCGGATATTTATTGTACAGTTCTATTCCTTGCTAGAACCTCTAAATCCACATTTAGATCTACGTGACTACTCTGCTAGGGAGTACATCGAACGGCCTACAGACTATTCCTCCACGGTTCCACCGTCTAGCGGCGCGCGGAAAAAACAAACACTTAAATATTTGCGAGGAAGACCTGATTTCTCTTATTTTATTACGACGGCCGTCTCTTCAAATGTAGGTGTGAGTCAAAAATATATTTTCGCGTTCGTTGCAGAGAGTCGATGACTGAAATTTCTCGTGACGAAAATACCTTTGCTTTCATGACTGACACCCGAGCCCACTCATCTTGCCCGTGACACTCCCTCCCCTGTACTACGAAACGAGCTGCACTTCTTTGAACTTTTTCGATGTCCCCCGTCAGTCCCGTCTGGTAAGGATTCCATATCGCACAGTAGTACCCTGGGCACGCACAAGCGTAGTAGAGGAAAGGTGCCTACTATGCGATAGTTCCCTAATATGAGACACCCCAACTGTGCTCATGTTAGGGGTTGCACTCTGGCGGAGAGTTTCTTAAACACGTCTACTGCGTGCCAGACGGCGACACAGCGAGTACGATGCCTTAGTTGAGCCGGACACAGTACCTAGAGATTGATACAAAATTTCTTGTGTTTGGAGTTTTTGCGACATCTGTGTTAAGACAATATTTCAGCTTAATGGTGAGTGGATATTACTGCACTCTTTTATTGATGTTATTTGTGACGCTATTACCTACAATAATTGACATTTAGGTTCATTTTCCAACGAACGTTGTTAGCAAGTGCGTGATTCTTTGTGTAACACGGCGAAATTCCTAATATGCGATAGTATGGGGATCCAAATACGCCACAGTGTCGCATATTACGATATCTATCGCATATTGGGGGGAGTCGTTCTCTCACGATTTGTTATATGTAATGTACGCAATATTATCACGACATAACAATATTTTATCATTTATTGTAGTAAAATGTTGGCAAGTGAAATACTGCCTTGCAATGGAAGAGCGATTTTATGCTCTTAAATGTAAGGACATACGAAGCATGGCCTTCCTGTTAGCTGTCAGAAATAGGCTGAAGAATCCCTTCAATTCAGAAAAGGCTTCAGCAGGAAAGAAATTGTTCCGAGTTTTCCTTAACAGACCTCCCATTTTATCAATGGAGACTCCTCAGGGTCTTGCAGCAGAAAGAGTGAAAGCTTTAACTCCAGAAAGTGTGGGGAGATTTTTTGATATTTACGAATCTGTGCTATCTGAAGTCAACCATAACCAGCATCGAGTCTTCAATGTTGACGAAACTGCAGCACAAACACAGCAAGTTTATTACTAGGAAAGGGAAGAGACAAGTTGCTGCCTTGACTTCAGCAGAAAGGGGAGATCTCACCACAGTTGTAACGTGTATGAACGCAGCTGGCACTTACGTTCCACCACTAATAGTCTTCCCAAGGAAGAATATGAAGCAGGAATTGATGGACGGTGCACCTGCAGGATCAATATCAGCTTGTCATCCAAGTGGCTGCATGCACACTCATTTTTACTCAGTGGTTTGATCATTTTGTGAGTCATGTCGAGCCATCTTCAAAAAAAAAAATGGCTCTGAGCACTATGGGACTCAACTGCTGAGGTCATTAGTCCCCTAGAACTTAGAACTAGTTAAACCTAACTAACCTAAGGACATCACAAACATCCATGCCCGAGGCAGGATTCGAACCTGCGACCGTAGCGGTCTTGCGGTTCCAGACTGCAGCGCCTTTAACCGCACGGCCACTTCGGCCGGCGAGCCATCTTCAAATGGACCTGACATTTTGATTCTTGATGGTCATTATTCCCACACAAAGAATCTCGATGTGTTTGACAAAGCACGCGAAAACAATGTTCATATTGTATGTTTTCCATCTCACTCAACGCATAAAATGCAGCCACTTGACGTCGGATTTATGGGGCCTTTGAAAACCTACTATGCCCAAGAGATAGTAACGTGGTTGGCAAGTAATCCAGGTCATGTTATCACGCCATTATTAACAGCCAGGTTATTTGGGGCAACTTACAACCGAGCAGCAGCAATGGAAGCATCTGTGAATGCCTTCAGAAAAACAGGTCTCATCCCATGCAACACTAACATCTTCGCAGAACATGAATTTTCAATTCATCGCTATGCTGCCGCTCTTCAAGAAAGAGATGCCAAAACCGAAAATGAAACTACTGATGGTGATGGTCAAGCTGTCAGCCCGGCAGACATCAGACCTCTCCCACACATCGCAAAACCACCTGGAGACAGTCAAATATAACGTCGACTCCTTATGTGAAGCAATTTCAAGAATCTAAACAGAAGAAATCAGAGGTTGAAACTAAGAAAACAGCCAGAATGTTATTTGGGGAGAAGAGTGGAAAATCTTCAAATCGTTAACCTAAAGCAAAAGAATCGTCTAGTGACTCCGCATCCGATGTCCATCTTGATGTCAGTGCAGATTCAGACAGCATTGATGATGATGCGGAGTGTCTGTTCTGTACTGGGGGCTTCTCTGAAGGCAAACACTGGGAGAAATGGGCACAGTGCATGAAATGTTATCGCTGGGCTCATGAAGATTGCCGTGTCACAGAAGACAATTTTGTTTGCCCCAGATGTCGTAAATATAAACCTAAGTAGTGTGAAATGAGTGAAGGATAACAGAAATGATTGAACATTTAAAAATTGTATATTCATATGTCATTATTCTGTAATAAAATAATGAAAGCAAAATCCTGTTACTGCCTCAGATTAGCAAACCTTGATCTCATTTCTACGAAATGCCATGTTTGTGAAGATTTAATTACTGAAAGATTGTTTATGATTGCAAATACGATAATTCGATGAAAAAATTAAATAACGCAAGATATTATTACCATCATAAAAATACAATTGCACTTACTTTTAGGTCTTTCAAATGGGTTTACAAAAGTGTGTCTCATATTAGGCATCTTTCCTCTACAGGTAGCTTCTTTATTGGATTGTTTTCAATCTTCTAAGTGTTCTGCCAATAAAACGCAATCTTTCGTTCGATTTCCCCACAGCACTGTCTGCATGATACTTTCGATTTAAGTTGTTAGTAGACGTAACTCCTAGGTATTTAGCTGAACTGATAGCCTTTAAATTTTTGTGATTAGTAGATTACTTTTCATTCTCGCTTGGGCCACATCACGCCTTTTATTTTTTGGAGCCAACTGCCACATTTAGCACCATATAGATATCTTGCCTATATCATTTTTAAGTCAGTTTTGATCTTCTGATGATTTTACTAGACAGTAAGTGGCACTATCATTTGCAAGTAACCTAAGACGGTTGCTGAGAAAGTCTGCTAACTCATTTATATACGCCAAGAACATCGTGATTTGGGAAACGCCAGATATCGCTTCCGTTCTCCTCGAGGAATTCCAGTCAGTTCTTATGAGCTGTGACCTTTCTGACAGGAAATGCCGAATCTAGTTATATTTAAAGAGAAGTCCTTGCTTCTAATTCTCCGTTGATACCAAAGCTATAAACATTGACCAAAATAAATACTTTCTCCTCGACGCTCTCACATTTGCCGAAAACCGCGTTTCGACTTGTCTAGCCGCTATAAATGGGGTGTTACGGTTTTACATAACTCACCCTGTATACCACTAAAAAATCTATAAAACCGTAGTGTCTATCTGTTTGTTTCTGAACATACTAATCTACAAAACTACTAGACAAATTTCCATGTGATTTTCCTAAGTCGTTTCAGCAAAGTTTTGGGCACCGTACAGACTTTAGTTCATCATCAGATCACGAAAAAAAATTGCGATTTCAAGTTTTACTAAGACCTTCCTGTCCGTCTATCTACCTGAACTCTAATCTCTAAAACTACCAGACGACTTATTATGGAATTTTCACTCGTAACTTTACCGTAGCTAGGGACACCGTATTCCAGCAAAATCATGTCACAAGAAAGATATTCATACATATTATAAAAATTTATCTACATGTGTATGTATGTGCATTTTCCCCATCTTCTCCGGAACCACTGGACCAATTTCAACCAAACTTGGTACACATACATTAGATGATCAAAAGTATCCGGACAACCCACAAAACACACTTTTTTCATATTAGGTGCGTTGTGCTGCCGCCTACTGCCAGGTACTCCATATCAGCGACCTCAGTACTCGTTTCAGATCGTGAGAGAGCAAAAATGGGGCGCTCCGCATCACTCACGGACCTTGAACGTGGTCAGGTGATTGGGTGTCACTTGTGTCATACGTCTGTACCTGAGATTTCGACACTCCTAAACATCCCTACGTCCACTTTTTTCTGATGTGATAGTCAAGTGCAAACGTGAAGAGACACGTACAGCACAAAAGCAAGCAGGCCGACCTCGTCAGTTGACTGACAGAGACCGCCGACAGTCGAAGAGGGTTGTAATGCGTAATAGGCAGACATCTATCCACGACATCAACACGAATTCTGAACTGCATCAGGATCCACTGCAAGTACTATGACAGTTAAGCGGGAGATGAGAAAACTTGGATCTCATGATCTAGCGGCTACTCATAAGCCACACATCACGCCGGTAAATGCCATACGACGCCTCCCTTAGTGTAAAGAGCGTGAACATCCGACGATTGAGAAGTGGAAAACGTTGTGTGGAGTAACAAATCACGGTACACAATGTGGCAGGGTGTGGGTATGGCGAATGGCCAGTGAACGTCATGTGCCAGCGTGTGTAGTGCCAACAGTAAAATTCGTAGGCGATGGTGTGGACGTGTTTTCCATGGAGGGGGCTTGCACCCCTTCTTGTTTTGCTTGACACTATCACAGCAGAGGCCTACATTGATTTTTTTAAGCACCTTCTGGCTTCCCACTGTTGAAGAGAAATTAGGGGATGGCGATTGCAACTTTCAACACGATCGAGCACCTGTTCATAATGCACGGCCTGTAGCGGAGTGGTTACACGACAATAACACCCCTGTAATGGACTGGCCTGCCAGAGTCCTTCCCTGATTCCTATAGAACACCTTTGGGATGTTTTGGAACGCCGACTTCGTGCCAGACCTCACCGACCGACATCGATACCTTTTCTCATTGCAGCACCCCGTGAAGAATGGGCTGCCATTCCCCAAGAAACTTCCCAGCACCTGACTGAACGTATGCCTGCGAGAGAGGAAGCTGTCAACAAGGCTAAGGGTGGACCAACACAATATTGAACCCCAGCATTACCGATGGAGGGCGCCACGAACTTGCAAGTCGTTTTCACCCAGGTGTCTTGATACTTTTCATCACATAGTGTATCATTAACTGTCTGGAAAGAATCGCTGTGAGTGTAAGAGCCACCTATACCCATCAAAGGCGAGAGAAAAATAAGTGTAGGTCGCAAAGCGCAGATACACAGATTGTATTCATCCATTGTTTGAGAACAAGAGTTCTTGGCGATATACGAAAGTTATTCCCGCTGATCCCTCACACGTAATGACGAAAGTAAAAAAGTTTCCATTTCCGCATCAGGCATTACGTTTTACGTTACTAATCATTTATCTGTAATTCTATTCGCGACCCATTTCAGGACATATGACGTCGTAGACACTAAGATGCATCGTGCATGATTTTTACATTTATTATTAATAACTCACTGGACCAGAAGAATAAAACATGGTGTCAGGAGCATAAATCCTGGACCGCTGATCAGTGGAAGCTCGTCATATGGTCCGACCAGTCAACGTTTTCGTTTCTTCCGACATTGGGCCGTGTTTACGTCTGGAGAACACCAAAAGAAGTCTACATTCCAGATTCCTTAATTCTAACGGCTAAGCATGGAGGTGGAAGTGTGGTATTGTGAGCTGCCATATCATTCCATTCTGCTGTTCCCATCATTACTCTCAAACTCCGTGTTACAGCCAACGATTATGTGAACATTTTAGGTGATAAGTCGTATCCCGTGATTCAAAGTTTGTTCCTCAACAATGATGCCATATTTCGGGACAACTATACACCCATTCACACAGCCAGGACAGTAGAATCGCCGAGCATGCAACAGAACAGCAGCGTCTTCTCTGGAAAGCACAGTCCCCGGACCTGAACATTATGGAACCCTTGTGAGCGGTTTTGGTGAGCAGACCATGGAGCAGATTTCCGCCCCCCTCGTCACTACAGCTGTTACAAGAGGTTATGATAGAAGAGTGGCACAACATTCCACTAGAGACTATGCAATTATTATATGACAGAACTTCAAGAAGAATCACATCTCTATTAAGGGCAAATGGGGCTCCAACCCTTATTAATAAACCATCGCCCAACTAAGTGAAGTGTTCACATTACTTTGCCCATCCCCTGTACAATGTATACTATGGTACTATACGCAATGTCTAGTACGGGATCACTTACCGATTTTCAACAAATTTTACACACAATTTCAAACGTGTACGAAAATCCCCACGAAATGACGAAAGGAAAACAGTGTACCTCTCACTACGTTTTCGCCGCTCACACAGTAAAACTGCGGCATCAGGCACGACGTTTTAATTGATTACTGCTGTACTACTACCTATATTTGAGACACATTTTCCAGATAGTGTTTGCGTATAGCACCGAATATACGTGCTAAATTGTGACATTGTACGGCACAAAGTTAGGACATATGACTTCATAAAAACATAGATGCGTGAGGAAGTACCGACGTCTGAATTTACAATTTCTTTGATATTACCTCTATGTGTAACGTATTTATCAGACAGTATGCACATATGCTGTTGAATGTATCTACAAAAATATGTCATTGACGGCACAAACAGAGGGTCATAAAGGGATCGATATAGCAAGGAAAGAGGAGGAGATAGAGACAGGGTGGGAAGATGGTCAGAGGAATTGGGGGGAAGGAGATCGACTAATAGAACTGAAATAAGTATTACCCGGGCCACGTTGGGTACTCAGATACGTTTGGTTAGTGAAATGTCAAGTTTTCTTCTGCCTTAGAGAATTTCACTTATATATGGTGACCGCCGCTGCAACTTTTTCATTTCAGTGACGTTGAACTGTCACAACGTTATTAACATCTACCACAGGCTCTTGGTTGTTTTTTCACAAGTCTTCCAAGTAAGGGGAGCTGACTGCCTCTATGTCCTTTTTACGCGACCAGCGTTCTGTTATCCTACTCCTTCTGTCTGCATGAACATAAGTGAAAAACTTTTGCCCCACAGATTTTGTGTAATAACATACCGTCTTGAAGTCTTGAAGTCTGGAAGGTAGGAGACGAGGTACTGGCTGAAGTAAAGCTGTGAGGACTGGGCGTGAGTCGTGCTTGCGTAGCTCAGTTGGTAGAGCGCTTGCCCGCGAGAGGCAAAGGTCCCGAGTTCGAGTCTCGGTCTGGCACACAATTTTAATCTGCTAGGAAGTTTCAACGTACCGTCTTCCTTGTTTTCTACAGATATCGGTTTACACATACTGAACGTCGCTGTAACATTTCCGTATGAAATAACCTGAACTATTACGGTGTTAGTGGTATGTCTGAGAAGTTATTTGGTGTTTTCTCTCAAGCCTGTGAGCTAAGGGAGAACTGACAGGTTGTGTGACATCTGTATACGTCTGGAGCTACTGTATATTACCTAACTCTAGTTCTCCATCGCGGAAAAGAAGTAATAAGGGCAGCAGAATGTTTCAAACTCAACCTCGGATTCAGGCTTCCTACATTTTTCCAAAAATGAGAGTATCGAAGGGCGATCTGTTTTAATTGTTAAAAACCATTCAAACGCCAAGAACGCACAAATTTTTTTATTCAAGATAACCGGTTTCAGGAGTCTTACTTCTCATCTTCAGGTCTTAAACATTTTTTGTAGTGAAAGACGTTGATTTTACGTTGAACCTTCTTGTGCATGACGATCAACACAAAATGAATATGTTTCAATACAAATAATGTTTAAGACATGGAGATGACAGATAAGACTCCTGAAATCGGTAGTCTCGAATGAAAAACATTTTGTGCGATCTTGTCTGCTGAATGATTTTTAACATTTTTTCCAACAGTTTTCGTGTGAATAACTGCCCCTTTCTTCTTCTCCTCCACAGTTTTCCACGTACATATCCTGAACATGTCTGAAGAACTTCATTACGTCGTTAATTAAGACTTCCGGGCCAAGAGGCCGTGATCGAACGGTAGAAAATCTTCCGCCTGACGTTTCGGTGACAGCTACAGGCAACATTTTCTGCAGTGAGCCGACCATTGGCTCCTAGGCATTGTTAGAATTATTTGTCGGAAAAACTGATCATCACATTAAAAATTTAATGCAAAACCTGAAGGAGATTACTATCAGCCCATAATCATTGCAGTTTCGATGTGGTATCCCTGTTCACCATGGTTTCGATTGACGAAGCTCCTTCTTCCACAGCTCACACGTTTACTACTGGTATAGTAGCCTTGTTTCGACACTCCCTATCCTCGACTTATTTTCAGGATAACAGTGAGTTCTACCAAGGTATTGAAGGAGTGGCAATGGGAAGCCCTCTAAGTCCGGTTGTTGTCAATCATTTTATGAAATTTTTTGAACAACAGGCGCTGCAGTCAGCCAGTTAAAGTTCTTTGAAGTGGTATCGGTATGTGGATGATACTTTTGTGATATGGACTCACTGTGAAGAGGAACTGAATGGTTTCTTGTTGCATTTAAATAGTATTTATCCGAACACACAGTGTACTATGGAGACATAGAGTAATGGACTGCTTAATTTTTGGATCTTACAGTAATAACATTGAAGAGGGGACCTCAGGTCAGAAGATATATAGGAGGGTAGGAAAGGTACACATAGCGATCGTTACCTCCATAAGGATTCCATGTAGTTGCGGTAAGGTTTATGTTGGAACAACAAAAAGAAGTGTTGATATTTGCCTGGGACACACCGACAGAATGGCTGTACCGGATTATGTTTTTGAAAAAGGTGATCATCAAATAAAATGCAGTCAGGTGAGCGCGCCACCTAAGACACTGCATTACTATGGACATACACTGAAGAGCCAAACAAACTGGTACAACTGCCTAATATCGTGTAGGGCGCCCGCGAGCACACATAAGTGCTGCAACCCGACGTGGCATGGACTCGGCTGATGTTTGAGTAGCCGTCTTAGATTGTTTGCATATTATGCTGTCATTTACCGTTTTGTACAGTCATCAGATGATCAAAACCACGCGCAAAATGATTTAGATATCTGTACGGTGCGAAAAGTGCCTATTGGCCCTGAATAAAGAAAACTGCGAAGTTATTCACATGAATACTAAAAGAAATCAATTAAATTTCGATTATGTGGTAAGTCACACAAATCTGAGGGCTGTAATTCGACTGAATACTTAGGGATAACTATTACAAATAACCTAAATTGGAACGGTCACATAGATAATATTGTGGGTAGAGCAAACCAAAGACTGTGATTCATTGGCAGAACACTTAGAAGGTGCAACAGGTCTACCAAAGAGACTGCTAACACTACGGTTGTCCGCCCAATTCTGGAGTACTGCTGTGCGGTGTGGGATCCGCATCATGTGGGACTGACGGATGACATTGAAAAAGTGCAAAGAAGGGCAGCTCCTTTTGTATTATCGCTAAACAGGGGAGATAGTGTCACAGACATGATACGTGAATTGGAGTGGCAATGATTAAAATAAAGGCGTTTTTGAAACTTCCTGGCAGATTAAAACTGTGTTGCGGGCCCAGACTCGAACTCGGGACCCTTGTCTTTCGAGGGCAAGTGCTCTACCAAGTGAGCTACCCAAGCACGACTCACTCTCCCGCCTCACAGCTTTACTTCTGCCAGTACGCCGCCTCCCACCTTCCAAACTTTACAGAAGCTCTCCTGCGAACCTTGCAGAACTAGCACTCCTGAAAGAAAGGATATTGCGGAGACATGGCTTAGCCACAGCCTGGAGTGAATTCACACCTATGAGTCCTGCAGGACTGCCCATAAATCCGTAAGAGTGTGAGGGGATCGAGCTCTCTTCTGAACAGCTCATTGTAAGGCATCCTGCGGAGTTGGGTGTGCAGCGGAAGTGTTTAAATTCAGAAGAGTGCTCCTGGAGCCACACTTTTGCATTGTCCTGCTGGAATTGCCCAAGTTCGTTGGAATGCACAATGGACATGAACAGACGCAGGTCATCAGACAGGATGCTTACGTAAGTGTCACGTGTCAAAGTTCAAAATGGTTCAAATGTCTCTGAGCACTATGGGACTTAACATCTAAGGTAATCAATCCCGTAGAACTTAGAACTACTTAAACCTAACTAACCTAAAGACAGCACACACATCCATGCCCGAGGCAGGATTCGAACCTGCGACCGTAGCGGTCGCCCGGTTCCAGACTGAAGCGCCTAGAACCGCTCGGCCACACCGGCCGGCTTTCGCACAATTGTTTTATTGATCTCCATTGTAGGATGTAATTTTAGTAAGTAACTAAAAGATTTTGTTCCAGCATTACTCTGGTAATTTGACGGTTACTTAAGCTTTAGTGTTTTTTCTTTCTTAATTCCGATGTTAAGGTTTTGCTAATGAAAGTGTCCTCCTGTTCAGGATTTTTTACTTCTGATGAAGGTATATTTATATATACCGAACCTTGGTTAAGAATTTTAATAAATCTTTATCCGCCCGGCGGATTTGTGTCGAGGTCCGGTGAGCCGGTCAGTCTGTGGATGGTTTATAGGTGGTTTTCCACCTGCCTCGGCGAATGGAGGCTGGTTCCCCTTATTCCGCCTCAGCTACACTATGTCGGCGATCGCTACGCAAACACGTTCTCCACGTACGCGTATACCACCATTACTCTACCACGCAAACATAGGGGTTATACTAGTCTGGTGTGAGACATTCCCTGGGGGGTCCACTGGGGATCGAACAATACAATAACCCTGGGTTCGGTGAGGGGCGGCGGAGGAGTGAAGTGGACTGCGGTAGTGGTCGTGGGGTTGTGGACCACTGTGGCTGCAGCAGGGACGGAGCCTCTCCGTCGTTTCTAGGTTCCCGGATAACGTAACGTAACATAACAAGGACATAGAAGCATTGTTAATTCACTATGAGTGAAATGTGTTCATTTGCAGTAGAAGAACGTAACACTATTTAGTACAGTATGTACAGAACAACACGAATGTTCACCCAAATGCCATTTACTAAGATCTTGTGTCAGCCAGTACAACACAACATTGTTTTATACATCTGCACGTGTAGCAGGGCTTCCACCAAGATTACCTACCTGCCTATGTGTAACGTATAAGATAACCAGAATATGTGTATAAAATACGAGGATGGTTTGAAAAGTTCTCGGAAACACCACGAGAGGTCAGCGCTAGCGCAACGAGTTGCTCACGTGACATTCACTGGACTGCTGCCTGTAAACATGTGCCACGGAAGACAGCTGTGGCGGTGACGTGGCTCTGTTGATGTTCCCGCGTAGTGATTTGCGAAGATGGAAAAAATCGAGATTCGAGCGTGATTAAGTACTTTGTCAAGAAAGGTATGAAAGCCAAGGACATTCGTGCCGATTTCCAGAATACTCCCTCATATTCAACTGTCGCCAAGTAGACAAATCAATTTAAATTTGGTCGGGAGAGCTTAGACGATGATCCGCGCAGTGGTCGGTCAACATGTGTCACTACTCCAGAAAACATTGCAAAAGTGCACGAAATGGTCACGGAGGATCGCCGATTGAAGGTGCGTGAAATTGCTCACACCTGCCAGATGTCATCTGAAAGGGTATTGAGACGGGTGTTACGATAAATGAAGGAAAACCCCCAGTTGGGAAACGGGGCCAAAATTAGTTGGTTATTGTAGAGTTACAATTTACAATTTCTTTATTGATTACTTCAACCATTAAAAGTCATTTCCTTATCACTTGACCAGTAACAGATCCAAAAAAGCTAGTAGGCATGACTGCCTTTTCAAAACAATTTACTTTACAGTTAACGGCCAAACCATTTTACTTAAATCCGACTTTGTTAAAACATTTGACAACAAATCAAAATTTTCCAAGTAATGAAACTAAAAACTTTACTTTACCGTTAATAGCCAAGCCATTTTACTTAAAACAGACTTTGATAAAGCATTTAATAACAAAAATAACTTTCCAAGTAATGAAACAAAAAAAAACACCAATTTGCATACAATTTCGCTACCGAACATGTAGGGAACCAACTTCTTTTAAACTTTGGCACAACAAGATATTAAATTATAAGGGCTCGCTTACAGGGAGGCAGAACTCGCATTTTCAATGGATGCCAAGTAGATTAAAACAATCAAAGTAAAGATACAGTCATTCACCTTTTACAATAACTACCAATTTTAATGCCACGTAATTTTAAAAACCTACCAAAAAGAGAAACTTAACCTTTCTAAACAGTGGCCAAAAACAGTCAGAGTAAAACACGACCATTTAACATTTTACAATAACTAACAACATTAATACCACGTCCTGCCACCAAAATGTCCTGGGATAGAAATAATTAACCGACCGGGTGTAAGGGCGGCCACAATTGTCTCCCGAAGAATGCTCAGGCTAGAAGCGGACTAACAGAACCACAACGCCTCACATTCAGCAGTCACATCGACCTCACGGGAGGCCAGGGGAGGAGGAGGAATCAAATCAGGAACCACAATCCCTGCCCAAAAATACACTTCCTCGCAAGCACTACTAATAAGAAGCCAAAAGATCACTGTCTATAGTTACACCGGCGACAGGGACAGGAAACCCGAACGCAGGAGGCCACAAGGCAGGAGAGACGCTGGTTGCACAAACCAAAATTCTTCAATTAACATTTAAACCTTTAACCAACTTAACTTGCAGTTTAGCAGAGAAACAGCGGGTGAACTCCGATGCAAAGGTTCCTCACATCCGACCGTGTCCACGTCGCCAGCGAACCCAACCGGGCACAGTCACGCAGCCACGCGCTCTGTCACCGCAGCCCTCGTCTTCTCTGCACCCACGGTGGCGAAATACCACCCCTCAGGTTAGGCGAGTTACTAGTCCGTCATTCCCGCCTCCAGACGGAAAATTTAAAGACGTCCGTTGCCACTCCCACCAAGTAGTGATTCGGAACCACAGCCGTGGCCCCCGGGTGTTCGCAGCAAGAGCTTACAGTCTTGTCCCGTCAACTCGTCCCACTCGTCTCGCACCGCCAGTATAGACCACGCGGCTTCTCGGAACAACAGCCAACTCTCAACGGCCACGCCACGCCGCGGTCTCAACTACGACATTCTCTAATTCCCGATTTTAAAAACCCGACCGACTGACTCGTCACCAGCCGGCCGCGGTGATCTAGCGGTTCTAGGCGCTCAGTCCAGAGTCGTGCGACTGCTACGGTCGCAGGTTCGAATCCTGCCTCGGGCATGGATGTGTGTGATGTCCTTAGGTTAGTTAGGTTTAAGTAGTTCTAGGGGACTGATGACCATTGATGTTAAGTCCCATAGTGCTCAGAGCCATTTGAACAATTTTTGACTCGTCACCGCTAGGCAACCAACCGGCCATCCCCCCAACGATCTAATCGCCTTACACAAGGCTAACAGGAAGCAACGACTCGAAGATCGATAAGACCGGACACGCGGCCAGAGGGGAATCTCAACAGAATCGTACGCAGCATAACGATAAATATGAAAGACTCAATTAACGATGGAATGGAAGGACTCAGAACAATCTTTACAGCGCGATATATGTTGAGAGCCGACACACGGCTCAGGTATATCACATTTTATCTGAATAATTGGAAATGAAAAAAATTACCTACAAGATGGATGCCACGACTGTTAACGCTGGATCAGAAACGCACAAGAATGAACATATCGGAGCAACGTTTGTCCCGCTTTAGGAGAACGAAGAAGAATTTCTGCCCCGTTCTGTGACCACAGATGAAACCTGGGTGCACCACTATACCCCAGAGACAAAACAACAGTCAAAGCAGTGGAAACATGCTGATTCTCTGCCACCAAAGAAAGCAAAGACAATTCCTTCAGCAGGAAAGGTCACGGCTTCAGTGTTCTTGGATGCAAAAGGGATTCTGTTTGTAGATTGTCTTCCCACTGGGCAAACAATTACTGGAGAATACTACGCTAACCTAACGGACAAATTGCAACAAAAAATAAGCGAAAAAGGCCAGGTTTAGCGAGGAACAAAGTCATCTTCCATCAAGTTAATGCGTGCCCGCACACATGTGCCGTCGCCATGGCAAAATTACACGAACTAAGGTATGAAATGTTGCCACACCAGGCTTATTCACCAGATACGGCTCCGTCAGAGTTCCATCTCTTCTCAAAACTGAAATTTTTTTTTGGTGGATGAAGGTTCACTTCAAACGAAGAATTGATAGCCTGAGTTGACAACTATTTTTCAGACCTGGAGGAAACTCATTTTCGAGATGGGTTCAAGGCACTGGAACATCGTTGGACCAAGTGCATTAATGTAAAAGGACAGTACATTGAAAAAAAAATAGTTTCAGTGATGTAAGTACTTTTTTCTATTCCGTTCCGACAACTTTTCAAACCACCCTCGTACACTGCATTCGTTTAGAAGGTAGGTGAATAATAAACAGTTGTGCTGTAAATAGTGTCCTCTATCACGGTCACTATACCTCCCAACCAGTGGAAAAGTATGTAACGTTGGCAGTAAAACTTATACAAAAAATTTCAGGACAGCACTACGTTTGGTTGCAAGAAGAACACATCTATGGCTGGGAAGTGTAGCACTCAACAAGTGAATTTATTTGCAAGCAGTACACTGCATTCGTTTAGAAGGTAGGTGAATAATAAACAGTTGTGCTGTAAATAGTGTCCTCTATCACGGTCACTATACCTCCCAACCAGTGGAAAAGTATGTAACGTTGGCAGTAAAACTTATACAAAAAATTTCAGGACAGCACTACGTTTGGTTGCAAGAAGAACACATCTATGGCTGGGAAGTGTAGCACTCAACAAGTGAATTTATTTGCAAGCAGTACACTGCATTCATTTAGAAGGTAGGTGAATAATAAACAGTTGTGCTGTAAATAGTGTCCTCTATCACGGTCACTATACCTCCCAACCAGTGGAAAAGTATGTAACGTTGGCAGTAAAACTTATACAAAAAATTTCAGGACAGCACTACGTTTGGTTGCAAGAAGAACACATCTATGGCTGGGAAGTGTAGCACTCAACAAGTGAATTTATTAGCAAGCAGTACACTGCATTCGTTTAGAAGGTAGGTGAATAATAAACAGTTGTGCTGTAAATAGTGTCCTCTATCACGGTCACTATACCTCCCAACCAGTGGAAAAGTATGTAACGTTGGCAGTAAAACTTATACAAAAAATTTAAGGACAGCACTACGTTTGGTTGCAGGAAGAACACATCTATGGCTGGGAAGTGTAGCACTCAACAAGTGAATTTATTTGCAAGCAGTACACTGCATTCGTTTAGAAGGTAGGTGAATAATAAACAGTTGTGCTGTAAATAGTGTCCTCTATCACGGTCACTATACCTCCCAACCAGTGGAAAAGTATGTAACGTTGGCAGTAAAACTTATACAAAAAATTTCAGGACAGCACTACGTTTGGTTGCAAGAAGAACACATCTATGGCTGGGAAGTGTAGCACTCAACAAGTGAATTTATTTGCAAGCAGTACACTGCATTCGTTTAGAAGGTAGGTGAATAATAAACAGTTGTGCTGTAAATAGTGTCCTCTATCATGGTCACTATACCTCCCAACCAGTGGAAAAGTATGTAACGTTGGCAGTAAAACTTATACAAAAAATTTAAGGACAGCACTACGTTTGGTTGCAGGAAGAACACATCTATGGCTGGGAAGTGTAGCACTCAACAAGTGAATTTATTTGCAAGCAGTACACTGCATTCGTTTAGAAGGTAGGTGAATAATAAACAGTTGTGCTGTAAATAGTGTCCTCTATCACGGTCACTATACCTCCCAACCAGTGGAAAAGTATGTAACGTTGGCAGTAAAACTTATACAAAAAATTTCAGGACAGCACTACGTTTGGTTGCAAGAAGAACACATCTATGGCTGGGAAGTGTAGCACTCAACAAGTGAATTTATTTGCAAGCAGTACACTGCATTCGTTTAGAAGGTAGGTGAATAATAAACAGTTGTGCTGTAAATAGTGTCCTCTATCACGGTCACTATACCTCCCAACCAGTGGAAAAGTATGTAACGTTGGCAGTAAAACTTATACAAAAAATTTCAGGACAGCACTACGTTTGGTTGCAAGAAGAACACATCTATGGCTGGGAAGTGTAGCACTCAACAAGTGAATTTATTTGCAAGCAGTACACTGCATTCATTTAGAAGGTAGGTGAATAATAAACAGTTGTGCTGTAAATAGTGTCCTCTATCACGGTCACTATACCTCCCAACCAGTGGAAAAGTATGTAACGTTGGCAGTAAAACTTATACAAAAAATTTCAGGACAGCACTACGTTTGGTTGCAAGAAGAACACATCTATGGCTGGGAAGTGTAGCACTCAACAAGTGAATTTATTAGCAAGCAGTACACTGCATTCGTTTAGAAGGTAGGTGAATAATAAACAGTTGTGCTGTAAATAGTGTCCTCTATCACGGTCACTATACCTCCCAACCAGTGGAAAAGTATGTAACGTTGGCAGTAAAACTTATACAAAAAATTTAAGGACAGCACTACGTTTGGTTGCAGGAAGAACACATCTATGGCTGGGAAGTGTAGCACTCAACAAGTGAATTTATTTGCAAGCAGTACACTGCATTCGTTTAGAAGGTAGGTGAATAATAAACAGTTGTGCTGTAAATAGTGTCCTCTATCACGGTCACTATACCTCCCAACCAGTGGAAAAGTATGTAACGTTGGCAGTAAAACTTATACAAAAAATTTCAGGACAGCACTACGTTTGGTTGCAAGAAGAACACATCTATGGCTGGGAAGTGTAGCACTCAACAAGTGAATTTATTTGCAAGCAGTACACTGCATTCGTTTAGAAGGTAGGTGAATAATAAACAGTTGTGCTGTAAATAGTGTCCTCTATCACGGTCACTATACCTCCCAACCAGTGGAAAAGTATGTAACGTTGGCAGTAAAACTTATACAAAAAATTTCAGGACAGCACTACGTTTGGTTGCAGGAAGAACACATCTATGGCTGGGAAGTGTAGCACTCAACAAGTGAATTTATTTGCAAGCAGTACACTGCATTCGTTTAGAAGGTAGGTGAATAATAAACAGTTGTGCTGTAAATAGTGTCCTCTGTCACGGTCACTATACCTCCCAACCAGTGGAAAAGTATGTAACGTTGGCAGTAAAACTTATACAAAAAATTTCAGGACAGCACTACGTTTGGTTGCAAGAAGAACACATCTATGGCTGGGAAGTGTAGCACTCAACAAGTGAATTTATTTGCAAGCAGTACACTGCATTCGTTTAGAAGGTAGGTGAATAATAAACAGTTGTGCTGTAAATAGTGTCCTCTATCACGGTCACTATACCTCCCAACCAGTGGAAAAGTATGTAACGTTGGCAGTAAAACTTATACAAAAAATTTAAGGACAGCACTACGTTTGGTTGCAAGAAGAACACATCTATGGCTGGGAAGTGTAGCACTCAACAAGTGAATTTATTTGCAAGCAGTACACTGCATTCGTTTAGAAGGTAGGTGAATAATAAACAGTTGTGCTGTAAATAGTGTCCTCTATCACGGTCACTATACCTCCCAACCAGTGGAAAAGTATGTAACGTTGGCAGTAAAACTTATACAAAAAATTTCAGGACAGCACTACGTTTGGTTGCAAGAAGAACACATCTATGGCTGGGAAGTGTAGCACTCAACAAGTGAATTTATTTGCAAGCAGTACACTCCATTCGTTTAGAAGGTAGGTGAATAATAAACAGTTGTGCTGTAAATAGTGTCCTCTATCACGGTCACTATACCTCCCAACCAGTGGAAAAGTATGTAACGTTGGCAGTAAAACCTATACAAAAAATTTCAGGACAGCACTACGTTTGGTTGCAAGAAGAACACATCTATGGCTGGGAAGTGTAGCACTCAACAAGTGAATTTATTTGCAAGCAGTACACTGCATTCGTTTAGAAGGTAGGTGAATAATAAACAGTTGTGCTGTAAATAGTGTCCTCTATCACGGTCACTATACCTCCCAACCAGTGGAAAAGTATGTAACGTTGGCAGTAAAACTTATACAAAAAATTTCAGGACAGCACTACGTTTGGTTGCAAGCAGAACACATCTATGGCTGGGAAGTGTAGCACTCAACAAGTGAATTTATTTGCAAGCAGTACACTGCATTCGTTTAGAAGGTAGGTGAATAATAAACAGTTGTGCTGTAAATAGTGTCCTCTATCACAGTCACTATACCTCCCAACCAGTGGAAAAGTATGTAACGTTGGCAGTAAAACTTATACAAAAAATTTCAGGACAGCACTACGTTTGGTTGCAGGAAGAACACATCTATGGCTGGGAAGTGTAGCACTCAACAAGTGAATTTATTTGCAAGCAGTAAACTGCATTCGTTTAGAAGGTAGGTGAATAATAAACAGTTGTGCTGTAAATAGTGTCCTCTATCACGGTCACTATACCTCCCAACCAGTGGAAAAGTATGTAACGTTGGCAGTAAAACTTATACAAAAAATTTCAGGACAGCACTACGTTTGGTTGCAAGAAGAACACATCTATGGCTGGGAAGTGTAGCACTCAACAAGTGAATTTATTTGCAAGCAGTACACTGCATTCGTTTAGAAGGTAGGTGAATAATAAACAGTTGTGCTGTAAATAGTGTCCTCTATCACGGTCACTATACCTCCCAACCAGTGGAAAAGTATGTAACGTTGGCAGTAAAACTTATACAAAAAATTTCAGGACAGCACTACGTTTGGTTGCAAGAAGAACACATCTATGGCTGGGAAGTGTAGCACTCAACAAGTGAATTTATTTGCAAGCAGTACACTGCATTCGTTTAGAAGGTAGGTGAATAATAAACAGTTGTGCTGTAAATAGTGTCCTCTATCACGGTCACTATACCTCCCAACCAGTGGAAAAGTATGTAACGTTGGCAGTAAAACTTATACAAAAAATTTCAGGACAGCACTACGTTTGGTTGCAGGAAGAACACATCTATGGCTGGGAAGTGTAGCACTCAGCAAGTGAATTTATTTGCAAGCAGTACACTGCATTCGTTTAGAAGGTAGGTGAATAATAAACAGTTGTGCTGTAAATAGTGTCCTCTATCACGGTCACTATACCTCCCAACCAGTGGAAAAGTATGTAACGTTGGCAGTAAAACTTATACAAAAAATTTCAGGACAGCACTACGTTTGGTTGCAAGAAGAACACATCTATGGCTGGGAAGTGTAGCACTCAACAAGTGAATTTATTTGCAAGCAGTACACTGCATTCGTTTAGAAGGTAGGTGAATAATAAACAGTTGTGCTGTAAATAGTGTCCTCTATCACGGTCACTATACCTCCCAACCAGTGGAAAAGTATGTAACGTTGGCAGTAAAACTTATACAAAAAATTTCAGGACAGCACTACGGTTGGTTGCAAGAAGAACACATCTATGGCTGGGAACTGTAGCACTCAACAAGTGAATTTATTTGCAAGCAGTACACTGCATTCGTTTAGAAGGTAGGTGAATAATAAACAGTTGTGCTGTAAATAGTGTCCTCTATCACGGTCACTATACCTCCCAACCTGTGGAAAAGTATGTAACGTTGGCAGTAAAACTTATACAAAAAATTTCAGGACAGCACTACGTTTGGTTGCAAGAAGAACACATCTATGGCTGGGAAGTGTAGCACTCAACAAGTGAATTTATTTGCAAGCAGTACACTGCATTCGTTTAGAAGGTAGGTGAATAATAAACAGTTGTGCTGTAAATAGTGTCCTCTATCACGGTCACTATACCTCCCAACCAGTGGAAAAGTATGTAACGTTGGCAGTAAAACTTATACAAAAAATTTCAGGACAGCACTACGTTTGGTTGCAAGAAGAACACATCTATGGCTGGGAAGTGTAGCACTCAACAAGTGAATTTATTTGCAAGCAGTACACTGCATTCGTTTAGAAGGTAGGTGAATAATAAACAGTTGTGCTGTAAATAGTGTCCTCTATCACGGTCACTATACCTCCCAACCAGTGGAAAAGTATGTAACGTTGGCAGTAAAACTTATACAAAAAATTTCAGGACACCACTACGTTTGGTTGCAAGAAGAACACATCTATGGCTGGGAAGTGTAGCACTCAACAAGTGAATTTATTTGCAAGCAGTACACTGCATTCGTTTAGAAGGTAGGTGAATAATAAACAGTTGTGCTGTAAATAGTGTCCTCTATCACGGTCACTATACCTCCCAACCAGTGGAAAAGTATGTAACGTTGGCAGTAAAACTTATACAAAAAATTTCAGGACAGCACTACGTTTGGTTGCAAGAAGAACACATCTATGGCTGGGAAGTGTAGCACTCAACAAGTGAATTTATTTGCAAGCAGTACACTGCATTCGTTTAGAAGGTAGGTGAATAATAAACAGTTGTGCTGTAAATAGTGTCCTCTATCACGGTCACTATACCTCCCAACCAGTGGAAAAGTATGTAACGTTGGCAGTAAAACTTATACAAAAAATTTCAGGACAGCACTACGTTTGGTTGCAAGAAGAACACATCTATGGCTGGGAAGTGTAGCACTCAACAAGTGAATTTATTTGCAAGCAGTACACTGCATTCGTTTAGAAGGTAGGTGAATAATAAACAGTTGTGCTGTAAATAGTGTCCTCTATCACGGTCACTGTACCTCCCAACCAGTGGAAAAGTATGTAACGTTGGCAGTAAAACTTATACAAAAAATTTCAGGACAGCACTACGTTTGGTTGCAAGAAGAACACATCTATGGCTGGGAAGTGTAGCACTCAACAAGTGAATTTATTTGCAAGCAGTACACTGCATTCGTTTAGAAGGTAGGTGAATAATAAACAGTTGTGCTGTAAATAGTGTCCTCTATCACGGTCACTATACCTCCCAACCAGTGGAAAAGTATGTAACGTTGGCAGTAAAACTTATACAAAAAATTTCAGGACAGCACTACGTTTGGTTGCAAGAAGAACACATCTATGGCTGGGAAGTGTAGCACTCAACAAGTGAATTTATTTGCAAGCAGTACACTGCATTCGTTTAGAAGGTAGGTGAATAATAAACAGTTGTGCTGTAAATAGTGTCCTCTATCACGGTCACTATACCTCCCAACCAGTGGAAAAATATGTAACGTTGGCAGTAAAACTTATACAAAAAATTTCAGGACAGCACTACGTTTGGTTGCAAGAAGAACACATCTATGGCTGGGAAGTGTAGCACTCAACAAGTGAATTTATTTGCAAGCAGTACACTGCATTCGTTTAGAAGGTAGGTGAATAATAAACAGTTGTGCTGTAAATAGTGTCCTCTATCACGGTCACTATACCTCCCAACCAGTGGAAAAGTATGTAACGTTGGCAGTAAAACTTATACAAAAAATTTCAGGACAGCACTACGTTTGGTTGCAAGAAGAACACATCTATGGCTGGGAAGTGTAGCACTCAACAAGTGAATTTATTTGCAAGCAGTGGGCTGTTCATAAAAATAAAATACTTGCTAAACATAAAGGGAGCTTAAATTTCAACACAAAAGCACAGTTATAGATGTTACATGGAGGTAATGCAAATTTTTTATAGTGCTGTTCAATCTCTCATTCATCTCATGTACCTCCCATCACCTCCTACAGCAATGTGTGGAAGTATATTTGAGGGAGGTGGATGGTTTGAATTCACTTGCGACAAACATACGATTAGAAACCGAATCAATGGCCATTTTTGGAGAAAACGAATGGGCTGTTCATAAAAATAAAATACTTGCTAAACATAAAGGGAGCTTAAATTTCAACACAAAAGCACAGTTATAGATGTTACATGGAGGTAATGCAAATTTTTCTATAGTGCTGTTCAATCTCTCATTCATCTCATGTACCTCCCATCACCTCCTACAGCAATGTTTGGAAGTATTTTTCTACTTTTTAAGCTTTGTAGATCTCACCTACATGTCTTGAATGTGACGTGTTTGATTTGTTTACTTCAATTAACGACGTTTCTTTCGTTCTTATAAGAATGCTAAACCCTAGCTTGTAAACAGGGATTATTGTCTTTTTCTTACAGCACTCAAGTAAAGAGGAAGAAAACTGATGAGTAGAGCATACGTTCATCATGTGTAGTTTATGGGAAGATAACATATTTATACAGACGTAATTCCATTTTTATTCGTTTCTTGAACAGGATCTCACTATCCGTTGCTACAAAATGTAAGGATTTATTTTGTTGTTAATAGTCTCTGCATACACATTCAGCGAGAGAATGTATCGGTTTGAGGATATTATTGTACCTAAGCAGTCTACAGTCGCTGAGATGCAGTAAATTACGTACCTGTCGTATATGAAACACGTTGTCTGAAGGAATATGAATTCCAACTTTGTCCACTTGTAATGAGTAAGTTTTGACCAGAGCTTCTGAGTACAGTTTCTTCCGTACTCGGATAGAGACGCTTAATAACACTTGCTTCGGTAGTGTCTCCGTCATATAGATATCCAAAATCCGTATCGTAATTAAGGCGATACCGTTCATGATGATTACTCGTTTCGTGCAATGTCTGAAAAAGAAAATGCCCACAAAAATTACTTAGGATATCACTTTAAAGGATGCAAACAGAGGCAAAAGGAACAAATCATTCATAGAGAAATATAAAAATTTAGATACCAACAGTGTATTATTATTTCACATTTTAATGACTAAACGTATGTTAAAGAGGAGTTATCTACATTATCATTTTTGGCTTAAAGCCAGCAAAACTCTTTAAATGAAAGAACACAAGACTTCCCTTTTCTGATATTGCTAAGCATTCGTTTTTGCTTTTCGGCTTCCAAGGATAACGCTAATGTCAACCTAATGCTGGAAGTCCAGTCCAACTGCTTTTGGTATATGACTGGCTGCAAAAGTCTTCTGCCTCCTTATATTAAATAAATTCCTGCAGACTTACGCAACTGCCTTTGCACCATTTTTCCTAGACAACTTAAATTATCCATCGACAGTACGCAAGTTTGATAGGAATTAAACAGACCAGTAACAGAACACAAGGCACTTATCGAAACATTTAAATTCTTCATTAACACGCGAGGATAAGCACCTGACGTGTCCAGACAGAACATACTGGGATGGTCGTTTTATATAATTTATATAGTACCAGAAATTATCGGCAATCACTTGTAAACTTCCCAGCTAAACACCTTTGCTAAAGGACTGAAGAAGGACTCACCCATGAGAAGGTGTGCATATCTGAACCAAAGTAAGGTATTTAATTTTGATACAGCCTGCCCCTTGAGACATGCTGTGTGGGGGAGGGGGGGAGGCTGGTGGATATGGCAGCAGAATTGAATTCGTAATTAGTGGAGTAAGGCTAGAAAACCGTAATGTCACACCCTTCATAACCTGGTTACCAAATTGCAAATTCCAGCAGGATAACGCAAGATCCCAGAATACGGTTCACGTCTCTCATAGCTTGAAGAATTTACGGATGCTAGACTGGCCTGCTCTGTCCCCTGTGTGGCTCACGTGGTACATGTCTGGGATGAAAGCGAAATCCACACACACTACCATCCCTGTATGTCATCAGCAATGTTCATGAAATGAATAAGCGTGGTCTATAGATACGGCTGTTCTTTCACTCCACATCGAAAACAAAATTTATTCGTGCCTGTAGGGATTATACCTGGTACTGATATTGATAATGGGCATCAGTCCTGAGTGGTACAATAGGTTTGCTCACTTAATACTGTTACGTGGTGAACATCTCCAAAAAGTTTGATCGAACTGGACAGGTGCTTCATGGTATAACACTTCTCATTTCAGTCGCTGTACAACATTTACAATGTAAAGTCTCAACGCTTTTCGCTTCAGTGACTTGGTGGAGGTATATACCCTTCCCAACAAAAATGAAACACAAAGGGTACATACGCCGCATGCCTTACTACCGTTATGTCGCTACTTGTATTTGTTTATATTTTTTATTGCGCGTCATACTCTATATTTGCATCAATGAACGATATAGAAGTGCGTACGTCATAAAAATGGGATCACCTTTCAGAATTTCAGCTACAGCTTAGGTCGAGTAAGATGTATTTTAGTCTTGCCTGTCCCCAGTGCTGCCAAATGCTCCAACAGAAACGACACCCCCTGGTTCAGTTTCCTTTCTGTTGAGAGTGAAACAAAACTGTACGGCGCGTAAGCATTACCTCGTTACAAGTTTAACAACATTAATCTCCTTATCTTACACAACAGACAGGTATGTGTTAGTGTGGACACGTGTCGTAGTGTACGGAAGTGTTCTTCTGCATTCATTAGAACTCTACAGTTTACTGTCGATGTTTTCATTTCCAGAGGGGACTACGCTTTAATGCTTTCAAATATTACTTTCCCAAATTATAATATGCTAAGAGATGAACAAAAAATAATTCCTACAATTAACAATGAAGGCTCTCTCTGGCATGGCTCTCTCTGGCATGGTGAATGGGGATTCGGTGCCTAACTTTGATAGCGTCAAGACATATATCAGTGGATGACAATAGTTAATTTTCAACCATCGAAGTAGAGTCATGTACACTTCACTTTTATTTACAAAAATGAAACTGCCCGCCGCGCGGAGTGGCCGCGCGGTCTCAGCCGCCATGTCACGGACAGCGCGGCCGCTCCCGCCGGAGGTTCGAGTCCTCCCTCGGGCATGGGTGTCTCTGTTGTTCTTGGCATAAGTTAGTTTAAGTTAGTGTGTAAGCTTAGGGACTGTTGAGCCCAGCAGTTTTGTCCTTTGAGAATTCACACACATTTGAACATTGGCGCTATGTACAACCTTTATTCGCATTTTTTTTTTTGTGGAGGGATGTATATTTAACGTAACAGACTCACAGCAATTAGCTTTGCATACCATTTCTCCTACCTTTTCAATTTGCTCCTCTTATTGATATTATGCCCCAGATATCGTTAGTTATTAATTTATTGATTCAATGATTGTTTTCCCTAAATTGCATCAACGTCAGTGACTTCCAATATTGTGTAACAAGGCAGAAGAAGTGAATGCTAGATCTGTCGTAGACTGTACTAAAAATCAGTTACTTACTGTTATTCTGCCCATTTTCTTAAATACAAGAAATTTATCTATATGATTTTTAATGTACTAAAATTTACAAGACCATTGTCTGAAAGTACTTGCATGGACTGTAGTGTTATATACAACTTCTAAATGGTGGAACTACTTCTAGGTAGTTCCCACACAGGGAAGTGTGGTAGGTCCGCTGTTGTTTTCTATCTACATAAATGACCTTTTGGATAGGGTGGATAGCAATGTGCGGCTGTTTGCTGACGATGCTGTGATGTATGGGAAGGTGTCGTAGTTGAGTGACTGTAGGAGGATACAAGATGACTTGGACAGGATTTGTGATTGGTGTAAAGAATGGCAGCTAACTCTAAATATAGATAAATGTAAATGAATGCAGATGAATAGGAAAAAGAATACAGTGATGTTTGAATATTCCATTAGTAGTGTAGCGCTTGGCACAGTACGTCGATTAAGTATTTGGGCGTAACATTGCAGAGCGATAGGAAGTGGGCCAAGCATGTAATGGCAGTTGTGGGGAAGGAGGATAGTCGTCTTCGGTTCATTGGTTGAATTTTGGGAAGATGTGGCTCATCTGTAAAGGAGACCGCTTATAAAACACTGATACTACCTATTCTTGAGTACTGCTCAGCATTTGGGATCCCTATCAGGTCGGACTGAGGGAGGACATAGAAGCAATTCAGAGGCGGGCAGCTAGATTTGTTACTGGTAGGTTAAATCATCACGCGTTACGGAAATGCTTCAGGAACTCGGGTGGGAGTCTCTGGAGGAATGGAGGCGTTCTTTTCGTGAATCGCTACTGACGAAATTTAGAGAACCAGCATCTCCGGCTGACTGCAGTACAATTTTACTACCACCAACTTACATTTCGCGGAAAGACCACAAAGATAAGATAAGAGAGATTAGGGCTCGTACAGAGGCATATATGCAGTCATTTTTCCCTCGTTGTGTTTGGGACTGGAAGATGCTAGTTGTGGTACGAGGTACCCTCCGCCACGCACTGTATGGTGGATTGCGGAGTATGTATGTAGATGTAGATGTAGAAGTACAACAGGCTACCAGTTTTATTATGCAAAGTACCTTTATTGCACTATGTACATGTTTCCATTACTGGCCAGTCTCGACGCTTGGCCGCTTTCAGATGTCTGCGAATACAATGCCAAAAGAACAGTAAACAGGTGAGACACATTGATGAACCACCCTACGCTTCCGTATTACGGTTCTTGTCACATTATTCACATAACGAGGGTGATGCGCGTCCCACATTTAAAACCTGTTTCCTGCTATCTGGAGACTGATATTAATTCCTACAGACACATATCGAACGTTTACATACACACATAAAGAAAAGTTTTTGCATCACCCCGGTTCCCAGAACTCCTGAAGACAGACTTTGACTGTGGATATTGTATCTCAGACAGAAACCCCTGTGACTGTTCAGAGCTCTCACTAAACCCGCCCAGAGATGTAAACAACCATGCATGAGTAGCGCCTATTAGACGGAGGGGGTCCGACAGTCGTTCCACCAGGAAGGAGGTACACGGCCCGTGTTGTCTGTAGTTCAACCGTGCCTAGACGGTCAATACCGCGGTTCGATCGCGTCTGCATTGTTACTTTGTGCTAGGAAGGGCTCTCAGCAAGGAAAGGGTCCAGGCGTCTCGGAGTGAACCGAAGCGATCTTGTTCGGACATGGAAGAGATACAGAGAGACAGGAGCTGTCCATGACATGCCTCGCTTAGTCCACTGCAGTGGATGACCACTACCTACGAATTACAGCTCGCACGAACACTAACAGCATCGCCACCATGTTGAATAATGCTATTTATGCAGCCACAGGACGTCCTGTTAAGACTCAAACTGCGAGCAATAGGCTGCATGGTGCGCAACTTCACCACCGACGTCCATGGCGAAGTCCATCTTTGCACCACGACACCATGCAGCGCGGTACAGATGGGCCCAACAACATGCCGAATGAACCGCTCAGGATTGGCATCACGTTCCTTTCACCGCGAGTGTCGCATATACCTTCAAGCAGACAATCGTTAGAGACGTGTTTTGAGGCAACGCGGTCAGGCTGAACGCCTTAGACACACTGTCCAGTGAATGCGGCAAGTGGAGGTTCTGTGCCGTTTTGGTGTGGCATTATGTGGGGCCGACGTACGCAGCTGTTGGTCACGGAAGGCGCCGTAACGGATGTACGATACGTGAGTACCATCCTCCGACTGATAGTACACTATTTTCAGCAGCAGATTAGTGAGGCATACGTCTGCATGGACGAGAATTCGCGCCCCCATCGTGCACAGCCTGTGAATGAGTTCCTTCAGGATAACGACATCGCTCGACCAGAGTGGCTAGCATGTTCTCCGGACATGAACCCTATTGTACATGCCTGGGATAGATTGAAAAGGTATGTTTATGGACGACGTGACCCGCCAACCACTCTGAGGGACCTACGCCGAATCACCGTTAAGGAGTGTGACAATCTGGACCAACAGTGCCTTGATGAACTTGTGGATAATATGCCACAATGAATACAGGCACGCATCAATGCAAGAGGAGGTGCAACTGGGTATTAGAGGTACCGGTGTGTACAGCAGTGTGGATCACCGCCTCTGAAGGTCTCGCTGTATGGTGGTACAACATGCAATGTGTGGTTTTCATGAGCAATAATAATGGTGGAAATGATGTTTATGTAGATCTCTGTTCCAATTTTCTGTATAGGATCCGGAACTCTCGGACCCGAGGTGATGCAAAACTTTTTTTGCTGTGTGTAAGACTGTGATAAACAACTGTTCAAACTCTTCAGATGTCCCTGAAATAAATTCAATTTTAGGGACGAAAATACCATTTCACATTTTTCGAAATTATTACAATTATCTAAATGGATAAAAGTAGACTGGTCAGATAACTAACACAATCAGAAACGCAGGACGCAGTGTAGAATAAACAGCAATGTTACAAAGCAGACTCAATGAGTTGGCTCATGCCTTGAGTGTGTGGAAGATTCATTGCAATGATAGTTATGTTCTGGAAATATTGGGGAGAGCGAAGTAGCTGATAAGAAACATGACCCAAATGCAAAGTAATTACAATAATTTTATGAGAAAGAAATGCAAAGAACTGAAATAAAAGATAATTATGAAATGAGCGCACAATACTGCATTAATAGCAAAGGATTATAAATTCTTCTGTTTCACTGAGTACATTTGACAGACAGAAAATTTATTGGAACAAGGGATAAAAGCACAAGCAGATAGCATCAACGACATTAAAGGAGAGATTCGGGTAATTAGTGACACTGCACAAAGTGTAAGACGTCGTGGTGTCCTGACCTTCATTGCTTACATATTCCGCCCTCGCAATCATATTCCGCACATCAAGATGCTTCATTCGAACCCAAACTCGATAAGTTAAAGTCAATGTTGTATGAATTCATGTAAACGATATGCAAATAACTAGTAAATCGCAAATGCGCAATGAGATTGAAATACTCGAGGCTTGCGTACGCACACACATTCCAGACATGACGGTCACTGGAGCTTTTAGTTCGGGAGAGGCAGACCGCGCCTGGGAGGCCAGTCACTTCAGAGGACGATTCAGCTTATCTATTACGGCCGATGACCACCCGTGGAGCGGACAGCATTTGCCCGAGTGAAAGGGGAGAACGACCCCGTGTTCGCCTTAAAAGCAAATTCCGCTACATTGTGTGGGAATGCCCAACCTACACATTCTTTACAAACATAGCATGCAGTTTCAGAGGTTTTCACAGGGAGACAGCAAACGCCAAACGCCGATGCTGCAGATTTCCGGATTGGTCGCCTTTAACGAAACGTCATTCTCCCGTTTTAGAAGAGTAATGCTGATTGACAGACGATATTTCTGACGCCTTGAGCTGAAGGAGTAATGGAAGAGACAAAAAGATATACCCCTTCACGTCTGGTGTGGAGAGGGGCCGTTCCGTTGTAGCTCGTGGAACGAGAACACGTAACGAGAGTGTATACGCTCGTACGTGTACTCAAAAAGTGAGGAACAAGTCTCTCCTCAGTACTTCACTGGGAGAGCACCTTTCTCGAGAGCTAATCGGAGTGCGACTCTATATTGAGTCCTTGCGATTAAGCGTAGTTTACTGTATTGGCCGCCACACTTATTGTGCAGTGTCAACAGACAGAGTTACAGTTAAATGCCTGCGAGCGAATTTTTGAGTGGCATCGTGGTGGACTGTTTATCTGACCAGTGTACCACGCCAATAGGTAGACTAGGGGCGAATAGGAGTCCTTGACTTCATCAAGGCGTAGGGAGAGTTTGATTGGCGAAGGTCAATCCAGATAGAACGAGAGTTACCTTATTTGTCAGCAACGAGCGGCGCAGACAGCAGTCATCGCAGCTTACGGTATTGTGTGCTACAGCTCTTGCGAGCCCCATATTTCCTCCACAACAGTACACTTCACTGCATTTCACACGTCACAGCATCAACCGTAACTAACAACACTCTACCAAATAATTATTCAAGTTGAGTAGGCGCGACTCTCAGCCATTCTGCCAAGTCAATAACAATCTTAAACTTTGTATAAAAATTTCATTAGTAAATCCTATCCTTAAGGGGTAACTTCACATTCTGAAAAGAACACCAAAATAACTTGTTCAGTTCATAAATAAAAGTGCCATTGTGATTTCTCAGAATTTTTTCAAAATAAATAATAAATTTCGTTAGTTTCATGTTTTTCTTACACTAACTAGCACTACTCCAGTACCAAAGTATCCCACTAGTTACGTAAGAAATGTTGTGAATTTTTTGTGTCATTTCCTTCCAGTGGACGACTCCAGAAGATTTTTATTGCTAAAAGTTTTTCAGGCATTTCTATTTAGAACGTTAGGAGCGTCTGTCTGACTTCTGTAGTAGTGTGGGGGTGGAAATGGCATCTTGCAGGAGCCAAAGTGTAAAGGGTACATCTCTGATTAATCCGTTGCGCGGAATGACAAAATAGCACTCACAGACTCACAAAGGGATTAAAGGAATAGATTAAGAATTCGACAGAGTAAATGCAAAGTAAATTTAAATATTTCAGAAAAAAGTGAATAACTTTGGTGCTGGAGCCAAAAATATTCTAGTTATTTAGAAAAAGGAATGCTGAGAAGAGAATGAACCTGAAAACCATTTAAGAATCAAGTCAAACCTGCAAAGACAAACAACTGGGTGTGGAGAAGTGCTATGTCTGCTAGAGAGGGAGTTGAAGTTAGGTGGGTAAAAGGGATAGATAATAGAGAAAGAAATCGAGGAACTGTAGAAAAAGACAGCATTAGTTTACTCAGTTGCTTAATAAACTGCACTATGCTAAATGAGATTTGGAGGGTACATATGTGGGAGGCATGAGCTCAGCAGGAATGGTATCGTGTAGTACAGTGTGGTATTGTTTTATTAATTAGAAATGTAAGGCAGTAGGGATTTTACATTCTGAACTTTCAATAGGGCTGTTATAGAACATTTATCAAGTAAATGGCATGAAAAATGAAAGGAAATTTATTTTGTAGAAGTCTATTGCAGGTTAATGGCGTTTCATGCACTTGTGGAGCGAAAAAGAAGCTTCGCAATTTTAAGGACTTCCAAGATTAAACTATGGTAGCTCACTTTACCAAAGGAAGACCAAGAAGAGCTAAAATTGAGTTTAAGAAGACATCTGCTTAAAACGAGCGTACTATGTTAATCGGATACTACTTTGAAGAAATATTAAAGAAAGTGTAACACCTATGTTGTAGCTCAGATACTGAAAATATAATAGAAATTTCGTGCAGGTAATTATATACATCCACATAAATAGGCTGTAAGCCAAATGACTTTCAGTGGCAGAGCGTACTTCTGGTACCACTAACTGATCCCCTCTTCCTGGTTCCATTCGTGAATGGCTCGTTGGAAAAATGATTGTCAGTAAGCCTCTGTATTAGCTATAATTTCTCGAATTTTCTCGTTGTGGTAGTTTCACGAGACGTATGTCGGAGGAGGTAATACGTTTTCCGACTCCTCCCGGAACGCACAGTAGTTCTCACAGTGACGCACAATTCCTCTCATGTGGCGCCTGCCACTGGAATTAGTTGAGTATGTCTGCAACGCTCTCGCACCGACAAAATAACCCCTCCCTCCCTCTCTTCTCCCCCCTCTCCCCCCTCACTCTCCCACTCACTCTCTCTCTCTCTCTCACTGTGTCTCTCTCTCTTCTATCAGTCCTAGTAGGTAATGATAGGAGATAGATAAACTGCGCTCAGGAATCGGTCGAACAAGTTCGTCTTGTGTGGAAGAGTTACATTTCCCTCAGAGTCGCCCTCAATCTACTATCTCCTTTTCGTGCTATTTGTGTTATCTGGTCACCCCGCTTAAGATCGCTTCGGATGGTAACTCCCACACAGTTTATAGAAGAATAACTTCTTATCAATAATTATGCAGAACTGCAAATTTTTTTCCTGGATATGTGTAAAATGTTGCATTTATTTACATTCATGATGAACAGGCAGCCCATGCACAAACGTTTTCAATCCTTCTATCTAAATAATCGAATGATTTGAAGGACGCAAATGAAGCAACGTCCATCTAGACGTCAGCAGTGTATCATTAGGGACAGACCTCCTAGGGCTGGCACCCCTTGCCTCCCCAGACCCAAAGAATTGGTGCTGGGGGACCTACAGTTCGATGTGGGTACTGAAACCTTGTGCTACTTGCCTGTTTCCGCATTAACAAAAAATACAATGGGTGAAACATGAAATAGGTAACAGAAAAATCGACTGATGGTTAAATGGCAAGCCTCTGATTTTGTAGTCTGACACTTACCTGCTTAGCTATCGAGCCACACTTTTAGCAGGACGCTTAACAAAATACGTTTTCAGTTACCTTCAAGATTCGTAGGGATCCAGGTGAAACCGAATTTTTGTAATGGGGTACAATTATCAATAAGGTTCAAATCCACTACAAAGTGAATGTAACAATAGCAAAAATTTAAAAAACTGGCTGTGTATTGCTTATATTTTCCAGGTTTAAAAATATAAACTGTAGCAATCAATTTAATATAGTTGTAGCACAACGTTAATATTGCTCCTAGGCAAAATTCTAATAAATCACCGACTTACTTACAAGGGAACCTCCCCATCGCACCCCCCTCAGAATTAGTTATAAGTTGGCACAGTGGATAGGCCTTGAAAAACTGAACACACATCAATCGAGAAAACAGGAAGAAGTTGTATGGAACTATGAAAAAATAAGCAAAATATACAAACTGAGTAGTCCATGTGTAAGATAGGTTGTCCCGTGGTTAATTTGTGCAGCTGTGGAGCGATAGGTCGTTGGTTCAAGTCTTCCCTCGGGAGAAAATTTTTATTTTTATTTTCAGACAATTATCAAAGTTCAGGCACTCACATATAATCAACTTCGCTCTTCAAAATTCCAGGACATGTTCAGATTTGCTTGGACATATGCAGGATTTGACGGTTTACACACGGAAAAATTTGAAAACGTTAAAAACATATGTTGTGACAGAGCACAGACAAAACTGTGCGACTGTGAAACTGGTGCATTCATTTGTTGCAGTTTATGTGACAAACTCTTATGTTTTCACACTTTTTTGGAAGTGATTATCACATCCACAAGAAAACCTAAATTGGGCAAGGTAGACGAATCTTTTTACCCATTCACCAAGTGTACAAGTTAGGTGGGTCGACAACATATTCCTGTCATGTGACGCACATGCCATCACCAGTGTCGTATAGAATATATCAGACGTGTTTTCCTGTGGAGAAATCGGTTGACCTATGACCTTGCAATCAAATGTTTTCGGTTTCCATTGGACAGGCACGTCCTTTCGGCTACTAATCGCACGGGTTTGCGGTGCGGTCGCAAAACACAGACACTAAACTTATTACAGTGAACAGAGACGTCAATGAACGAACGGACAAATCATAACTTTGCGAAAATAAAGAAAGAAAAATTTTCACTCTTGGGAAGATTTGAACCAGGAACCTCTCGTTCCACAGTTGCTCACGCTATCCACGGGACCACTGCGCTCCTGAACGCAGATTGTCCTAGACGTTGCCTATCTTGCACATGGACTATATATATATATATATATATATATATATATATATATATATATATTTTGCTTATTTTTTCATAGTTCCACGCAACTTCTTCCTGTTTTCTCGATTGATCTGTGTTCAGTTTATCAAGGCCTATCCACTGTGCCAACTTATAACTAAATCTGAGGGGGGTGCGATGGGGAGGTTCCCTTGTTAGAGATTTACTCAGTCATTAATTTAGTTTATTTTCCACTGCGTGAGCAAGTTCAACTAAATTTTACACTTAATACAAGTCAGTTTGTATCCCAATACTGTAACATTTCCAAGTCAAAGATATAATTTGTTACTTACGATTTCTACAATATGACCCTTTGGTGCTTTTATCAGCCACCGACAATAACTGTTACGGATAGTAAACTCTCCTGAAGTTCCTGACAAAACAAAGTCACATCCTGGAATCTCAGTGCAGATAGTGGGGCTTGTGAGAGTGTATCCTTCATTACAAGAGCAAACTGTTTCATATTCCACGGTTTCACATTTCTGTGAGCAGTTACCATTATTTTCTATACAGCGATCATCGTGAGGCATTGCTGAAACAAAAACCATAAATTCTGAAATAGGGTAAGTAACGTCACCTGGAAAATTTATAATAATAGCATAAATTTCTAAGAAATATATTAAAATATTTCCAAATGTATATTATCAATATTCCCTTTTAAAATGAATGTTGTACTAAACAATTACAAATCAGAGTGGCAGCTTTAACTTTGACAGAGCTCAGAACATGAGTTCTCTTCCAAATCGTTCTTCATTCGTAATATGGGAAGTAGTAAAGCCGTAGATCAGAGAAAACAAAATGAATGAAAGCACAGTATCCGGAAATTTACCTTGCAGCCTATATTACAGATTCGAAGTGGACGTTTGGGCCATCAACAGACTGAAACGTATATTTCTTGCTACAGTCTCTCAAATATTGCTTCTGTGATTGAATTAATAACTTCACTCATAAAACGTGTTACGTTATTACGTCTACCATTCCAGCACTTCATACAATTCTGAACCGATGTTTTAGAAAGTAAACCGACCACAGAGAAGCAAATCGATTCTATGAAAACAACAGTCACAAATGACGAGAGTTCCATCAAAATAATTTGTAAGGAGACACAATTTTTCTTTCCAACTTGACGCACATGTGATAGGTATAATCTGACAGGCGACTTGGGTAATGAACATTAGTACGTTTTGTTCATTGGAGCCTGTTTTCTATGGTAAAATTGTATATTAGGATCGATGATCAAAATGGACTACACGGGCATACAGAAATACCCTTTTCTCTTTAACCCAATATATAAACTATCAGAGAAAAAATGATAGAGAGAGAAAGAGAGATACAACAACAAAGAAAATTGCAATTGAGCTTCAGGTTTGTGTAGCTGTCACACGAATACGCCAAGTTGATGTTTCTGTTTTTAACCTAGAGGGCAGGATCCCTAGCATATCCTCACTGAACGTATTAGGCAAATTGCTTGTTACAGTACTCCATCTCTTGTACAGTTTCCCTAAATTCCTTCCGCCAGTGAATTTCTAACTGGTAATCTGTACCTCATGTTTTCTTAATTCCTATGGCATAAATGTTCCTTCCATTTTCTCCTCCTTTGATTTATTTTTTCTTTTAGGTTATACATTCCTAAAAATTGTCGTATATCTTCATTCTATTTATATTCTTCCGTTGAACATCCTTCCATTCTTCTCAGAATGCTCGTTTCTGGAGCCTGTATTCTTGTTTCTTGGTGTATTGTTGTTGTCCAAGCTGCACTTCCCCGTGTACTGGTTGGTACTATTATGTTTCGATAAGCATCACCTAGGATTCTTTCTTGGCTTTATTCTGAAAGTTTTATACCACGATTCTCATATGAAATAAAATTTAATTTTTATTTCACTTCATACCTTTGTTCATATGTGATATCACAGTCCAGATATCTAAAATTTCTTATTACCTCCAACATTTTGTTATTCAAGAGCATTTTTGATCTTACTGCTTGTATGCGCTACAACGACCTACCTTTCGTTTTATCTACATAGATTTTTACGTTGTAACCTGAAGCCATCTGGTGCAACTTACACAACTCCACCAGAACGTTGTCTCAATTCTCTACAATCAGAACTAAGTCATCTCTATATACAAAAAGCAAAGTCCTGCGTAACTGACACACTGATTCATCTTCCCCAGCCCAAACGCTAAGGATACATACTTAAAATCTTATACTGTAGCGAAATACCTACTTTAAGTCGATGGAATAGGGTGATACACCATGTGATCAAAAGTATCTGGACACCTGGTTGAAAATGACTTACAAGTTCGTAGCGCCCCCCATTGGTTCCAACGGTCTGAGCACTATGGGACTTAGCATCTGAGATCATCAGTCCTCTAGAACTTAGTACTACTTAAACCTAACTAAGCTAAGGACATCACACACAACCATGCCCAAAGCAGGATTCGAACCTGCAACTGTAGCGGTCCCACGGTTCCACACTGAAACACCTAGAACCGCTCGGCCACTCCGGCCGGCCTGTAAGCATTGTTTACCTTCTAAATCATTCTCTATATTGCTAATAGAGCGTTCCCAAGAATGCTTTTGAAGTGATGTTATTTATTATTCCGTAGGACCAAATTGAGGAGCAAATATCCAAGGTCATGGAACTTTTCAGTATACGGAATTACAACACAATAGTAATAACAGATAAAAATAAAATGTTTATGAACCCGAAAAACGTCAATCCATAAGTTTAAGTAAATGCAATCAACTACACAACCAGAATCAGCTTCATTTTTCAAAGAACTCCTCGACAGAATAGAAGGAGTGACCCATGAGGAAACTCTTCAGTTTCGATTTGAAAGCGCTTGGATTACTGCTAAGGATTTTGAATCTGGTAGCGTACTGAAAGTGGATGCATCAGTATACTGCACACTTTTCTACACAAGAGATAAGGAAGTCCGATGCAACCGATCAAAACGCAGGTTTGAAACAGATGGTGCTATGGTTGGCCCGCTAGATGACGCTGCCATAGGTCAAACGGATATCAACTGCGTTTCTTTTAAGTAGGAACACCCATTTTTTACTACATATTTCGTTCTTTGTAGTTTTTTCGTTTGATGCGTATTTCGTGAGATATTTGGCCGTCACTATCATTGGACCATCCTATATATATATATATATACTGGGTGGTCCAATGATGTAGTTTCAAAATACCCATACTCGTGATCAGGGGTCGACAACAGTTCGTAAACTTACACCACTTATTGCCCGAACCGCCCGTTTCTGAGCCAAAAATATCCTTTTAGAATGGGAAGAACTACCCCAAATACAATGCCATACGACATAAGCGAATTAAAATAAGCAAAGTAGATTAATTTTAGTTTCGAACGATCACTCACTTCAGATACCGTTTGAATAAGATCCTGAGCGTGGACTTTCCACGACGATTTACTATTTATCTGAACTGTTCAGATTCACTAATCATATAAGCATGCTGTGACATTAAAATGTCTGATTTTGTTGAATTGTGTGATAGAAACTGTAAAGCCTGCGTCTTACTGTGATATTGCGTTAGTTTATTTGCCACAAACCATTAACTTAGGCCATGAACTGCATTATGTTGCAGATAACATCCTTTACTACCAAGCTAGTGTCATCAGCAAACAGAAATAGTTTAGTTACCCGTAATATTAGAGGGCAAATTATTTATATAAATGAGTAACAGGAGTGGCCATAACACTGATCCCTGGGGCAACCCCCCACTTGAATGCACCCTACTCAGACCACACATCACAGCCATTCTCAGGATTATGAATAATAACGTTTGGCTGTCTGTTGCTAAAGCAAGAGGTGAACCAATTTTGAGCTACTCCCTGTCTTACCTAATGGTACAACTTCTGGAGCAATATTTTGTGATCAACACAATCAAAAACCTTAGTTAAATAAAAAATATGCCTAGCGGTCGAGATCTTTTGTTTAACCTACCCAGTACTTCACAGAGAAAAGAGAATATAGCATTTTGAGTTGTTTAACGGCCTCTAAAACTGTACATTTGATAGTAGATTATGTGATTTAAAATAGCTTTAGCAAACGCCGATGGCATAGAAATAGGTCTAAAATTGTCTACATTGTCCCTTTATCCCTTTTTATAAGGCGGATTTACTACTGAGTACTTTAATCGTTCAGGAAACTGACCATTACGGAAGGAAAAATCACAAATATGGCTAAATACAGGGCTAACGTGCAGTACAGTACTTCAATTTTCTGCTGGGCACTCCATCATATCCATGAGAGTCTTAAGTGTTTTCATTATTCACTCAATCTCACCCTTGTCTTTAGCACAGAGGAGTATTTCAGACATCAATCTCAGAAAGGCATTTGCAAAGAAAGTTATATGATTCCCTGTGGAAACTAAATTTTTATTTAATTCGCCAGAATGCTCAGAAAATGATTGTTAAATACTGTACATGCATTTGTTGTATCAGTAACATAAATATTGTTACTACAAATTGATTTTATATTGTCGACCTTGCGCTGCTGACCATATGGTTTTAATGTTATCCTGTGAATTAGTTATTCTATTTGATACCACATACTCATAGCCTTTCTAATAACGTTTTTAAGCACCTTACAACTGTAGCTTGATTGTGACTACTTCCAACATTTTTATATAATCCCACTTTTTTCTACATGATATACTTATCCTAATAGTCAACCACTTAGGCTGCCCATTACTGCTAGTACCCTGTTTAGAACTTTCTAATGGAAAGGAACTCTCAAAGAGCATGAGAACTGTGTTAAGAAATGCATTATATTTATCATCTATGTTATTGGCACTATAAATTTCCTGCCACTCTTGTTCCTTGACAGGATTCAAAAGGCTGTTGTATTAACTTTCATACATAGCTTATAAATATATGTGACATTTATTTGAGTAGCAGAGCATTTTAATGTTAAAATTCGTGCATCATGGTCTGAAAGGCCATTCAGCCCTTTACTGACAGACTATTTATGTTGGTATTGAAAGCTTCTAGTTTTTCTTTAACTGCTGTTTCCATGTCTTCTTTCCAAATCCTCACTTGTCAACGTTTCCTTTGTATCCCTTTTTTTCCCAAACCTAGATATAGCTGTTTCTAAGTTTTTTGCGTTTTCCAAGTCTTCTACCGATACCAAATTTGCTAATGTCATTATTGTTAGACATCTCTTATGCTGTTATCTTCTACAAGGCACTCCTTAAAAACTTGTTCTTCCTTTAGGTCCTAAATTGATTTTTGTAGTTTTCTCCTTCTTGTGTAGATGTCAGTTACTGACAGAAGTAAGAAGTGGTATGATTGATCCAGTATCCACTCTTCACTAGCCTCCGTATGTCTACTCTGTACTTGTAACCCCTTATTTGTTCTTATATTATACGTAATATGCCAACATCGTCCTGCTGAACAGGTGTATTTGTGTACATCATTTCCCCTAAAGTAGCTATTGGAATTTTGAAGCAATGAAACGAAGGAAAATCTCTTAGCATTTTGCCGTTTTCACTACATACATTTTCTTCAAATGTGCCACCTATTTTTAAACTTGTATATTTCCAATTCTATCAATGAGATCCGCTTTGAGTAAAACGTAATTTTTATTATACCTGTTTAATGTCATTCGTAATTGTCTTTGAACGGGAATCGTCAATTTTCTTTCTTCCAGGGCATCTTTAAATCTTTTTTACAGCAATACATTCATTTAGATATTCATAGTCTAGTTTTCTATTATCCCATTTTCTATTACCATAGATGGCAATAATATAATAATTGCAATCCGAAAGAAAGTAGGTGTTGACAGATGTGAAAATTACCGAACTATCAATTAAATAAGTCACAGCTGCAAAATACTGACGCGAATTCTTTACAGACGAATGGAAAAATTGGTAGAAGCCAACCTCGGGGAGGATCAGTTTGGATTCCGTAGAAATGTTGGAACACGTGAGGCAATACTGACCTTACGACTTATGTTAGAAGAAAGATTAAGGAAGGGCAAACCTACGGTGGCAGGGAGCGAAAGGCTATTTACAATTTGTACAGAAACTAGATGGCATTTATAAGGGTCGAGGGGCATGAAAGGGAAGCAGTGGTTGGGAAGGGTGTGAGACAGGATTGTAGCCTCTCCCTGATGTTATTCAATCTGTATATCGAGCAAACAGGAAAGGAAACAAAAGAAAAATTCGGAGTAGGTATTAAAATCCATGGAGAAGAAATAAAAACCTTGAGGTTCGCCGATGACATTGTAATTCTGTCAGAGAAAACAAAGGACTTGGAAGAGCAGTTGAACGGAATGGACAGGGTTTTGAAAGGAGGATATAAGATGAACGTCAACAAAAGGGAAACAATGGTAATGGAATGTAGTCAAATTAAGTCGGGTGATGCTGAGGGAATTAGATTAGGAAATAAGACACTTAAGATAGTGAAGGAGTTTTGCTATTTGGGGAGAAAAATCACTGATGATGCTCGAAGTAGAGAGGGTATAAAATGTAGACTGGCAATGGCTGGGAAGGCGTTTCTGAAGAAGAGAAATTTGCTAATATCGAGTATAGATTTAAGTATCAGGAAGTCGTTTCTGAAAGTATTTGTGTGGAGTGTAACCATGTATGGAAGTGAAACATGGACGATAAATAGTCTGCACAAGAAGAGAATAGAAGCTTTCGAGATGTGGTGCTGCAGAAGAATGCTGAAGATTAGATGGGTAGATCACATAACTAATGAAGAGTTATTGAATAGAATTGGGGAGGAGTTTGTGGCACAACTTGACAAGAAGAAGGGACCAGTTGGTAGGACATGTTCTGAGACATCAAGGGATCACAAATTTAGCAATGAAGGGCAGCGTGGAGGGTAAAAATCGTAGAGGGAGACCAAGGGATGGATACACTAAGCAGATACAGAAGGATGTAGGTTGCAGTAAGCACTGGGAGATGAAGAATCTTGCACAGGATAGAGTAGCATGGAGAGCTATATCAAACCAGTCTCAGGACTGAAGACCACAAGAACAACAACAGATGACAACACCTTTACTTGTTCTTTGTTCTTGTTTTACTCCGCTATAGATGATAATATCGTCATCGACATATTAATTTCGGATTTCTTATCTGTGTCTTCAATCGCCACAAAATCCTTTTCCCTCAAATGTTTAGCTAATTCTGCTTCCTTAAGAGCAAGTCCCCTAACGTTACAGGTGGCGAGTTTCTAAGCTTCATTAAACGGTTTTGTCCCTGTCTCTTGCCTGTGCTGTATCCTGCTAATCCGTTCTGTTTCTGAAGCTAGATTGGACACTATCAGTGATGGTTGAGTCCCTGAATGGGGTACTGAGCCATCACAGTCAAGACTGGTTATGAGGCAGCATTCTCTGAACTTTATCAGGTACAGCCGATAGCTGGCGTAGGTGGGTACCGTGCAGTACTTCCTTTCTACTCAATGTTGTTGTTATTATACAGCCAGTACTCGGTCGTCAGAATGTGGACTGCTAGGCGGGGTACACCGTAGGTGGGTTATGTTGACAGGCAGATGAGAGAGACTGTACACTCGCTTCATGATCGCACTGGTACCCACTAGTCGGCAGGATATACAGAAAATTCACTGTCTGAGATTATAGTCATTAGTCATAGATAGCCGATAGTGATGGATGTATGTATGAGACAGTGAACCGATCTTTGCACAGATTATCACAACTATATCATAAGCAACACCTACGATTTTCATCTCAAATACCATTCGACATGTGTAATAAAAACACATTGTCTTATTTTATGAACCCCTCGTGCTCATTCATAGACAAGAAAATCGGAAGTGAAATGAATGGTTCAAATGGCTCTGAGCACTATGGGACTCAACTGCTGAGGTCATTAGTCCCCTAGAACTTAGAACTAGTTAAACCTAACTAACCTAAGGACATCACAAACATCCATGCCCGAGGCAGGATTCGAACCTGCGACCGTAGCGGTCTTGCGGTTCCAGACTGCAGCGCCTTTAACCGCACGGCCACTTCGGCCGGCCTGAAGTGAAATGAGTGCAGCTGTTTAATGACAATGGAACTAAATATGTACATCCTTTCTAGGCCTAAGGCTTTAGTCACATACACAGTAAAAAGAAACGGAAATATCAACCAGCCATAGCACCAGTGCTAAAATTATTTAAGGAAACGCGTAATTTTATTTCGGAAAATTTGCTTCGGTTTGAAATATGAAATGGGGAATGCGATGAGTGCTATTCTATTAACAATGCCAACAGAAACGAGGCAAAGACACATGTCACAAGAAGTGGTTCAGCACTGCAGAGACAGCAATGTCCCAGTACCATGGCATACTATACAGGGTGAGTCACCTAACATTACCGCTGGATATATTTCGTAAACCACATCAAATACGGACGAACCGATTCCACAGACCGAACGTGAGGAGAGGGGCTAGTGTAATTGTTTAATACAAACCATACAAAAATTAACGGTTGTATGTTTTTTAACACAATCCTACGTTTTTTTAAATGGAAACCCGTTAGTTTGGTTAGCACATCTGAACATATAAACAAATACGTAATCAGTGCCGTTTGTTGCATTGTAAAATGTTAATTACATCCGGAGATATTGTAACCTAAATTTGCTGCACACAATTGCAATCTCTGGCTTAAAGAATGTCGTACACGCAGCAGTACATCTGGTGTAATGTCGCCGCAGGCTGCCACAATACGTTGTTTCATATCCTCTGGGGTTGTAGGCACATCACGGTACACACGGTACATGATGGCCACCACATTGAACATCTATTGGCCCGACATGTCGGGACACACTCTATTCCACTCGGTAATTGAAAACAGAAACCACGTGTGTACGTGTACCTCACCCCTCATGGTAATGTACATGTGCGTCAGTGAAAAAGACCACTAAAAAGGTGTTAGCATGTAGACGTAATGTGCTGTTCCAGTCTCTTCTGTACCTAAGGTCCATCACCGTTCCCTTCGGATCCCTACATGATTTGGTGCTCTCCGATACACACGATCGAACAGCGGAGGAGTGGTACTCAAGCGTCAACTTTAGGTTACAATATCTCCGGATGTAATTAACATTTTACAATGCAACAAACGGCACTGATTACGTATTTGTTTATATGTTCAGATGTGCTAACAAAACTAACGTGGTTCCATTAAAAAAAACGTAGGTTTGTGTTAAAAAACGTACTTCTGTGCATTTTTGTATGGTTTGTATTAAACAGTTACACTAGCCCCTCTCCTCACGTTCGGTCTGTGGAATCGGTTCGTCAGTATTTGATGTGGTTTACGAAATATATCCAGCGGTAACGTTAGGTGACTCACCCTGTATACCTTTTATAATGTGCACCTCGTCCACCCGGTAGCTACTCACTGCCACTGGTGTACACACATTGTTTAAGTATTACAGAATGGCACCGACCATAGTCTGTAAATACACTGGTGTCCAAAATTAAAGCTAGAAACCGCTATTTTCCCTTCCCTTGTCTGCTTCAAGATATCATTGTACAAACTGCCAAGAGATGTCTTTACGATCGTGTTCTGCATGGAAGATGGTATTCCAGTCCATGGACAACCACGCCAGCAATTATTTCAGGGACCCCATCAAATGAGGTGGTATTATCATTTTCTTTAGTACTAATCATAGATTTTCTGTCCAGTTCTCGAACTTCCAGTGCCAACATAGTGCGTTATTTCACAATTCCGACAGGACTCATTCAGATGATTAAGTTACTGCCTTATTTCCATTTTTATTCAGCAATTTATCATATTACTATCGTTACTCATAATTAGAACCATTAATAATACATTGTGTTTTTGTCCCATTTATCTTTTCTTGCATTTTTTGTATTAGTATAAACCGGGACCTAGAAACGACGGAGAGGCTTCGGAGAGGCTTCGGAGGGGCTTCGTGGGGTTCACAACCCCACAACAGGTCACAGCAGCCCACCCAACCCCCGCCGCCCCGCATCGAACCCAGGGTTATTGTGCGGTTCGGCCCTCAATAGACTCCCCCGGGAGCGTCTCATACCAGACGAGTGTAACCACAAATGATTGCGTGGTAGAATAATTAGGGTGTACACGTTCATGGAAACGGTGTTTGCGTGGTAATCGCCAGCATAGTGTAATTGAGGCAGAATAGAACCAGCCCGCATTCGCCAAGATAGATGGAAAACCGCTTCATCCCTCAATCGTTGTTGTGGGGTATGAGGATACCCCACCCCCCAAAATTCCAATGCCTGTAACGTCAGAATTTTACGTACTGCACACTTCCGTTCATACGTAGCTTTCGTTCAGGTTGTTATGAGAAATTGTAGTGACCAGTTTTTGTTGCGAGCTGCTGTTATTTTGACTTGGTAAGTAGAATAACTTTCTTGGGGTATGACGTGACCCCACGACACAGTTTTATTTACGAGCTCAGTAATTTTAAACAATTTATAAACTGACATTTCTTACAGAAATATCACTCAGTATGGCTAACAAGGCCAGAGTGGGATATCCCCGTTTTTCAGACTTTTATCACTCAGTGGTTACATGAGTTGGAAGATATAGACGAGACGACTAAGGCGCAGCAGTCACGGACTATGCAGCTGGTCCTGGCGGACGTTCGAGTCCCCCCTCGGGCATGGGTGTGTGTGTTGTCCTTAGGATAATTTAGGTTAAGTAGTGTGTAAGCTTAGGGACTGATGACCTTAGCAGTTAAGTCCCACAATATTTCACACAAATTTTTTGGAAGATATTGAATACAGTGTTGCTGAAGCTGCCAACGAAAGTGGTCCTCAATCCAACAGTGAACACGACACTGAATCAGAACTGGAAATAGCAGGTGGGTGTGAATGAGTTAGACAAGGAACAAAACAGAACACTTTGTATGGACGCAACCGCTGTAAGTGGTCAACAGTGGAACCGAAGAAAAATATTCGAACGCCTGCTCGTAATATTACAGTACAACTTACTGGACTCAAAGGGAATGCACAACGTTTTGGCCATTCTTGTAACCTACTGCAGGTATGGCAATGCCCTTTCTTTTCACAGGTCATGGTAACTGAAGTTGTAACACACACAAATGAGAAAATCAAGCAATATAGAAGTCGATATGTTGATGAAACCAGAACAGAATTCAGAGATGTTTCACTGATAGAAATGAAGGCCTTTATTGTATTACTGCACTATACTGCAGTACTGTAATGTTATTCAATCTGTATATTGAGCAAGCAGTAAAGGAAAGTAAAGAAAAATTCGGAGTAGGTATTAAAATTCATGGAAAAGAAGTAAAAACTTTGAGGTTCGCCGATGACATTGTAATTCTGTCAGAGACAGCAAAGGACGTGGAAGAGCAGTTGAACGGAATGGACAATGTCTTGAAAGGAGGATATAAGATGAACATCAACAAAAGCAAAACGAGGATTATGGAATGTAGTCAAATTAAATCGGGTGATGCTGAGGGAATTAGATTAGGAAATGAGACACTTAAAGTAGTAAAGAACTTTTGCTATTTAGGGAGTAAAATAACTGATGATAGTCGAAGTAGAGAGGATATAAAATGTAGACTGGCAATGGCAAGGAAATCGTTTCTGAAGAATAGAAATTTGTTAACATCGAGTATAGATTTAAGTGTCGGGAAGTCGTTTCTGAAAGTATTTGTATGGAGTGTAGCCATGTATGGAAGTGAAACATGGACGATAACTAGTTTGGACAAGAAGAGAATAGAAGCTTTCGAAATGTGGTGCTACAGAAGAATGCTGAACATAAGGTGGGTAGATCACGTAGCTAATGAGGAGGTACTGAAATGGATTGGGGAGAAGAAAAGTTTGTGGCACAACTTGACTAGAAGAAGGGATCGGTTGGTAGGACATGTTTTGAGGCATCAAGGGATCACACATTTAGCATTGGAGGGCAGCGTGAAGGGTAAAAATCATAGAGGGAGACAAAGAGATGAATACACTAAGCAGATTCAGAATGATGTAAGTTGCAGTAGGTATTGGGAGATGAAGAAGCTTGCACAGGATAGAGTAACATGGAGAACTGCATCAAACCAATCTCAGGACTGAAGACCACAACAACAACCACAACTGCAATTTTCAGATCCAGTAAAGAGACTCTTGAACCCCTCTTTGCTACCGTTGGTACCAGTCGCGATATATTTCGCTGCACAATGTCATAGAAACGGATGTTAATTCTGCTAATCTGCCTTTGATTCGATGACTCTTGAACTGGGAATGACAGACTGAAAACCGAACCTGCAGCTGCAATATCATATCTATTTAATTCACTTGTCAGAAACTGTCAAGACTGCTACTGCATAGGAGAAACAACCTGTATTGATGAAATGTTGCTAGGATTTCATGGAAGATGCAGAAATAAAGTCTATATGGCATCGGAACCTGAAAAATATGGCCTCAAAACCATGATCTTATGTGATCCCAGAACACAGTACCTCCTAAACGCCTACAATACACTGGCAAAGGCAGCCACAGAATGGGTTTGTCATCTGAGGAGAAGAAATTACTGATATCATCACGGAGTGTAAACCTGTCCAGGGTACTTGAAGAAATATCACAGCTGACAATTACTTCAGCTCAATAGAAGTAGTTGACGAGTTGAAGAAAAAGAAAAGAAAACGGAAGCTAACTTACGTAACCACTCTGAAGAAAAATGACACGGAATTTCCATTAGGATTCTTGCCACAAAAGAATCGTAAACAGGGCTCGTCCAAATATGGGTTTACTAGAGACAAGACCCTGGTTTGGTATGTGCCCGATAAAAATGAAGCAGTGGAATTAATTTCATGTATGCAGCACTCTAAAAGCACGGATGATGAGACAAGCAAGGCTGCAATAATACAAACAAAAGGAGGTGTTGACGGATTAGATAAAAAAGATGTATGACCTTATCAACTAACAGGCGCACCTGTCGTTGGCCAATGGCAATGTTGTTTTTTGGTATGGTTAACACTGCTGATGTAAATTCACATGTACTTTATTCAGGCCTCAGGGACAATAAACCTCTCTCATGATTCGATTTCCGAAAGGACCTTTCAAGGCAACTGTGTCAGATGCACCTAAATGAAAGGTTACTCAATGCAAGACTACCTAGTTTCTATTGGACGTATTCTCAATAAGCCATAGCATTCTTAAGTGCAAAACGTTGGTCCAGTGAAACGGAAGATGCGTTTCCTGTTTCCTCGATCATCGGATAAGAAAACTGAACTGCTCTGTATGAACTGCAAACGACATATTTGTGCATGCTGGAGGCACTCAATACCTTTTGAGTGTGTGACTAAATGAATATTTGCGTAAGTTCAGGGTTAGTGGAATTACGTTAAATTGAACCTTACCTGATTAACCTTTGTTATGTTTGATATTTTGGACACTAATGCACATAACTGAAGTGCTCTTAATTTCCAATGTCATGCTTTAAATTTTTTTCGGTTATTAACATATACTTTGCAAAAAGTTAGTTTTAATTTTCTTCCATAACTAACAGATACTTCGCAATTTGAACTGGCGAGCTACAGAGGTATCAACTTTTAAAAAGGCCATTGTTATGTTTTGATTTTGCAAAGCTGTTTTGATGGCAATAAAGGCTAAATAGCAATGGGAACAGCAAGTATTCATTACTTTATATTAATGTTCAAATGCTTGTGTAGAAAATTCGATAAGAGTGTGGGATATGTAAGTATCCGACGACACAGTTTATTTCATAAAACATTCACGACACCGACTAGGGTTTAGAAACCCTCCACAGGCTGGCCCACTCGGGAAGCAGCGCGTAAGACCACGCGCCTATCTGGGTGGGCTCCTGTTAGTCTGACTTTCAGCACTGTTACACACAGATTCTTCTAGTTCTGTTTAACGAGTTTCTCCTGTCTTACTCGAACGCTTTTTTGGCGTGTTTCGTCATATGACCACCCGTAACGCTAGTGTATACTTCTGCTGTCTTCGCTTAGCTCGAATGTTCTTCATTTCAATAATGAAACAATACATCGGGTACGTATTTTTTCGTGCGTAGAACAATGCGTTTCGAGAATTTATTCTCACTGTCAAGTGAAAATATTTACAGAAGTGTTTTGCGTGCTGTTTGCATGTGTGTGGTGCCTCCCTCGCAATGTGTCGTCTTTTTGGGGTTAAGATATCGTACTGTGATAGCTCACGCACACACACAATGTGAAATTTTACGCACAGCATTATGGAGAAGGCACAGTAAACTCTTACCACAAAGAGACGACTGCACGTCGGTCGTATGAACTGCAGCCAAGCCTGAAACTCGTATTACGTACAAGCAGAAGGGGAACAGAGTCAGTCAAGTTGTGAGACATACAAAACTTAAGACATCCCAGTACATTAACATTAACCGACAACAGCATTAGACCAGCTGTCTTACGGAAAAACCTGCGTGGTCTTGGTAAGGGCAAAGTAATACGTGTAGGTTTGTCCCAGCGAACAGAATGGCACTTTATATTACCTACAGTAATAGCTGAACCACAGACGAAACAAAGAGTCGTTGATTATTTCATCCAAGAAAACGACTGTAGCCACGAAAATTTGTGTATGTAGCAAACAAACGCCATAAGAAAAGGTCATCATGAGTATCAGATCAGCACCTACTGGATACGATGGCGTCGCAGTCCAAATGGTGAAACTTATTATTGGACATCTGCTGCCCATCATAACAGATATCTTCAACCACTCCTCAACCGAAAGTGGTTTCCCTCAGGCCCGGAAACAGGAACTAGTTAAGCCGTTACCTAAAAAAGATGCTGCTACAGCAACCTCTGAATACAACATACTTGCACAATTCCTGCACTGAACAAGGTGTTAGAATATATCGTCTACGACCAGCTAACAAACTGCTTAACTGCAGACAACCTACAAGACGAATGACAATCAGGCCTCCAGAAACACTGCAGCACAACATCTGCCTTAATACAACAGTTGAGCTGAAGCTTGCCATGGATGAACAAGAGGCGGCTGTGATGTGCTTCTTAGACTTCAGCAAAAACTTGCACACTGCCCACTATTACATTTCACTTGTCGAGCTGAGCAGCCTAAATTCCTCGCCAAGTGCATTGCCATGGTTTTGCTCATATCTGACGCTCCTCAGCAATCCGACGCGCCCAGCACAATAAATTCATAACCGAGGCAGGTACTATCAGGTGTCCCCCACGGTTTCGTAATAGGTCCTTCACTCTTTTCATTGTACATAAATGATGTGTCCTCACTTTTGTCCTACAGGTAATACCACACCCACTGTGGTTACCTCCAGTGGTATATTAGTGCAAAACCAATAAACCTGAAGACAGCTATCAGGAATTTTAGTACCAACCTGTGCGCACTTGCAAAATGGGTGCTGGATATAGCGTTAAGTCTCAACTCATCTAAAACCCAAGCAGCGCTGGTTAGTCATTCTAGGTTCATCAGCCTGAAATCTCGGTAATACGTAGCATCTTTAACCCTAAATGTGACAAATATCAACTTATTTCCTTCAGCAAGAGTCTATGGGTAATAATAGATGAAAATCTAAACTGGACATACCATGTGAAAGAAGACGTCAGCATCTCTCCAAGCATAAGAAACTCTTTCCTCTTAATGCGAAAAAGAAACTTGTAGAAACTGCTATACTTCACTTATTGATAACTGCAAGGTCTTTGTCAAGAAAGCTCGTGGCCGCTGGAACTGGTTATGATTGCTTGTGTTCATTCTATTGATGACGATCGACTCTTTGGACATTTTTCCCCATTACGGTAGATGCGCAGTTGCCTTGGCTGCGTGCAGAGAAGCGCACAGATTTCCGTACTCTCTGTCCTCTCTATTGGCTGATCAACGTACGCTGTTCTCCCCTGCTTCTCCTCGATCTTAACCATCTGAACAACACGTCAGAAACACCCATTCCCACCAGGGCAAAATCCCTTCCGTCCCACTCCATCGTTCACCCACGTTCTCGAGTCCTTCTCAGTAGCAGCAACTCGGCTTTGGATTGAATTCCCCCATTATATTAGAGAACTGAGCAACAACTCCAGCTTCAGTCGACAGTTACTGACATTTTGACTCAAACAACAACAAGGATTACCACTGCCCCCTTACGTACTCCAATTCGCAGTATTCTTAACCCATAACTCGTTGTATCAGAAAACGTCTATTTCAAACAACTAAAAATTCTTCTTATACCTGCCACTATCATTACTGTCATTGTCATTATTGTTATTACTACTATCATCACTGTTGGTCGCAGTAGCTGTAGCATTACAAGTACTGACAGTACTTTCATTAGTTCACAGGTAGCGTAATTTATTCAGCCTTGCTACTTCAGACACTCAGACCTTATCTCATATTAAAATTATTATTTCTTGGTTACTATGATGTAATAAAGGCACTGTATTTGTGAAATCCTGGTCCGATGTGAAAGAGGGCCTGATGGCTCTAATCAGACCAAGTTAAATAAATAAAATAAAAGATATAGTATATAGCTTAGATATTAGAGTAAAAACGTTATGTTGCATTATGATAATATTAAATATGTATTTAACAACATGGCCAATCAGTAAAGTTTTTTATTTGTATTTTTTATTTTATCTGAGTTAGTGCTATGGTGGTATTCCACTTTGCCTTGCTCTGTAGCGGTAATGTTCAGCATACTTAGTTTTGCGATATACTGTTTTCCCTAAATCCCAGGTGTCTCGTCACAGTACCTCAGTCGAAACCGACCAGTAGGACTCGAGAACTGACCATTCTGTACGAACTTAATTATGTACATAGGTAGTTTATCCATCCCGCGAACCTAGATTTTCGACAATTTTCGCCCTTTATCGTTAACGATACTGGCAATATATCAACATCTGGCAGATAAATGGCCTCATGTTTTGAATGCATTGACTTTAAAGCCTAATTATTTTACATTGCAAAGAAACCGTTGACCTTAGTACGTGACATACATTTCAACTTCATAGATCTGCCTATTCCTGAGGAAAAGGAATCTTAACTGACAGACAGACGGTAAAGAAATGAAAAAAAAAAATACTTTTTTCGTGTGATAGAATTGCACATTAATATTTTCAATTTTTTTCTCTTACTTGTGCTGTGAACCCTTAATTCTTGCCAAATTTTATGATTCTAGGTCAATTTGAAGTTCTTCCCTATAGGTTTTGATGAGAGAGTATTTTCAAATGTGACATACATGGCCACACCTTTGGATTTAACTGACTTACACTGAAAAGCAAAAGAAACTGGTATACCTGCCCCTGCGAGCACAAAGAAGTGCTGCTACACAAGGTGGCATGTACTTAACTGTCTGAAGTAGTGCTAAAGGGAACTGCACCATGATTCCTGCAGGGCGGTCCACAAATCCGTAAGAGTATGTGGGGGTGGATATCTCCTCTGAAGAGCACGTCACAAGGTATCCCAAATTTGCTCAATAATGTTCATGTCTGAGGAGTTTGGTTGCCAGCGGAAGTGTTTAAATTCAGAGGAGTGTTCCTGGAGCCACTCTGTAGCAATTCTGGACGTGTGGGGTGTCGCATCGTCCTGTTGGAAATGCCCAAGTTAGTCATAATGCACAATGGACATGAATGGATGCAGGTGATTACACAGGATCCTTACGTACGTGTCACCTGTCAGAGTCGTATCTAGACATATCAAACGCCCCACGTCACTCCAGCTGCACGCGCTCAGAGTGTTCCTACAGCCACTCTGTAGGAATTCTGGGCATATGAGGTGTCGCATTGTCCTGCTGGAGTTGCCCAACTACGTCGGAAAGCGCAATGGTCATGGATGAATGCAGGTGATAAGACAGGACATTTATGTACGTGTCACCTGTCGGAGTCGTATCTAGACTTATCAGGAGTCCCATACCACTCGAACTGCACTCGCTGTAATATTATTGGATTTCAGCTACTTAGCATGTGTGATATTTGTCATTAAAGAAAAGGACAGCCAACGAGCTGTAGTTTGTAAAGATGCTAAGCATCACAACTTCCAATGTGTTAATCTTTCTCTTACGAAATTCCACTAATGTGCTTTCATTTCAATTTTTATATTCAAGTAGGTCCCTTAGGCATTTTCATCGAAGATTCTGATTGCGTGAAGGCAATCCGGGTCAAAAGGTGAATTATTCGCGTAATCAATCCGTACGTCTCCTGAACACAATCGAGAACAGACGCATCGGTGATCAATTAATAATCTCGCTCTCTTTTCAAGTCGTACTGAAAAACCAGCACACAGGATAGCCGTAAGTACGCAATCTGGTGTTAGGCTGCATTTTGCCTGTAAATATCACCAACAAATAGTGACAGCATCACTGTTATTATTTACTACTATTTCTTATACAGTATAAGCAAGTTCCCAACGCCAGAACGCCCCACACAATAACAGCCTCCGCCAGCTTGAACAGTTCCCTGCTGATATGCAGGGTCTATGGAGCCGTGAGATTATCTCCAAATTCATACACGGCCATGCGCTCGATACAATTTGAAACGAGATTCGTCCGACCAGACAACACATTTCCAGTCATCAACAATCCAATGTCGGTGTTGACGGGCCCAGGCTCTGTGTCGTGCAGTCACCGACGATACACGAGTGGACCTTCGGCTCCGAAGGCCCATATCGGTGATGTTTCGTCGAATGGTTCGCACACTGTCGCGTGTTGATGGACCAGCACTGAAATCTGCACCAGTTTGCGGATGGCTTGCACTTTCGTCACGTAGAACAATTCTCTTCAGTCGGCGTTGGTCCCTCACTTGTAGTATCTTTCTCAAGCCGCTGCAATGTCGGAGATTTGATGTTTTAGCCGATACCTGATATTGACAGTACACTCGTGAAATGGTCGTACGGGAAAATCGCCACTCCATCGTTACGTCGGAGATGAGTCCCATCGCTGTTGCGCCGCATATGACACTATCTACATCTACATATACATCACATGATTACTCTCCAATTCACATTTAAGTGCTTGGCAGAGGGTTCATCGAACCATAATCATACTATCTCTCTACCATTCCACTCCCGAACAGCGCGTGGGAAAAATGAACACCTAAACCTTTCTGTTCGAGCTCTAATTTCTCTTATTTTATTTTGATGATCATTCCTACCTATGTAGGTTGGGCTCAACAAAATACTTTTGCATTCGGAAGTGAAAGTTGGTGACTGAAATTTCGTAAATAGATCTCGCCGCGACGAAAAACGTCTTTGCTTTAATGACTTCCATCCCAACTCGCGTATCATATCTGCCACACTCTCTTCCCTATTACGTGATAATACAAAACGAGCTGCCCTTTTTTGCACCCTTTCGATGTCCTCCGTCAATCCCAGCTGGTAAGGATCCCACACGGCGCAGCAACATTCCAACAGAGGACGAAGGAGTGTAGTGCAAGCTGTGGACTTGTTGCATCTTTTAAGTGTCCTGCCAATGAAACGCAACCTTTGGCTCGCCTTCCCCACAATATTATCTATGTGGTCTTTCCAACTGAAGTTGTTTGTAATTTTAACACCCAGGTACCTAGTTGAATTGACATCCTCGAGAATTGTACTATTTATCGAGTAATCGATTTCCAACGGATTTATTTTGGAACTCATGTGGATCACCTCACACTTTTCGTTATTTAGCGTCAACTGCCACCTGCCACACCATACAGAAATATTTTCTAAATCGCTTTGCAAGTGATATTGGTCTTCGGATGACCTTACTAGACGGTAAATTACAGCAACAGCTGCGAACAACCTAAGAGAACTGCTCAGATTGTCACCGAGGTCATTTATATAGATCAGGAACAGCAGAGGACCCAGGACGCTTCCCTGGGGAACACCTGATATCACTTCAGTTTTACTCTATGATTTTCCGTCTATTACTACGAACTGCGACCCTCCTGCCAGGAAATCACGAATCCAGTCGCACAACAGAGACGATACCGCATCGGCCCGCAGCTTCATTAGAAGTCGCTTGTGAGGAACGGTGTCAAAAGCTTTCCGGAAATCTAGAAATACAGAATCAACCTGAGATCCTCTGTCGATAGCGGCCATTACTTCGTGCGAATAAAGAGCTAGCTGCGTGGCACAGGAACGATGTTTTCTGAAACCATGGTGATTATTTAACGGATCTGCGCCTGACACTTGTTGTCTTAGATAGACGTTCCCGACCACAGCGCAGTGTTCTGGCTCTTTACGTACCTCTGTATTTGAATAGGCGTGCCTATACGAATGGCTTTGACGCTGCATTGTAGAAGCTTAAATCTTTTATACCATGGAGAGACTTGATACGTCTACCTGTTCCAGAGAAAAAGGGTTCTTAAGAGCCAAGCAGGAAGATAGACAGACGGACAAAGTGATCCTACAAGGTTTCCATTTCTACCGAATGAGCTGCAGAACCTTAAGAAAGAAGGAATATCATAGTTTAAGGTCCAGTCAACAGGGAGCTCATTAGAGATGGAGCGCAAGCTCGGATTGTGAAAAGAAGAGGAACGAAATCGTCCGTGCCCTTTCAAACGAACCACACCGGTAGCTCCCTACACCTACATCTACATCTACGTGATTACTCTGCTGTTCACAATAAAGTGCCTGGCAGAGGGTTCAATGAACCACCTTCGTGCTGTCTACCGTTCCACTCTCGAACGGCATGCGGGAAAAACGAGCACTTACATTTTTCCGTGCGAGCCCTGATTTCACTTATTTTATCGTGATGATCATTTCTCCCTATGTAGGTGGGTGCCAACAGAATGTTTTCTCAATCGGAGGAGAAAACTGGTGATTGAAATTTCATGAGAAGATCCCGTCGCAAAGCAAAACGCCTTTGCTTTAATAATTGCCACTGCAATTCATGTATCATGTCTATGACACTATCTCCCCTATTTCGCGATAGTACAAAACGAGCTCCCCTTCTTTGTACTTTTCCGATGTCATCCGTCAGTCCCACCTTATTCGGATCCCACATCGCACAGCAGTACTCCAGAATAGGGCGGACAAGCGTAGTGTAAGCAGTCTCTTTGGTAGACCTGTCGCACCTTCTAAGTGTTCTGCCAATGTATCGCAGTCTTCGGTTTGCTCTACCCACAATATTATCTATGTGATCGTTCCCATTTAGGTTATTTGTAATTGTAATCCCTAAGTATTTAGTAGAATTTACAGCCTTCAGATTTGTGTGAGTTATCGCGTAATCGAAATTTAGCTGATTTCTTTTAGTACATCATGTGAATGACTTCGCACTTTTCCTTATTCAGGGTCAATTGCCACTTTTCGCACGATACAGATATCTTATCTAAATCATTTGGAAGTCGTTTTGATCATCTGATGACTTTACAAGACGGTAAATGACAGATTCATCTGCAAACAATCTAAGAGGGCTACTCAGATTGCCTCCTGTGTCGTTAATATAGATCAGAAACAATAGAGGGCCTATAACACTTCCTTGGAGGACGCCGGATATTACTTCTGTTTTATTCGATGACTTTCCGTCTGTTACTACGAACTGTGTGCTTTCTGACAGGAAATCACGAATCCAGTCCCAAAACCGAGGCGATACACCATAGGCACGCAGTTTCGTTAGAAGACGCTTGTGAGGAACGATGTCGAAAGCCTTCTGGAAATCTAAAAATATGGAATCAATTTGACATCCCCTGTCGATAGCACTTATTACTTCATGAGTATAAAGAGCTAGTTTCTTTTCACAACAACGATATTTTGTGAATCTGTGTTGACTATATGTCAATAAATCGCTTTCTTCGAGGAACTTCATAATGTTCGAATACCGTATATGTTCTAAACCCCTACTGCAGATCGACGTTAGTGATATAGGCCTGTAATTCAGCGGATTACTCCTCCTTCTTTTTTTGGGTATTGGTGTGACTTGAGCAATTTTCCAGTCTTTAGGTACGTATCTTTCTGTGAGCGAGTGGTTGTATAAAATTGCAAAATACGGAGCTATTTTATCTGCATACTCTGAGAGGAACCTGACTGGTATACAGTCTGGACCGGAGGCCTTGCCTTTTTTTAAGTGATTTAAGCTGCTTCTTTACAACGAGGATATCTACTTCTATGTTTCTCATCTTGGCAGTTGTTATTGATTGGAATTCATGAATATTTTCTTCATCTTCTTTGGTGAAGGAGTTTCGGAAAATCGTGCCATTGTCATCAGTGACTTCACCGTTGTTATCGCGCAGTGAAGGTATTGATTGTGCCTTGCCACTGGTGTGCTTTATGTATGACCAGAATCTCTTTGGGTTTTCTGCCAGATTTTGAGACAGACTTCCGTTGTGAAAATTATTAAAAGCATCTCTCATTGAAGTACGTGCCATGTTTCGAACTTCTGTAAAACTTTGCCAGTATTGGGGATTTTGCGTTCTTTTACATTTGGCATGCTTTTTTCGTTGCTTCTGCAACAAAGATGACCCTAGAGCGACTTTAGGGAAATCCTGGAAAAACTAAACATGGAACGTGCGGCAGGGGGATTTGAGCCGCTGTCTTCACGAATGGAGCTTCACCGTGCTGGCCAGCCTGCCGACTAGCAGGGTCGCATCGGGGAAGAATTTACAGTTCACGAGACCAGGCTTACCCTCTCAGCACGGGTAGGAATGACAAATCCTCAAACGATCAACTTACAGGTCAACATCAACGGTACAAATAAAGGAAGGTAGCTACACAACAGTTTGACGTCTACACACATTATCTGGAGACCACCATACAGCGTGTGACCGATGGTACGTTGAACCAATACTGGTCATCTCCTTTCCTGTTGAACTCGGAAATTGAATGTGGCAGAAACAACCGTCCATATGACACAGTATGAGCACAAATTTCTCGTATCTTGTCCTTTAGCGAAACGTACCGTGTCAGCAGAAGAATCGTTCTGCAGTCAGCCGTAAGTGCCCGTTCTGTAAATTTTCTCGATAGTGGTTCGCGAAATGTACCTCGTCTTCTTTCCAGGGATTCCCATTTTAGTTCACGAAGCTGACCCGAACTACTCACGTGATAATTGAACCTTATGCTAACGCTTGTAGCAGCGTAGTTCTCAATTGCTTCGATGTCTTCCTTTAATCTGAACTGATGGGTTCCCAAACACCCCAGCTACTAAATACTTAGGGATTACAATTACAAATAACCTAAATTGAAACTATCACATAGATAATACTGTATGTAGAGCAAACCGAAGACTGGGATTCATTGGCAGAACACTTGGAAGGTGCAACGGGTCTACCAAAGAGACTGCTCACACCACCCTTGTCCGCCCTATTCTGGAGTACTGCTGTGCGGTATGGGATCCGCATAAGGTGGGACTGACGGATAACATCGAAAAAATACAACGAAGGGCAGCTCCTTTTGTATTATCGCAAAATAGTGGAGATAGTGTCACAGACATGACACGTGAATTGGAGTGGCAATGATTAAAAGAAACGCGTTTTTGAAACTTCGTGGCAGATTAAAACTGTGTGCCGGACCGTGACTCGAACTCGGGACCTTTGCCTTTCGTGGGCAAGTGCTCTACCAACTGAGCTCCCAAAGCACGACTCACGCCCCGTCCTCACAGCTTTACTTCTGCCAGTACCTCGTCTCCTACCTCTCAAACTTTACAGGAGAGCTTTACAGTGCACACTCCGCTGCAGAGTGAAAATCTCATTCAAAAGGCGTTTCTCGTTGCGACAGGATCTTCTCATGAAATTTCAATCACCAGTTTTCTCCTCCTATTGCGAAAACATTCTGTTGGCACTCACCTACATAGGGAAAAATGATGATCACGATAAAATAAGAGGAATCAGAGCTTGCACGGAAAAATTTAAGTGGTCCTTTTTCCCGCTTGCCGTTCGAGAATGGAACGGTAGAGAGACAAATATTTGGGCGTAACATTGGAGAGCGATATGAAGTGGGACAAGCATGTAATGACAGGTTTGGGGGAAGGAGGATAGTCGTCTTCGGTTCATTTGTAGAATTGGCCGCACTGGTGCTCGCACTAGTCATCTCCTATGTAGGTGAGCTACACTTCCCTACAATTTACCAAGTAAACAGTAGTAAGCCATTCACTTTCCCTACTTATAACCTCATGTCTTCACTCACATTTCCTCGGAAGGCTACTCTTAGACTTTTAACCGATTGACTGTGTCGGACAGCATACCACTAATATTACACTGAAGCGCCAAAGAAACAGGAGTAGCCGTCAGTATTCAAATACAGAGATATGTAAACAGCCAGAATACGGCGTTACAGTCGGCAACGCCTGTATGAGACAACAAGTGCCAGGCGCACTTGTTATCTCAGTTATCGCTTCTACAATGGCAGGTTATCACAAGTGAGTTTGAACGTGGTGTTATAGTCGGCGCACGTGCGATGGAGCACAGAATCTCAGAGATAGAGATCAAAGGGGCATTTTCCCTTATGACCATTTCACGAGTGTACCATCAATATAAGGAATCCGGTAAAACATCAGATCTCTGACATCCCTGCAGCCGGAAAAAGATCGTGCAAGAATGTAGCAAACGACGACTGAAGAGAATCGTTCTACGTGACAGAAGTAGAACCCTTCTGCAAATTGTTGCAGAATTCAGTGCTGGGGCATCTACAAGTGTCAGCGTGCGAATCATTCAACGAAACATCATCGATATGGTGCTGAAGGCCCACTCGTGTACCCTTGATGACTGCATGACACAAAACTTTACACCTCACCTGGGACATTGGACTGTTGATGGCTGGTCGGACGAGTGTCGTATATAACTGTATCGGGCGGATGGACGTGCACGAGTATGCACACATCCGTGGACCCTGCATGTCAGCAGGGGACTCTTCGAGGTGGTGGAGGCTCCGTAATGATGTGGAGCGTGTGCAGTTGGCGTGATATGGGACCCCTGATACGCCTAGGTACGACTCTGACTGGTGACACGTGCGTACGCATCCTGTCTGATCACGTGCATCCATTCATGTCCGTTGTGCCTTCCGACGGACTTGGGCAAATCCAGAAGGACAGTGCGAGAACTCAAAAGTCAAGAATTGCTGCAGTGTGGCTCCAGGAACACTCTTCTGAGTTTAAACGCTTTCGCTGGCCACCAAATTACTAACAATATCTGGGACGCCTTTCAACATGCAGTTCAGAAGTGACCTCCAACCCTAGTACGGATTTATGGACAGCCCTGCAGTATTCATGGTGTCAGTTCCCTCCAGCACTACTTCAGAAATTAGTCGAGTCCATACCACGTGGTGTTGCGTCACTTCTGCGTGATCGCCAGGGTCCTACACGATATTAGGCAGGCGTACCAGTTTCTTTGTCTCTTCAGTGTATTTCCATTGCACAAATACTAGAATTCTACTTGTAACTGATTTACTACCTTTGAACTGATTTCGGAAGCCTGCCTGAAATCGAGTGGACAGTCACAGCGGCTGTGATTAACAATCTGTTCTTGTAGTCGGCATAGCAAAGTAGTGGCTGTAACATTGTGAACTGCTTATTGTGATCTAAGTTACGAGCTTTCCTGCTGACAGGAACTACTGATCAGTTCTTGCCAAATAAGACAGCAGATTAACGATGGGGGAGTTTCCCGCCTTTATTCATAGTAATGACTACCTGTCAGTAGCAATATATGTTCACTGGAAATCTTTTTTTTTTCCTTAGACAATATGAAATATAAATATTTCAATGTAAGTCGGTCCCCCCTCTATTACTCTCTGTAGTTTTCGTCCCCACTTTGAGAACTGATGGCTCGTCCTAAAAATAAAAATTCCTGCGAGCTGTCCAAGTACTCAGCTACCCGAGTACTTCCTATCCGTGTGTTGACCGCACAAGAGCAATCCTAAAGCCCTCCACTGCAGATCGTAGGTCCAGAAACCTGCAGTAAAGACCATCGGAGAATCGACAGGGCCTTTTTTTGGGCTCCAAACAAAAGGTTTTCCAAGGACGGTGTTCCAAAGAGTACTTTTCCAATGCTCCAAATTCGTGTAAAACGGGAAGAAACCTAATATGTAGTACAATGAAAGTACCCTCGGCCATGCTCTTAATTGTGTTCCGCGAAGTATGAATTTAGGCGCCGAATCATGTGTAATGTCTTCAAATCAGATTTTCTTGTTCATACATAAATTTTATTGCCGTAGTCGAGATTGACTCAATGGATACGTCAATGAACTTAAAACGTGCAATTTGTTAGTTTCTGACGCCCTTCAGATGATAACGTTAACCATTTATAAACGAGGAACTTAATAATGTGAATTTCCATGCTTTTGTCTTCGTATATATTGGTTACAATATTTCTGTAAGTGTTTACGGTCAAACAGTTATTTACTGTATCTCTATATTCTCTGTTTTAGTCATGTAAAGAAATGCTATAAATTATTAACTGCAATGTAACTATAATTTTAAGAAAATTTTGAAGTCTACAGATTTTCTACAGTAGAAACAATTTTCATAACACAGTCTAGGTGTACTAAAGTTATCGCTTATCCGCAAAACAGGGTCGGTAACACAGCATAAGCTGCTTATTTTCGATTATTAAAAAAGGTAAGTTTCAATACTGCTGCATCTTTACACAGAAACTTCAAAGCGGTTTTATCAGTATAGTGTATACATATTATTTCTCGATTGTTTCATTTTGTGGTTATGGGCAGACAAAGTGACCTTCCATCTAAAAACGTTACACTTGAAAAGATCTTACAACAAGTAAAACAGAATTTACACAGGGAAATAGCTAAAAGGCTGCAAAATCTGACAAAAAGGAGTAAACCACATTAGACACACATTAAATTGTGGTCAAAATTATCATTCTGCTCGACAAGGAGGATGTGGACAGAAAGCAAACTCAGTCAAAGAACTGAATGGAAACATATCCGAGTTGCCAAAAACAGAAAGAGTGCTAAGATTCAAGACTTTAAGAATGTTAAAGACTTCTACAGAGTACACATTTTTATCTCCAATGCCTTCAGAAAACTGCTGCAGATCTTCTACACCATCAGCCAAGGAGGAAAGCTAGTTAACTCCTGCAGTGGCTGAGAAAAGACCCAGCAAGGCTGATGATCTTCAAAATCAATTTGCGAGTGTCTACATCAAGGTAAGAACCATTTAAATTCTGAATACTCCATCTTCTTAAAATTTGTTGACACATAGTTTTTCATAAAAATACATATTTGTTTTGGGACACATCACGTGAAACAGGACTGAGTTCCAGCATTCTTTGAAGCTACCATCTAGAAGTTGTAAACTCAATTCTTTTTAGCCAACCGTAATACTACATTAATACTTGATTGACTTTCAGATGTCAAGAAAGCAGCCAACATATGACAAGTCCCATAGATAAGGAATTTTCGTTGTCATATGTCGCTGAAATCAGGAAACATTTTCTTTGTTACTTTGTGCTGAATTCATCAAACATGCAGCTTCTGTTTCAGTGTAGAACCTAATGTACGCCCTTTGTATACGATCTCTTTATATTGTTGACATTTCCATAAATCAACAGCAATCAATTTCTGTAAAAAGTTCAAGGACTGGTTTCCTGGTGAAGACTTTGCTTTCAAAGCATGATGGCGACCAACATATTAAAGCTGAATTGTTGTTGTTGTTGTTGTTGTTGTTATTGCTGTTGTTGTCCTCAGTCCAAAGACTGGTCTGTGGCAGCTCTCCATGCTACTGTATCATGTGCAAGCCTCTTCATCTCCAAGTAACTACTGCACCTACATCCTTCTGAATCTGCTTAATGTATTCTTTTTCCCTTCCCAGTTCTATTCGGTACCTTTCCATTACTTAGGTGATCTACCATTTAATCTTCAGCATTCTTCTCTAGCACCACATTGGAAAAGCTTCTATTCTCTTTATGTGTATACTGTTTGTCGTCCACGTTTCAACCCCATACATGGCTACACTCCATTCAAATACTTTCAGAAAAGGCTTCAAACACTTAAATCTATGTTCGATATTAACAAATTTCTCTTCTTCAGAAATGCTTTTCTTACCATTGCCAGCCTACATTTTACATTTTCTCTACTTCGGCCATCATCAGTCATTCTGCTGCTCAACTAGCAGAATTCATCTGCTACCTTAAGTGTATCGTTCTGTAATTGTCTCGTTTCCTAATGTGATTCCTCCGGCATCAAGTATTTCAGTTTGACTACATTCCATTATCCTTGTTTGCTTTTGTTGATATTATCTGATACCCTCCTTTCAAGACACTGTCCATTCTGCTCTTCAAAGTCTTTTGCTGTCTCTGAGAGAATTATAATGTCATTTGTAAGCTTCATAGTTTACTATTTCTTCTCCCTGGACTTTAATGTCTGCTCCAAATATTTCTATGGTTCTCTTTACTGTATGATCAATGTACAGATAGAATAACATTGGGTACAGGCTGCAACCCCATCTCACTCCCTTCTCAATCACTGTTTTCCTTTCATGCGCCTCTACTCTTGTAACTTCCATCTGGTTTCTGTACTGGTTGGTAAACAGACTTTCTCTCCCTGCCAGGAAGTTTCATATCAGCGCACACTCCGGTGCAGAGTCAAAATCTCATTCTGGAAACATCCCCCAGGCTGTGGCTAAGCCATGTCTCCGCAATATCCTTTCTTTCAGGAGTGCTAGTTCTGCAAGGTTCGCAGGAGAGCTTCTGTGAAGTTTGGAAGGTAGGAGACGAGATACTGGCAGAAGTAAAGCTGTGAGACCGGGCGTGAGTCGTGCTTCGGTAGCTCAGATGGTAGAGCACTTGCCCGCGAAAGGCAAAGGTCCCGAGTTCGAGTATCGGTCGGGCACACAGTTTTAATCTGCCTGGAAGTTTAATATCAGCGCACACTCCGCTGCAGAGTGAAAATCTCATTCTGGAAATTTCTCTCCCTGTATTTTGCTCCTCTTACCTGCAGCATCTCAAAGAGTGTAGTCCAGTCAACACTGTCAAAAGCTTTCTCGAAGTCTTCAAACGCTATAAATGCACATCGGCATCTAACGGTTTTTCCGTTCTTCTGTAAAGAGTAGGTGTTAGTGTTCTGCAGTCACGACTTATTAAACTATCTGTTCGCTAGTATTCACAGCTGTTAGCACCTGCTTTCTTTGGAACGGGAATTGTTATATTTATCTTGAAGGGTGGTGTATGTCACCTGTCTTATACATCTTGCACGCCAGATGGAAGAGTTTCGTCATAGTTGGTTCTCCTAAGGATATCAGTGTTTCTGACTGAATGTCGACTACTCCCAAGAACTTTTACCGACTTAGGTCTTTCATTGCCCTATCAAATATTCTCTCAGTATGATATCTCCCATCTGATCTTCATCTACGTCCTCTTTCATTCTATAGCATTGCCCTCAAATACATTTCCCTTGTATAAACTCCCTATATTTTGTTTCCAACTTTCAGTTTTCCCATCTTTGCTTTTCTCTGGACTTCGATGTGAGCTCTTGATATTCATACAGGTGGTTCCCTTTTCTCCAAAGGTCTCTTTAATTTTTCAGTAGGCGCCATCTATTTTCCTCTAGTGACACATGCTTATAAATTCTTACATTTCTCCTCTATCCACTCCCGCTTAGCCATTTTGCAGTTCCTGCTGTTTCATTTTTTAGACGTTTGTGTTCCCTTTCGCCTGCTTCATTTATTGGGTTCTTATATTTTCTCCTTTCATCAATTAAATTCAATATCCCTTGCATTAGCAAGGATTTCTACTAGCTCTCGTCTTTTTATCTACTTGATCCCCTGCTGCTTTCCCTATTTCGTCTCTTAAAGATACCCTTTTCTCTTTTACTGTATTCCTTTCCCCTGTTCTTGTCAATCGTTCCCTAATGCTCCCTCAGAAGGTCAGTAAATCTTCGGTTGTTTCAGTTTATCCAGGTCCCTTCTCTTTAAATTCCCACCTTTTTGCAGTTTCTTCAGTTTTAATCTACAGTTCATAACCAGTAAATTGTGGTCAAAGTGCACAGCTGCCCCTGGAAATGCCTTAAAATTAATAACCTGGATCCAAAATCTCTGTCTTACCAATATACAGGATGTTCCATTGACAGTGACCAGGCCAAATATCTCACGAAATAAGCATCAAACAAAAAAACTACAAAGAACGAAACTCGTCTAGCTTGAAGGGGGAAACCAGATGGCGCTATGGTTGGCCCGCTAGATGGCGCTGCCATAGGTCAAACGGATATCAACTGCGTTTTTTTAAACAGAAACCCCCGTTTTTATTTCATATTCGTGTTGTACGTAAAGAAATATGAATGTTTTAGTTGGACTACTTTTTTCGCTTTGTGATAGATGCTACGGTAATAGTGACAAACGTATAAGTACGTGGTATCACGTAACATTCCGCCAGTGCGGACGGTATTTGCTTGGTGATACATTACCTGTGTTAAAATGGACAGATTACCAATTGCGGAAAAGGTCGATAGCTTGTTGATATATGACTATTGTGATCAAAATGCCCAACGGGCGTGTGCTATGTATGCTGCTCGGTATCCTGGACGACATCATCCACGTGTCCGGACCGTTCGCTGGATAGTTACGTTATTTAAGGAAACAGGAAGTGTTCAGCCACATGTGAAACGTCGACCACGAGCTGCAACAAATGATGATGCCCAAGTAGGTGTTTTAGCTGCTGTCGCGGCTAATCCGCGCATCAGTAGCAGACAAATTGTGCGGGAATCGGGGAATCTCAATAACGTCGGTGTTGAGAATGCTACATCAACATCGATTACATCCGAATCTCTATGCACCAGAAATTGCATGGCGACGACTTTGAACATCGTGTACAGTTGTGCCTCTGGGCACAAGAGAAATTACGGGACGATGACTGATTTTTTGCACGCGTTCTGCGAAGCGGCTTTCAGGAACAGCAGTAACATAAACCGGCACAATATGCACTATTGTGCAACGGAAAATCCACGATGGCTGCGACAAGTGGAACATCAGCGACCTTGGCCGGTTAATGTATGGTGCGGCATTATGGGAGGAAGGACAATTGGCCCTCATTTTATCGATGGCAATCTAAATGGTGCAATGTATGCTGATTTCCTTTTTGTTCTACCGATGTTACTACAAGATGTTTCGCTGCATGACAGAATGGCGATGTACTTCTAAACATGATGGATGTCCGGCACATAGGTCGCGTGCGGTTGTAGCGGCATTGAATACCATAATTCGTGACAGGTGGATTGATCGTCGAAGCACCATACCCCCCGCCCGTTCACCGGATCCGACGTCCCCAGATTTCTTTCTGTGTGGGAAGTTGAAGGATATTTGATATCGTGATCCACCGACAACGTCTGACAACGTGCGTCAGCGCATTGTCAATGCATGTGCGAACATTACGGAAGACGAACTACTCGTTCGTGAGATATTGGGCCCAGTCAGTATCAATGGAACACCCTGTGTAAAAAATCTGAAACCTTCGAATGTTTCCAGGCCTCTTCCCCATATACAGCCTTCTTTCATGAATCTCGAACGGCGTGTTAGAAATGATTAAATTAACCTCTGCACAAAATTTTACCCGGTGGCTTCCTCTTTTATCCCTTTCCCCCAGTCCATATTCACCTACTATAATTCCTTCTGTTCCTTAACCGGTCAGTTTTGGTGGACAACTGTACAAAATCTTTGTTAAGGTCTCGGAGTAGTCCAGTTACGAAACTACTAAAGAATTTGTGGGAAGTTGTGGATCACAGATTGGGGTAAACTTCTATTACCACAAAGACAAAACTCACCGATGGCTTACAAAAATATTCCAGGGATAAGTAGATTTTTTATTTTTCTGGGACAGTTACACATGAGATTTTATTTCAAGAGTGCAGCACACAGCTTCAGTACAAGATTCAGAATATATTTGTTGTGTGTGTAGATATTCGCCAATTAGCCACATTCAGCAGTGTTTGAGATACAGAATTTTCTATCATCATGTCCAGCGACTGTCACAGAACCAAACCCACTTCTCACAGCATCGCATTTATACAGAAGTCACTGTGTTAACTTGACCCTCAACCAGAGATGCTGGTAATCTCTTGACATTTTCCTAGTTCGCTTAGTTCAAAAAACGAAATAAAAAACGTTTTCAGTACCATATACACTGAAGCGCCAGAGAAACTGGTATAGACATGCGTATTCAAAAACAAAGATATGTAAACAGATCGAATACGGCGCTACGGTCGGAAACACCTATATAAGAGAACAAGCGGCTGAAGCAGTTGTTAGTTCGGTTACTGCTGCTACCATGGCAGGTTATTAAGATTTATTTGAGTTTCAGTGTGATGTTATAGTCGGTGCACAGGTGGTGGGACACAGCATCTTCGCGATAGTGATGAAGGAGGGATTTTCCAGTACGTCTATTTCACGTGTGTACCTTGAATATCAGGAATCTGGCAAAACATCAAATTTCTATACGGCTGCCTTCCGGGAAAAGGTCCTGCAAGAACGGGACTTATGACAGAAGTGCAACCCTTCCGCAGATTGCTTCAAATTTCAGTGCTGTGCTATCAGTAAACGTCAGTGTGTGAACCATTCGACGAAACGTCATCGATATGGGCTTTCGGAGCTAAAGGCCCTCTCGTGTACCCTTGATGACTGTACTGTACTGTTGATGACTGGAAGCATGTTGCCTTGTCAGACGAGTCTCGTTTCAAATTTTATGGAGCAGATGGACCTGTATGGGTATGGAGACAACCTCACGAATCCATGGACCCTGCATATCAGCAGTGGACTGTTCAAGCTGGTGGAGGTCCTGCAATGGTGTGGGACATTTGCAGTTAGGGTGATATGGGACCCCTGATACATCTAGATACGACTCTAACAGGTGACACATGCGTATGCATACTGTTGTGATCACCTGGATCCATTCATATCCATTGTGCATTCCCTCGGACTTGGTCAATTTCAGCAGGACAATGCGACACCCTACACATCCAAAATTGCTACCGAGGGGCTCCCGGAACTTTATTCTGGCCACCAAACTCCCCAGACATGAACATTATTGAGCATATCCGGGACGCCTTGCAACGTGCTGTTCAGAAGAGATCTCCAGCCCCTCGTACTCTTACGGATTTTTGGAGAGCCCTGCAGTCAGTTCCCTCCAGCACTACTTCAGACATTAGTCAAGTCCATGCCATATGGTGTAGTGGCACTCTTTTGTGCTCGAGGGGGCCCTACACGATATTATGCAAGTATACCAATTTCTTTGGCTCTTCAGTGTATTTATTAGGAGTACAATACAGTGCAAGTATCTATACTCCTGCAGTTATATCCTCTACAGAATGAAGAAGAGAAGCCATTGGCCTCTCATCTGACATTAGAAAAGCATTTCTCAGCTCCATTGAAAGTGTACAGAATAAAGACCCGGACTTCTGTGCAGTGAGTGAGGAAGTGATGTTCGAGGGTAACGCTCTTCCCTCTATCATATTCGCTAAATTTTACAATTCCTGTATAATAACATTTAACTGTTACTCATTAGGCACATGTAGAAATGGATGTACAGGAATGATTTAGTCACAATTTCAAGATATGCTCGGAATGACCTACATAAGTATGTCAAGTCAGAACAGATAATCCTCATCATGTTTTTCTGGGATACGAATATCCTTTGTGCACATACAGAATCTCCTCAAAACGTGGTTCTACATGACAGAGAAGGGAAATATCGCTTATATGTATATGTGAGGCTTGAATTTGTACTTGCAAGAAGCCTGTCAACTTCTTCTGTCTTAAGATGTAAGGCGTTTGGTATTATTGATTGATTGTCTTGTGATAAAAAAGTTTTGCTTGTAAACGTTCTCAGGAAAAGTGTGTGTGTTATGTTTATGTTGAGAGTGACAGTTTTTCGTAAACCTCATCCTTTTACAATTTGGCAAATCATTCACATTACACGCCACATCACTCTTAATTATGACTATGTTATCTTCAAATACTTTCTTTTTTTCTTATCTCCCCCATTTATTGGAAAACCACTGATGCAAATCAAGTTCTTTGTTAAACAGGAACTGGAATGATTTATCAAATAATAAAATAAAATCACTCGTATCGATATAAGACAAATTTGAAACAGCAGAAATGTATGTCTTCATTAACGTACCCTACTCGTTTATAATACAGCTATCTACTTTGTGATTGTCACTTGTTTTATTAGCAAACTTCTACTCGTTGGTGAACCAATCTTTATTGACAATAATGATAAGAAGACGAATAGAGTGGATCAGATGTAAAACGCACAACATATTCCACCAAGTACAGAAAAGACAGATACTTGCCTTGGTAAGCATAGTAAGGTACCGCAACAGTTTTTCTCTCAAAATTGTACTGCTCTGTAGTCTGAAGAAATTGTCGCTCTGCAACATTGGAAAAAGTAATGAATTATATTCTCGTTATGCTTGTCTTTTCTCCACATTTTCTTGAAAAAGAAATAAATTAGAGTTACTGAAGTACTGACGCAAAAGCAAAAGAAACAATTGATGATGAACTAAACTAGAATAAATATTCCATGTATTAGATCTGTCTGATTGTACAGATACAGTCGGTTAAATATCAGGAAAATATATGTAAGCCAATGTCACCGTACTTTCACCTCTTAGAATCTTGTTTTTGTAATTACAGTGAACGATGGACCTTTCTGTTGGTGGGGAGGCTTGCTTGCCTCAGCGATACAGATATCCGTGCCATAGGTGCAACCACAATGGAGGTGTATCAGTTGAGAGGCCGGACAAACGTGGGGTTCTTGAATAGGGGCAGCAGCCTTTTGAGTAGTTGCAGGGGCAAGAGTGTAGATTATTGACTGATTTGGCCTTGTAACAGCAACCGAAACGGCATTGCTGTGCTGGTACTGCGAACGGCTGAAGGCAACTACAGCTGTAATTTTTCCCAAGAGCATGCAGCTTTACTGTATGGTTAAATGATGATGGTCTCATCTTGGGTAAAATATCTCAGAGGTAAAATAGTTCCCCATTCAGATCTCTGGTCAGGGGCTACTCAGCAGGACATCGTTACCAGGAGAAAGAAAACTGGCACGTGGAATGTTAGATCCCTTAATCAGCAGTTAGGTTAGACAATTTAAAAAGGGAAATGGGTAGGTTAAAATCATATATAGTGGAATTAGTGAATATTGGTGGCAGGAGGAACAAGACTACTGGTCAAGTGAGTACAAGTCATAAATAGAAAATCAAATAGGGCTGGTGCAAGAGTAGGTTTAGTACTGAATAAAAATAGTAGGAACAGGATAAGCTACTATGAACAGCACAGTGACGTATAATTGTAGCCAAGACAGGCATGAAGCCCACGCCTACCACAGCAGTACAAGTTTAGACGCCAAGTAGCTCCGCAGATGAAGAGATTCAAGAAATATATATGCGATAAAAGAAATTATTCATATAGTTAAGGAAGACGAAAATTTTATAGGAGAAAAAGGAGAAGGAAAAGTAGTAGGTGAATATGGACTGGTCGGTAAGGAATGAAAGAGGAAGCCGCCTGGTAGAATTTTGCACAAAGCATAACCTAATCGTTGCTAACACTTGTTTGAAGAATCATGAAAGAAGGCTGTACACGTGGAAGAGGCCTGGAGACACTGGAAAGATTCAGATCGGTTATATTACTGTTAGACAGAGCTTTAGGAACCAGGTTTCAAATTGTAAGACATTTCCAGGTGCAGATGTGGAGTCTGACCACAATTTATTGGTTTGAACTACAGATTAAAACTGAAAAAACAGCAGAAAGGTAATATATAAGTAGATGGGCCCTGGATAAACTGAAAGTACCGGAGCTTGTAGAGAATTTCAGAGAGAGAATTACGGAAAGATTGACAAGAACAGGGGAAATAAATGTAGTAGAAAAAGAATAGGTAGTTTTGAGAGATGATATAGTGAAGTTAGCAGAGGATCAAGTAGGTAAAGAGGCAAAGGCTAGATTAAATCCTCAGATAACCGAAGAGATACTGAATTTAATTGATGAAAGGAGAAAATACAAAACTGCAGTAAATGAAGCAGGCGAAGAGAAATATAAACGTTCCAAAAATGAGATCAGCAGGAAGTGCAAAATGGCTAAGCTGGTACGGCTAGAGGACAAATGCAAGGATGTAGAGGCACATATCTCTAGGGGTAAATAGATACTGCCTACAGTAAAATTAAAAAGACCTTTGGAGAAAGGTTAACCACCTGTATGAATATCAAGAACTCAGATTGACAACTAGCCCTAAGCAAAGAAGGAAATGCAGAAAGGTGGAACGAGTATATAGAAGTGAACTCTACCTAAGGGCAATATTATGAAAATTGAAGAGGACATAGATCAAGATGAAATGGAAGAGGTGAAACTACATGAAGAATTTTACACAGCACTGAAAGATCTAAGTCAAAACAAGGCACCAGAAGTAGACAACAATCCATTAGAGACAAGTAAAATACCCTCAGTCTTCAAAAAGAATATAATAATTCCGATCCCCAAGAAAGCAGATGTTGACAGATGTGAAAATTAGCCAAATATCAGCATAATAAGTCACGGCTGTGTAATACTAACACGAATTCTGTATAGATAATTGGAAAAACTGGTAGAAGCCAACCTCAGGAATGATCAACTTGGATCCCGTAGAAACGTTGGACCATGGGTGGCAGTATTGTCCCTACGACTTATCTTAGAAGATAGATTAACGAAAGGCAACCTACATTTCTAGCAGAGAAAGATTTTGACAATGTTGACTGGTATACATTCTTTCAAATTCTGAAGGTGGCAGGATCCAAATACAGATAGCAAAAAGCTATTTACATTTTGTACAGAAACCAGGTGGCATTCATAAAAGTCGAAGGGCATGGAAGGGAAGCAGTGGTTGAGAAGGTAGTGAGACAGGGTTGTAGCCTCTCCCCGATGCTATTCAATCTGTATATTGAGCAAGCAGTAAAGGAAACAAAAGAAAAATTTGGAGAAGGTATAAAATCCATGGAGAAGAAATAAGAACTTTGAGTTTTTCCGATGACACTGTAATTCTGTCAGAGACAGCAAAGGACTTGGAGGAGCAGTTGAACGGCATGGACTGTGTCTTGAACGGGGGATACAAGATGAACATCAACAAGAGGAAAACGAGGATAATGGGATGTAGTCGAATTAAATCAGGTGATTGTGAGGGAATTAGATTAGGAAATGGGACACTTCAAGTAGTAGATGAGTTTTGCTACTTTGGGGAGCCAAATAACTGATGATGGTCGAAGTAGAGATGATATAAAATACAGACAGAGTATGGCAAGGAAAGCGTTTCTGACGAAGAGATAGTTGTGAAGATCGAGTACAGATTTAAGTGTTGGAAATTCTTTATGAAAGTATTTGTATGGAGTGTAGCCTGCTTCGAAGTGAAACATGGACCACAAGTAGATTAGACAAGAAGGGATCAGAAGTTTCCCAAATGTGGTGCTATAGAAGAATGCTGAAGGTTAGATGGGTAATCACGTGACTAATGAAGAGGTATTGAGTAGAATTGGGGAGAAGAGGAATTTGTGGCACAACTTGACTAGAAGAAGGGATCGGTTGGTAGGACACGTTCTGAGGCATCAAGGGATCCGCAATTTAGTACTGGAGGGAAGTGTGGAGGTAAAAAGTCGTAGAAGGAGAGCAAGAGATGAATACAGTAAGCAGATTCAGAAGGACGTAGCTTGCAGTAGGTACTCGGAGATGAAGAAGTTTGCACACTAAACAGTGGCATGGAAAGCTGCATCAAACCAGTCTCTGAACTGAAGTCAACAACAACAACAACACCAACAATTGCAATCGTTCGGCATTAAGCCATTTCCAAATAGAATATTTTGACATGTAGGCTTATGACACGTAGAGGTAACGACATAATACGCACACCCCTATCAAACATAAACCTATATGCGAAAATCGTTTCTTCAGGATAGCTTAATGCGGTAACTACAAGCATGAAAACAAAATTCCAAGAGTTGAAAGTAAGATAACATCATTAAAAAATTGTAGAAGCTGTGGACCCATATTTCAAGAAAGTAAAACAAATAATTTTGACAGGGACAGACATTTCCTCTCTTTTTCCTCTCTATTTCAATCTAGTCAATGACTCGCTGACGTTTTCTTTTACTACCCGCCCTCCCCCTCCCGCCACCCCCCCCCCCCCCCCCACACACACACTTTACATTGATCTTCACATTCTGATCTGTGTGTTGCATTATAATGTGCAACCATCAGAGTTGCTGGGTGAGTCAATTCATTCATGAACTACCAGTACCAGCAACTGCAGGAACATAAATAAACTATGACAACAACAGACTATAACTACGAGTATTTCCAGCCTACTCACACCAGTAATTTTTCGAAAGAGGAAAGCAGCTACATAAAAAAATAAAAAAAACTCCTTTCCTCTCAGACCATCCAACTTAACTTCTTTAGTACTGTATCTATGTACTCTATGCACAGTGAGTAGCCTGTTTTCGATAAGGTTACACTGTAATAGATTCGTAATATATCAAGACACCTATACAAATAAGGAGATGCTGCACAAAACACGATAACAATGCTTCCATGAACCACAAAAGATAGCCTTAGCAATATTTGTGAGGTATGTCAAAAATGGCTCTGAGCACTATGGGACTTAACATTTGTGGTCATCAGTCCCCTAGAACTAATTTAACCTAACTAACCTGACATCACACACATCCATGCCCGAGGCAGGATTCGAACCTGCGACCGTAGCGGTCACGCGGTTCCAGACTGAAGCGCCTAGAACCCCACGGCCACACCGGCCAGCGATGTATGATACTCTGCTGCTTAAGTCTTCCTCCTCCTTCACCACATGTTAATTTTCAAATAATGTGGACTCCTAAATATTGTTAGAAATTTGCTGCTAAGAAATAAACCTGTTCACTAGACATACTGTCTGATTATTCACAGCAGACATTGCATATCCTTATTGTAAAGGCTTTCCATGAATAGTTAAATGGGTAATTAGTGAAGTGTGAAAGCAGGTTGCATGAACAGTTAAATGGTTAACTGAAGAGGTGGTACATGTTTAAGCTGACAAATAAAGCTAAGCTTACTATTGCTGGTAACATGGCGTGATGGATTGATGTTTGAGGGCTTTCACTGTTGTTGGCTACAATTTTTGTGAACATTTACTACCTTATGAGGAAGAGGCTACTGAGTACTTGGTTTCTTAGGTGTTTCTACCTCCTTTAACTGTGTAAAAGAACAGTTACGGTTTTGCAAAAATTTTTTTTAGAATTCTCTTGCTGTGTGGACATTCTGTAAATAAACTTGCTTGGTTAATTCAGTTTTTCTTTCAGGTTTCTTTATTTCTATTGAAATACCATTCCCCAGACATGTTTCCATTCTTCAAACCATGAATGGATTCATATATCACATCTATCATTACTTCTTAATGTCATTGTTTTCAATATCTCTTTCTACAATTCTTATTCATGTCATAAACCTTCATTTGCTTGTGCCTTAATTCTTCTCTTTAGTAGTTACTGTGTTCCATATGAGGTGTTATTTACTGCTGCTTTCTTTACCTGTACAGGTTTTGGTGTTGTCACAGATACATTTACTAAATAATTTCTCCCTTATTCCACATTCATGAATCATGCTAGCAGATCATGTACTTCTGCCACACTGGGGGTGAAACCCGGATCCTTGCCTTGAGCTGTGAGTACGCATCGTCAGTCGTGTCCACTTTATTTAGTTGATAACAGAAAACGATCTGGGTTCTACGTCCCAGTCCGTCGTACAACTTAATCTACTGGGAAGTCGCAAAGCAGTGCACACTCCTCTGCAGAGTGAGAAAATCATTCTGCTGTCGACACGTTTGGTTGCTGGCCTAAAAACTTCATTGCTTCGCAATTTTGTACTTCAATTTTCTTTTCACTTTACAAACACTGAATGACTGTTTAACAAAATGTAATCAATTTTCTTTTAGCATACCTCGCTACCTTAAAAAGCCACTTTTTTAATCGTTTTCTTTTGGAATAACGCCTTGAGGACAGTCTCGTTCTTCTTATTCGCAAATTCCGTACTGACTGATCTTCACTTCTATTCCCTTATCCAAAATTCGAATTTATTCTTTCACTTTTGGCACACTTTTGAATTGAAGTCCTTTGCTGTCATTTATTACTCTCTGTAACTGTTCCTTAAAATCGTCATTGTCTTCGAAATAATATATTAAATGTATAAACAACCACCAGCTGTAGTAGAATGAAACGATGACATGGAAATTTGTGCCGGACCGGGACTCAAACCCAGGTTTCTCGCTAATCACCAGCAGCCGCCTTGCGATTCGGCCATCCGTGCACGACTCGCAGCGAGACCCGAACTTCCGTATGGCGTTAAGCACGCCTCTGCAGCCTATACTCGTACAGCCATTACGTATGTACCAGTACAGATGGGACATTGTACCCGAAATTCACCTGCACGGTGTCGGAGGGTAAGTACGATAGTGCAGCGTCTGTGTCACTCTGAACATGACCGAAAGTTCCTTCTCACTTGCAGCTAGCCACCAATCTTTAGACTCATTTCTGAATGGCTCTGTCCCTGTCTCCTGTAGAATGGACAGTCCAGCAGAGAAACATTACTATACAGGGTGCTAATTAGAGAAATTTACATTTCACATGGTAAGCATAGAGCAAAGATTAGATTTTACTAGTAACAATTGCTGACCAAATTAGGAGATGAAGGGTTGTCTCTCCATAGCATCTCAAAGATGAAAAGACGTATATCAGTCATAAATAGCATTTGGAACTGTGAATTGTTCAGATGTAATTCAAACATCATCACATTCGATTTTACTCATGCATATGCAAAGTTATCTTTCTACTTAATTTTGGAAATAGCTAAACAAGTGACTCTTCCTCGATGTACAGCGTGGAAATAAAGTGATCCGGTGAAACAAATGAAGTAGGTGACATCAAGAAGGTCAGTAAACACAGAATATCTAAGTAGGTACGGTATACAAAGATGCAGTCCCTGTAGTAATGGACTAATGTCATAGAGTAAATTATTACCCAGCTATAATATTATATGCTTATTGTACAACTGAAGTTCTTCAAACTCAGTACTGTGTGTAGATGTTTGTGAATTAGTAAGTACTCAATATGGATATCTAGAAAAAGCATATGCTCAAACTCATTGCAAACCGGAAAGGTCTTTATTTCACGTTATGTGGAAGCTTTTAGTTTTCATTCTACTGAGTTAAAAAAGTACTAATTTTGTTTGGAGTGCATTCCTTGAGGTTTCTTTAGGTACTCATTTTTTTCTCTTGGTAAGATTAGGTAGGATCTTCAGGTCCTCTCATGTGTCTTGTGAGATATTCTTTGAAAGTTAATATTTCATTATGATTAGTAAATGAGCGATTCTCAATAATAACACTAATAACAATAGTAATAGCTATTGCAATATTCACAAACATATAGTACATAGCATTATGTGACAATTACTTTAATAATAAATGCAACTATAGTAACAATTATGAATGTATGCTACTTCAGGGATGTCAGTCTAATTAACAGAATGATAGCCTATTATCTCCACACGTTTTGTCACATGTCAGTAATGAGATCCAACAGTAATATATTGCACCATTACAGTGGGAAACATTTCTGGAGAACAGTACCATTCAGCTGGAAAGACGACAGCTTTTCATCAACTATATACACCAGAAAAGTCTGTATTCTAATATACCATCCATGGTACTTGAAATGAAGGTCCTACATTGGTCACTGAAGGTTTGTATTTAAGATCCTAACTATCTGATGCATTTTATTTAGTCTTTCGTACTGTTCGTTTTCATACAATGTGTCCTTCTTCAGGCAGATTCAGATTGACGTATCTCCTGTCCATCCTCTACCCCAATCAGTTCCTCTTTCCTCCCTGATGGAAGAATCTGTGTTTACCATACATGCATGTGGTGCTACCTACTTTCATTTTATTGTTCACAGTACTGGGAGTTGCAGTCACATAAGCTAAGAACTGAGCTGCCCATCTGCTGCTCTGCGAATTTTAGTGATCTAACTGTATTTCTCTTCTTTTATGTAAGATTGTGACGAGACTAAGATACAAAGGACCAAAAACTAGATGATGAAAGACACTATTTAACTAGGTGACTTTGATGTTACAGAGGAAAACTTTAGTATAATTTTCTTTATAGCTTCTCAATGACAGGAGGCACAACATGTTACGAACTAATGGACAAGTGTGTGTGGTACTTGATGTAACTAGTAGTTTTGTATAGTGCTAAACACCAACAGCAGTAGCCATCTAATGTCATTGCCACCATTGTGTTTGTTCTTACCTTTTACAGCATATGGGACTGCTTTAGGTCTATCTATTGTTTCACAGTCCTATTTATGTGTCTTCTGTGTTTCTATTGCATTGCACTTCTTATCAGGTGAAACACTAACATTTCCTTCCAGTTTGGAACGCTATTAAATCTAAAAATAGGCCGATTTTGAAATTAAAAAAAATTTATGTACTGTCGCTTCTTATCCTTACAACACGTGACCTGTATACAGCCATTGACATAAAATGCAAAAGCTACTGGGCTAAAGATCCATGCAATGTGCCATGCTTAGCTGTGGATGATGGTGAGATGTTTAACTTACCATGGTCATGTGGCATTATTAATTCTCCAATATTTGCTGCCATTCTTGCCGCATGATCATCTTGCAGCGTTTCCCCTGAAATTAAAAAAAAATCCCCTGAAATTTATCATAGAAGATATTTTCTTATTTAAAAAATATCCAAAAATTTTTGGTACTCAGAGCCACTAGGTACACAGACATTTGAAAATGAAACGAATATTTGTTTTCAGCAGCTTAGCTTTTGTAATGTCTCAAACACTTTTTTGTATTTTGAAACTTCTGATGTAATTTTTTACTTCCAGTGTGTGCGAAACGTGATTCTTACAGCTTCATCATCATAAAAACAGAAAATTATTTTCTTTTAATTTATTGTCAATGTGTGTTTCATTAACAATGTATCACATTTGTGACTCCCGTTATATTTCTGGAAAAATATGGAAAATTTTTACTGATTTCGTCAGTTGGTAGAGCACTTGCCAGCGAAAGACAAAGGTCCCGAGTTCGAGTCTCGATCCGGCATACAGTTTTAATCTGCCAGGAAGTTCCATATCGGCGTCCAGTCCACTGCACAGTGAAAACCTCGTTGTGCATACATCCCCCAGGCTGTGGCTAAGCCACGTCTTCGCAATATCCTTTCTTTCAGGAGTGCTAGTTCTGCAAGGTTCGCAAGATTGCTTGATTTCCTGTGTTATTATCACTGGACTAACATTAATAATATGTGCATCTAATTCTGTTGTGGTTGTTCACTTTATTGAATTTCATTTAAGTAATGTATTTTACATATTTCGTGGTCTGGAATTGCAGATTTACGAAAGTAGTGTGCAGTGTTGAGTGGCAAGTTCTGTCTTTCCTGTGGCCAGCAAGTCATGGTCGGTAGCTTGTTCCACTGGTGCCATGCGAGGGCAGGCCAGCAGGCACATCATGGCCACAGCTGGGACCAATGGACAAGACAAAGTCAGTTGGTGTGGGCTCCATTGTGTTTGAATTATATTTATAGATCTTTACTGGGGTGCCAATTAATTTATGTTTCATAATGTTTCCATAAGGTGAGGTTCAACAGCGATATAGTGTTTTATAAAATGCATTTTAAATACCAGCTGTCTACCGGTTTTGGTAATAACCACCCTCCAGAATGCCTATCAACATCAACATTAATGATTTAGGAATGTACAATTCCTACACAAATTACAAAACTCAACAAATATACGGTTGCAAAATTCATTTTTGTACTTACTGCGTAATACAGATTACTTAAAAGTATCCCATACTCCACTGAAGCTGAACAATATTAAAATTATCGAGTGATATTGTACAAACACCTGACATAATTTGTGTTAGAATACTGACAGTCATATCTCATGTCAAACAGACAGACGTCACAGGAAAAACAAGACGAACAATTACTGGAAGAATGCGTCAGGAGTCAAGTTATATCAGAGAAAGTACATTTGTACTGCATAGGTAACACAATAACATACTTTTGCTGCAGTGGTAAAGTGAAGGAACAGAACATCTTTACCGACATCGTTGACTGAGAGTAAAAAAAAAGAGAGGAATATTAATACTGGAATTTATAGTAAAATCTGTGGTAAGATAGAAGCGGAACCACATATAAGTGAAACCAGAAATTATTACAACAACAAATGTGTACACCTGGTTCAGAGCGCAAAAGAAATTATGTAATAAAAGCAGTAATGTTAGTCTAAAGAGCAACAACTAATTTCCGATGGTACTTCACTTACAACACCCCTTTTTTTTTTACTTAACTGATATTTTTGAAAAGAGACTGTATCTAACGTTTTAAATCAAAACAAACAGTGCTGTGCAATTGCGTATATCGTTTCAAGACGATCAGTTATATAGTTCTGTGTAACGTAATGACAAACTTCAAAATGTAATTTTTTCGTGACAGCGCTAAAATTACCTATACCTCATACTGTAAGTGCTATTCTTGAACAACAGATGACAGTCAGCAGGTGAGTATATAAAGATCACGAAGAGGAGAGATGTAAGAAAAAACATAAATGCTTCATAGGATGATAGTAATCGATTAACAACAAATAATTCCTATATTAACACACAGCAGCAGAAAAAAACTAATTTTCTACTCAGTGTGGTACAATTAAGTGCTAAAAACCACCTAGGCATCAGGTTACACATCATCATTATTAACTGTATTGGATATACAGAACAGTAACGATCATGGCATAACATTGACATCTACACTATTGAGAAAATTTAGGGAACTGGTATTTCAAGTTGACTGCCAAACTAGTCTAAGGCTGCCAACATACATTGCGCATAAGAACCATGAAGTTGTGGATATTAAACCAATCCATGTCTAAAAACAATCTAATCATTATACTTCTACCTATTTAAAGATAACAGGGTAAGGAGATGAACCCAGTCAGATTACATACAACAAATATTGGTCATAGATATCATTACTGTAGAATACAATAAGACTCTATATCAGTGTTAGTTTCGTGACCACAGATGAACGATAAAAAAGTTAAAGATAATTACACAAATACCAGATATTACGTATTTGGTGACAAACCGTATCACATCCAGGCCAAGAACATTGCCCCTAGCACAACGTCTATATACAGATACCACAAAGACCTACATTTCTTAATGGAACATGATTACAATTGGCGTACAATTTCATATAATCATAAGGTAACTTATCTATGTATCTATGTATCTATGTATCTATGTATCTAAGAGGACCAAAACATGCAAATAAGAGGTTTGAGATCAATAGGAGATATACACTATGTAATCAAAAGTATCCGGGCACCTGGCTGAAAATTACTTACAAGTTCGTGGTACCCTCCATCGGTAATGCGGGAATTCAGTATGGTGTTAGCTCACCCTTAGCCTTGATGAACGCTTGCACTCTCGCAGGCATACGTCCAATCAGGTGCTGGAAGGTTTCTTGGGGAATGGCAGCCCATTCTTCACGGAGTGCTGCACTGAGGAGAGGTATTGATGTCGGTCGGCGAGACCTGGCACGAAGTCGGCGTTCCAAAACATCCCAAAGGTGTTCTATAGGATTCAGATCAGGACTCTGTGCAGGCCAGTCCATTACAGGGATGTTATTGTCGTGTAACAACTCCGCCACAGGCCGCGCATTATGAACAGGTGCTCGATCGTTTTGAAAGATGCAATCGCCATCCCCGAATTGCTGTTTAACAGTTGGAGGAGGCAAGAATGTGCTTAAAACATCAGTGTAGTCCTGTGCTGCGATAGTGCCACGCAAACCAACAAGGGGTGCAAGCCCCCTCCATGAAAAACACGACCACACCATAACACTACCGACGCCGAATTTTACTGTCGGCGTTACACACTCTGGCATATGACGTTCACCGGCCATACGCCATACCGACACCTTGCCATCGGATCGCCACATTGTGTACCGTGATTCGTCACTCCACATAACGTTTTTCCAGTGTTCCATATTTAATGTTTACGCTCGTGAACCCGAACGAGGCGTCGTTTGGCATTTATCAGCGTGATGGGTGGCTTATGAGCAGCCGCTCGACCATGAAATCCAAGTTTTCTCACCTCCCGCTATAGCACCCCAACGACTCCCTTAAGGTCAATTAAGACAGAATATAATAATATGAAGTAGGGAAGAGTTATATTGGCAAATACGTCATCTTTGCCGATAAGCTAACACCAAGAAGTTTTGATAACAACAACATTATACATCACTGAGAGTTTTTCTCATGAAAAGAGGAGGAGGAAACCTCAGATTTAATTAATGGACAAATATGCAAGTGATAATTGCAATTAATATCTTGAAAGCTAAGTCCAAGGTGATGTTAGTCAGAGATAACTTTTATGTGGAAGAGAGTTTTAAGCGCAAACGAAGAAATTCAATGTGGTTACAATACTCTTTCACAGAAGAAGTCGCTTGCTGGCTCTCGTCCTGTAAGGACGTGCGAGAACAATTCTTGTTTTAGTTATTGAGAGTACGGAAGGCGACGAGATTGTTTTGCGTTCAGAAGTGTTTCTTGCGTGACGTGATTCACGAACTTCGGAAACTGATTTTATAAGCAGAGACAGGAACTGATAGACGCGTTTAACCGTGCATAGCGGGTTAATTGAACTTTATTGACGAAACTAGTGAATATTGGAACTAAAAGAAGACTGGATAGTATATCAAAGGACTACACTCGATTAGTCTCGAGTAGGACACAATTACACGACTTCTCGAAGATCGTAATTGTCAAGAAACTTAATTTTAACAGAACTGACTTTACCAACCAACTGCGTGTGAGTGTGGTGCGAAAGTTATACAGTATTTAGTGGACAAGGAACAATAAACTGTTCGTTCCAAGTGAAATATCAAGCGTGGACTACATTATTAAGTGATGTAATCGATGATGGTTAACGAACGACTGTTCAGCAGGGACAATTTAATCTGAATATCAAAATACCTACTTCATTAATTGAAAAGAGAACTTTTGAACATTTTTTTTAACACTACGGCGTAGGTTCACTCAGACGTGATCAAATAGTATCTGTGGATATCGCTTCATACAGGTTCAAGAACTCCATAGCAACGAGCCAACAGCCGGCCGAAGTGGCCGAGCGGTTAAAGGCGCTACAGTCTGGAACGGCACGACCGCTACGGTCGCAGGTTCGAATCCTGCCTCGGGCATGGTTGTGTGTGATGTCCCTAGGTTAGTTAGGTTTAAGTAGTTCTAAGTTCTAGGGGACTTATGACCACAGCAGTTGAGTCCCATAGTGCTCAGAGACATTTGAACCATTTTTGAACGAGCCAACAACGTACGAGAAGAACGATAATTACAATGTTTCCTCGCAATTGGTGGTGTGTACGATGCGGATGAGATAAGATTTAACAACTACTGCATATCCGGGCAATGAATCATTCAAGCTTAAATCAGAAGATGCGTCCATCGTACGAGTTCGCATTTGTGTCTCCCGTTCGCCAACGGGGACCTGCGTCATTGTGCACCGTGTCTCAACTCGACTGCGAGAGCTGTGGCAGTAGCAGCCTTACGGCGTCCACAGTATGAGCACGCGGTTCGAGTGCAGGGACGCCAGAATGCCTAACTGTCACAGTACTTGCAGAGGATCCTGATGCAGTTCGGAATTCCGTGTGATGGTCAGGAATGATGTCTGCCTATTACGCATTACCACCCTCTTCAACTGCCGGTGGTCTCCATCAGTCAACAGATGAGGTCGACCAGTACGCTTTTGGGCTGTACGTGTCCCTTCACGTTTCCACTTCACTATCACATCGGAAACAGTCGATCTATGGATCCTTAGGAGTGTGGAAATCTCGCGTACAGACGTGGGGCACAAGGGAGACCCAATCACCTGACCACGTCCGAAGACCGTGAGTTCTGTGGAGCGTCCCATTCCGCTCTCTCGCGATGTCTAATGACTGCTGAGGTTGCTGATAAGGAGTACCTGTCAGTAGGTGGCAGTACAATGCACCTAACATGAAAACATATGTTTTTGCGGGTGTCCGGATACTTTTGATCACATAGTGTATCTCACTTCAAGGTGTTACGCCAAAAGCAGGAGAAATGAAAACATTTTCTCTAAAAAGAGAGGAATTATACAAGCTACAAGTCTGTTAACTTAAGTGAATCCACAACAAATCTAAAAAGATGAGTTTATTGATTACAAAGATCGCAGTACATTGAAACATAAGCCAAGTATAAAATATATATACACGATAACACCTATTTGAAACCACATTGCAAAGATTTTTGCAAAGATATTTCAATTCTTGCGGTAGCTTACTAAAAATGGATGCAGCAGTATACTGCACACCTTTCTACACAAGAGTTAAGGAAGTCCGACGCAAATGCAGGTTGGATTTATGCCGAGTATTAACTGAGCGAAAGCTGCTTATGCTTGTGAATGGGCTGATATTGTTAATAGGGAATGACAGTACAGAATATATATATTCAAAATACCCAGACTAGTGAAAAGGGGTCGACAAGAGGTTGCGAACTAACACCACTTATTGCCCGAACCGCCCGTTTCTGAGACAAAAATATTCTTTTAGAATGGGAAGAGTTACCCCAAAATATAATACCATACGACGTAACAGAATGAAAATAAGCTAAGTAGACTAATTTTCGTTTTATACAATCACTTACTTCAGATAACGTTGGAATAGTAAAAATGGAAGCATTGAGTGTCAGAACAAAGATCCTGAACGTGGGCTTTCCGTGACAATTTAGAATATATCTGAACAGCCAGAAATTTGAACTGTTCAGTTTTGTTAATCATATCCCCATTCTGTGAAATTAAAACGTCGGCTTTTGTTGAATTGTGTGTTAGAAACAGTAAAAACTGAATCTTACAGTGATATAGCGTTAGTTTATTTTCTACGAACCATGAACTTATGTCACGAACTGTACTATTTTAAACCGAGCCAATGTTGCACACAACATCCTCTATTGCCAAGCTAGTGTCATCAGCAAGCAGAAATATTTTAGAGTTACCTGTAATACTGGAGGGCATAACATTTATATAAACAAGGAACAGGAGCGGCCCCAAGTCTGATCCCTGGGCCCTCCCCATATGACCTTACCCCACTCAGACCCTACAGCACAGCCATTCTCAACACTATTCTCTGCTGTTGAAGTAAGAGTTGAACCAACTGTGAACTACTCCCCAAATTCCGTAATGATAAAACTTCTAGAGCAATATTTTGTGATCAACACAAACGCCTCAGTCAAATCAAAAGATACGCCCAGCGTTTGAAACCTCTTGTTTAATCCATGTACTGTCTCAGAGAGAAAAGAGAATACAGCGTTTTCAGTTGTTAAACGGCTTCTAAAGCCGAACTGTAGGGGGGCAGGAATTTCGAGGGGGGAGACTGTACGATGTCGAATGGCGCGCTTTGCCTTCCCTGCTGTGAGACAGTCCTTCCTGGCATCTTTTTGTGCTTACGCCATGAGATGGCAGGTCAACAGGCATGTCACTGCACCGCGTGTTGCTGCAGTCCTGGTGAGGCAGTGGTGGATCACAGGAAGTCAGCTGGTGCAGATCCCTAAACAGAAAGCCTGCTGCCAGCTGGTACGCCAGGCAGCTGTCTACAGGACATCACACAAGTGTGACCGCCGTGTGGGCACAGAGAGTCTGGCGAGGAGGTGGTTTGTTTCCCCAGCGCAGTGGACGGCTATTCCAGAGCATATGGCGAAAGGGGCTACTGCATTTCAAAACGAGCATTACCTACATCTGAAACTTCCTGACAGATTAAAACTGTGTGCACAGTTTTAATCTGCCAGGAAGTTTCATATCAGCGCACACTCCGCTGCAGAGTGAAAATTCTCATCCTGGATTACCTACATCTCCCTACCTACCTACCTGCCTACATTAAATAATCACAGTATAGTGTATAGTCCAGAGAGCAACTGGTGCATTCAGTGTACTGGTTCCCAAATAATATTACACGCTGGAGGTGGCTGTACAGCGATGTGCTATCGTCTGTGCGACGGTACCCTGGCCACACAAATACACTCCTGGAAATTGAAATAAGAACACCGTGAATTCATTGTCCCAGGAAGGGGAAACTTTATTGACACATTCCTGGGGTCAGATACATCACATGATCACACTGACAGAACCACAGGCACATAGACACAGGCAACAAAGCATGCACAACGTCGGCACTAGTACAGTGTATATCCACCTTTCGCAGCAATGCAGGCTGCTATTCTCCCATGGAGACGATCGTAGAGATGCTGGATGTAGTTCTGTGGAACGGCTTGCCATGCCATTTCCACCTGGCGCCTCAGTTGGACCAGCGTTCGTGCTGGACGTGCACACCGCGTGAGACGACGCTTCATCCAGTCCCAAACATGCTCAATGGGGGACAGATCCGGAGATCTTGCTGGCCAGGGTAGTTGACTTACACCTTCTACAGCACGTTGGGTGGCACGGGATACATGCGGACGTGCATTGTCCTGTTGGAACAGCAAGTTCCCTTGCCGGTCTAGGAATGGTAGAACGATGGGTTCGATGACCGTTTGGATGTACCATGCACTATTCAGTGTCCCCTCGACGATCACCATTGGTGTACGGCCAGTGTAGGAGATCGCTCCCCACACCATGATGCCGGGTGTTGGCCCTGTGTGCCTCGGTCGTATGCAGTCCTGATTGTGGCGCTCACCTGCACGGCGCCAAACACGCATACGACCATCATTGGCACCAAGGCAGAAGCGACTCTCATCGCTGAAGACGACACGTCTCCATTCGTCCCTCCATTCACGCCTGTCGCGACACCACTGGAGGCGGGCTGCACGATGTTGGGGCGTGAGCGGAAGACGGCCTAACGGTGTGCGGGACCGTAGCCCAGCTTCATGGAGACGGTTCCGAATGGTCCTCGCCGATACCCCAGGAGCAACAGTGTCCCTAATTTGCTGGGAAGTGGCGGTGCGGTCCCCTACGGCACTGCGTAGGATCCTACGGTCTTGGCGTGCATCCGTGCGTCGCTGCGGTCCGGTCCCAGGTCGACGGGCACGTGCACCTTCCGCCGACCACTGGCGACAACATCGATGTACTGTGGAGACCTCACGCCCCACGTGTTGAGCAATTCGGCGGTACGTCCACCCGGCCTCCCGCATGCGCACAATACGCCCTCGCTCAAAGTCCGTCAACTGCACATACGGTTCACGTCCACGCTGTCGCGGCATGCTACCAGTGTTAAAGACTGCGATGGAGCTCCGTATGCCACGGCAAACTGGCTGACACTGACGGCGGCGGTGCACAAATGCTGCGCAGCTAGCGCCATTCGACGGCCAACACCGCGGTTCCTGGTGTGTCCGCTGTGCCGTGCGTGTGATCATTGCTTGTACAGCCCTCTCGCAGTGTCCGGAGCAAGTATGGTGGGTCTGACACACCGGTGTCAATGTGTTCTTTTTTCCATTTCCAGGAGTGTAGTTCGGCAGCCAGCTTCAAATGCCGACTCTCTAAAGTTTATTAATAGGGTTTCCCGAAAACAACGGCGCTTTCCCTCCAGCGATTGACATTTGAGTTTCCGAAGCATCTCCGTAACACTTACATTTTGTTCAGATCTACCGGCAACGAATCTAGCAGCCCTCCTCTGAATTACTTCGATGTGGTTCCTCCAGTCTGACCTGGTACGGATCCCAAACACTCGAGCAGTACTCAAGAATAGGTCGCACAAGCGTCCCATACGCGGTCTCCTTTACAGGTGAACCACTCCTTCCTAAAAGTCACCCAATAAACCGAAGTCGACCATCCACCTTCCCTACCACACTTCTCACATGATTGCACCATTTCACATCACTTTGCAACGTTAGGCCCAGACATTTAAACAACTTGACGGTGTCAAGCAGGACACTAGTAATACTGTAACTGAGCAGTACGGGATTTTCTTCCTACTTACCAACATTAACTTAAGTTTTCCACATTTAGAGCTAGCTGCCATACCAACTGGAAATTTTCTCTAAGTTGTATCTTCCTAAAGTCATTCATCTTCGCACCTTCCTGTAGACCACGGCATCATTAGCAAACAACCGCAAATTGGTGCCCACCTTGTCCGCTAAATCATTTCCATCATTTCCACTACTGGCCATTAAAATTGCTACACCACGGATATGACGTGCGATAGACGCGAAATTTAACCGACACGAATAGTATGCTGTGACATGCAAATGATAAGCTTTTCAGAGCATTCACACAAGGTAGGCGCCGGTGGCGACACCTACAACGTCCTGACGTGAGGAAAGTTTCCAACCGATTTCTCATACTTCATGCCTCGAGTAAGGAGGAGAGACGCGTACCATGACGTTTCCGACTTTGATAAAAGTCGGATTGTAGCCTATCACGATTACGGTTTATCGTATCGCGACATTTCTGCTCGCGTTGGTCGGGATCCAATGACTGTTAGCAGAATATGGAATCGGTGGGTTCAGGAGGGTAATACGGAACGCAGTGCTGGATCCCAACGGACTCATATCACTAGCGGTCGAGATGACAGGCATCTTACGCACATTGGAAGCGTGTAGTCGTCATCGCCATTCTGGCGTATCACCTTGCTCGATGGTATGGGGTGCCATTGGTTACACGTCTCGGTCACCTCATGTTCGCATTGACGGCACTTTGAACAGTGGACGATACATTCAGATGTGTTACGACCCGTTGCTTTACCCTTCATTCGATCCCTGCGAAACGGTACATTTCATCAGGATAATGCACGACCGCAAGTTGCAGGTCCTGTACGGGCCTTTCTGGATACAGAAAATGTTCGACTGCTGCCCTGACCAGTTCATTCTCCAGATCTCTCACCAACTGAAAACGTCTGGTCAATGGTGGCTCGTCACAATACGGCAGTCACTACTCTTGATGAACTGTGGTATCGTGTTGAAGCTGCATGGGCAGCTGTACCTGCACACGTCGTCCGAGCCCTGTTTGACTCAATGCCCAGGCGTATCAAGGGCGTTATTACTGGCACAGTGGTTGTTCTGGATACTGATTTCTCAGGATCTATGCACCCAAATTGCGAGAAAATGTAATCACATGTTAGTTCTAGTATAATACATTTGTCCAACGGATACCCGTTTTTCATCTGCATTTCTTCTTGGTGTAGCAATTTTATTGGCCAGTAGTGTATGTATGCAGAGAACAACAGCGGTACTGTCACACTTCCCTGGGTCACTGCTGACGATACCCTTGTCTCTGGAGAACCTTTTCCTCCGATGATGATGTACTGGGTTTTATTACTTAAGACGTCTTCAAGCCACCCACGTATGTGTGAACTTCCATACGCTCGTACCTTCGTTAACAGCCTGCAACGGAGCACCACGTCAAATGTTTTCCGGAAATATAGAAATATGGAACCGGCTTGCCCCTCGTCCATATTTCGCAGTATGTCATGTGAGAAACGCACAAGCTGAATTTCGCACGAGTGAGGCTTTCTGAAATCACGCTGATTCGTCGATACGGGCTCCTCAGTCTCAAGAAGCTTTATTGTACTCGAACTGAAAATATGTTAAAGGATTCTGCAGGAAATCGACGTTAATTTTGCGGTTCCCTTCTTTTACCCTCCTGCGCTCTTTTCCAGTGGTTTGAGACTTTGTGCTGCGTGAGGGATTCACGATAAATGCAAGCTAGGTACGGGGCCAACACCGTAGAGTACTTATTGCATAATCTAACTCGGACTCCATCGGGAGGTGGTGATTTATTTGCTTTCAAATCTTTTACCTCTTTCTCTGTACCAAACATGCTTATAGCTATGCCGTCTATACAGGAGTCTATATCCATACTCAAATGACGGTATGTTCGTACAATTCTCCTGTGTGAACGATTTCTTGTACGTGAAATTTAAAAGTTCGGATTTCGTTTTTCTGTCTTCTATTACCACTCAAGCTGGTCAACAAAGGACTGAGTGGAAACCGAATGCAACTGTATTCTCTGTTGCAAATGGAGCATGCACGTGGCATGAAGGAAAACCATTACTATCTATGTGTACCGATCAATTTAAGCTACGCCAGTCATGGATTAAAGTTACATGACAACCTCCACCTACTAGCAAATGAGTGCCCCAATGAAATATAGGGTCGGCACAGAGTCTTGCCCTGATTATAACAATTTATTACAGAATAACCGTTTGATGTAATAACTTAAATTTGATGCCGTTACATAGGTTAGTGCTACTAGGTTTTTTGAGGTCACATATGTCAGTGAACCTAAACGTGTGTTCCCTTGGTAGCTTGGAGAATGTCGAGGCGGTATTCCAGTTACCACCAGGAGTTTCGTAACATGTGTTCTGTCACAGTACCCAAAGCAGCTTGTATCCTAGCCTTCAGTTCGTCGATGTCAGAAACTGGTATGACGAAGACTCTGTCCTTGATATAGCCCCAGAAAAATAAGTCAAGGGGTGTAATGTCTGGAGAGCGGGGTGGTGGGGAGGTCTGCCACTTCGAGAGCGATCTTCAGCGCTGCCTGTTTCGCTAAACTTTGCATTCCAAAGCTTTCTTGATTTAACGTCAGGAGGCGTGCGTCCATAAGAAGCTCGAAATTTATGCTGAGCACTGATGGACGATTTCGTCTCTTGAAACCAAAGCACACATTGCCCTTTCTCCTGCTTCGACGCCATTTCGCCAGCAACTAGCAGACCTAATAGACAGCGCCATCTATTGGTCACAACAACTAGTAACACTAACCTATGTAACAGCATCAAATGTAACTTATTATGTCAAACGTTTATTCTGTTATAAATTTTTAAAATTAGAGCTCACCCTTTATATATGGCGGTACCAGTTGTGGAGTTCGAGTTAACAATCAATACTAGAATCTCATTAGAAGCCAACAATGCACTGAACAGCTAAAGAAACTGGTACACATGCCTAATATCGTGTAGAGCCCACGAGCAGACAAAAGTGCCACAACACAATGCGGCATCGACTCGACTAATGTCTGAAGTAGTGCTGGAGCGAATTGACACCATGAATACTGCACGGCTACCCACAAATCCGTAAGAGTACGAAAGGGTGGTGATCTCTTCTGAACATCACGTTGCAAGGCATTCAACATATGCTCAATATTATTCATATATGGGGAGTTGGGTGGCCAGCGGAACCTCTGTGTAGCAATTCTGGACGTGTGGGATATCGCACTGTCCAGCTGTAATTACCCAAGTCCGTCGGAATGCACAATGGACACGAAGGGATGCAGATGATTAGGCAGGATCCTTATGTACGTGTCACCTGTCACAGTCGCATCTAGACGTATCACGGGTCCCATATCTCTCCAACTGCACACGCCCCACACCATTACAGAGCCTCCACCAGCTTGAACAGTCCCCTGGTGACATGCTGGGTACAAGGATTAAAGAGGTTGTCTCGTCAATCCGCTCGATACAATGTTAAACGAAACTCGTCCGATCAGGCAACATGTTTCGAATCATCAATAGTCGAATGTCGGTGTTGACAGGCCCGTACGAGGCGTAAAGCCTTATGTCGTGCAGTAATCAAGGGCACACGAAGTGCGGTTTCTGCTGCGAAAGCTTACATCGATGATGTTTCGTCGAATGGTCCCACGCTGACACTTGTTGATGGCCCAGCGTTGGAATCTGCAGCAATCTGGGGACGTATTACACTTCTGTCACGCTGAAAGATTCTCTGCAGTCGTCGTTGGCCCCGTTCTTGCAGGATCATTTCTCGGCAGCAGCGGTGTGAAATGGAAGTTCGGGAAACCCCTCCCCCCCCCACCCCCCTCAGAGATGCCTTGTCCCATCACTCGTGCACCGACTATAGCACCAAGTTCAATTTCACTTAAATCTTGATAAGCTGTTGTTGTAGCAGCCGTAACCGAACTAGCAATTCCGCCAGACCTTTGTAGTCTTATACAGGCGTTGCCGACCGCAGCGCCGTATACTGCCTATTTACATATCTCTGTATTTCCATACGGATACCTATACCAGTTTCCCTGGTGCTTCAGTGCAGATCTCTCCATTGGCAAAAGATTCTGGAATAGCCCCCATTCGGATCTCCGGGAGGGGACTGCCAAGCGGGAGGTTACCTTGACAAAAAGATTGAATAATCAACGAAAGGATAACGTTCTACGAGTCGGGGCGAGGAATTTCAGAAGCTTGAACGTTGTAGGGAAACTAGAAAATCTGAAAAGGGAAATGCAAAGGCTCAATCTAGATATAGTAGGGGTCAGTGAAGTGATTGGAAGGAAGACAAGGATTTCTGGTCAGATGAGTATCGGGTAATATCAACAACAGCAGAAAATGGTATAACAGGTGTAGGATTCGTTATGAATAGGAAGGTAGGGCAGAGGGTGTGTTACTGTGAACAGTTCAGTGACCGGGTTGTTCTACTCAGAATCGACAGCAGACCAACACCGACAACGATAGTTCAGGTATACATGCCGACGTCGCAAGCTGAAGATGAACAGATAGAGAAAGTGTATGAGGATATTGAAAGGGTAATGCAGTATGTAAAGGGGGACGAAAATCTAATAGTCATGGGTGACTGGAATACAGTTGTAGTGGAAGGAGTAGAAGAAAAGGTTACAGGAGAATATGGGCTTGGGATAAGGAATGAAAGAAGAGAAAGACTAATTGAGTTCTGTAACAAGTTTCAGCTAGTAATAGCGAATACCCTGTTCAAGAATCACAAGAGGAGGAGGTATACTTGGAAAAGGCCGGGAGATACTGGAAGATTTCAATTAGATTACACCATGGTCAGACAGAGATTCCGAAATCAGATACTGGATTGTAAGGCGTACCCAGGAGCAGATATAGACTCAGATCACAATATAGTAGTGATGAAGAGTAGGCTGAAGTTCAAGACATTAGTCAGGAAGAGTCAATACGCAAAGAAGTGGGATACGGAAGTACTAAGGAATGACGAGATACGTTTGAAGTTCTCTAACGCTATAGAAACAGCAATTAGGAATAGCGCAGTAGGCAGTACAGTTGAAGAGGAATGGACATCTCTAAAAAGGGCCACCACAGAAGTTGAGAAGGAAAACATAGGTACAAAGAAGGTAGCTGCGAAGAAACCATGGGTAACAGAAGAAATACTTCAGTTGATTGATGAAAGGAGGAAGTACAAACATGTTCCGGGAAAATCAGGAATATAGAAATACAAGTCGCTGAGAAATGAAATAAATAGGAAGTGCAGGAAAGCTAAGACGAAATGGCTGCAGGAAAAATGTGAAGACATCGAATAAGATATGATTGTCGGAAGGACAGACTCAGCATACAGGAAAGTCAAAACAACCTTTGGTGACATTAAAAGCAACGGTGGTAACATTAAGAGTGCAACGGGAATTCCGATGTTAAATGCAGAGGAGAGAGCAAATAGGCGGAAAGAATACATTGAAAGCCTCTATGAGGATGAAGATTTGTCTGATGAGATAGAAGAAGAAACAGGAGTCGATTTAGAAGAGATAGGGGATCCAGTATTAGAATCGGAATTTAAAAGAGCTTTGGAGGACTTACGGTCAAATAAGGCAGAAGGGATAGATAACATTCCATCAGAATTTCTAAAATCATTGGGGGAAGTGGCAACAAAACGACTATTCACGTTGGTGTGTAGAATATATGAGTCTGGTGATATACCATATGCTTTCATAAAAGAATCATCCACACAATTACGAAGACGGCAAGAGCTGACAAATGCGAGAATTATAGCACAATCAGCTTAACAGCTCATGCATCGAAGCTGCTTACAAGAATAATATACAGAAGAATAGAAAAGGAAATTGAGAATGCGCTAGGTGACGATCAGTTTGGCTATAGGAAAAGTAAAGGGACTAGAAAGGCAATTCTGACGTTACGGCTAATAATGGAAGCAAGCATAAAGAAAAATCAAGACACTCTCATAGGATTAGTCGACCTGGAAAAAGCGTACGACAATATAAAATGGTGCAAGCTGTTCGAGATTCTGAAAAAAGTAGGCGTAAGCTATAGGGAGAGACGGGTCATATACAATATGTACAACAACCAAGAGGAAATAATAAGAGTGGACGATCAAGAACGAAGTGCTCGTATTAAGAAGGGTGTAAGACAAGGCTGTAGCCTTTCGCCCGTACCCTACTCTTCAATCTGTACATCGAGGAAGCAATAATGGAAATAAAAGAAAGGTTCAGGAGTGGAATTAAAATACAAGGTGGAAGGATATCAATGATACGATTCGCTGATGACATTGCTATCCTGAGTGAAAGTGAATAAGAATTAAATGATCTGCTAAATGGAATGGTCTAATGAGTACACAGTATGGTCTGAGAGTAAATCGGAGAAAGACGAAGGTAATGAGAAGTAGTAGAAATGAGAACAGCGAGAAACTTAACATCAGGATTGATGGTCACGAAGTCACTGAAGTTAAGTTCTGCTACCTAGGCAGTAAAATAACCAAGGACGGACGGAGCAAGGAGGACATCAAAAGCAGACTCGCTGTGTCAAAAAAGGCGTTTCCGGCGAAGAGAAGTCTACTAATATCAAATACCGGCCGTAATTTGAGGGAGAAATTTCTGAGGATGTACGTCTGGAGTACAGCATTGTATGGTAGTGAAACATGGACTGTGGGATAACCGGAACAGGAGAGAATCGAAGCATTTGAGATGTGGTGCTATAGACGAATGTTGAAAATTAGGTGGACTGATAAGGTAAGGAATGAGGAGGTTCTACGAAGAATTGGAGAGGAAAGGAATATGTGGAAATCACTGATAAGGAGAAGGGACAGGGTGATAGGACATCTGCTAAAACATGAGGGAATGACTTCCATGGTACTAGAGGGAGCTGTAGAGGGCAAAAACTGTAGAGGAAGACAGAGATTGGAATACGTCAAGCAAATAATTGAGGACGTAGGTTGCAAGTGCTACTGTGAGATGAAAGCACAGGAAAGGAATTCGTGGCGGGCCGCATGAAACCAGTCAGTAGACTGATGACAAAGAAGCGTGTTTGCCAGTTCTTTCAGCTGGACGCCACCTCTGTGACTTGCACGCCCTTAACCTGCACCAGTAGTCAGTAATCCTACTGGGGACAGGGGACCCACAGGTTATGTGGAATCACAGCTTCGTATAGTTCCTGGCACATCTTCACTTCATGCAGAGGTGAAGCTGGGGCATAGGTATCCATCACTGAAGGCTTCATGTTACAGATCACAATACACATATGTGAGCGCTGACACTTCATAATAAAGCGCATATTAAAATATAATGAGACTTTAATTACTCATAAAAATCACAAATGATGTCCCTTCGACTTGAAACTCGTTCATTTTTTTTATGTCATACACCAAACGTTGAAAGTATCTGTAAATTAAGGTTTTGTTACTGTTCATTATCAATGGTCTATACACCAATTCTTTACAACTGTAGAGAACAGTAAGATGATCAACATATACAACAAACATCACCCAAACAGGTTTTGAAAGTCCAAGAGTACTGACCGACAGCCATGTCATCCTCAGCCCATAGGAGTCACCGGATGCCGACACGGGGGGCGGGGGGGGGGGGAGGGAGATGCATGTGGTCAGTCAAGTAGCTCCTCATTTGGCTTCACAAGGTATGAGTGCACTCCGCATTATATACAGGGTGGTCCATTGATCGTGGCCGGGCCAAATATCTCACGAAATAAGCGTCGAACGAAAAAACGACACAGAACGAGACTTGTCTAGCTTGAAGGGGCAAACCAGACGGCGCTATGGTTGGCTCACTAGATGGTCAAACGGGTATCAACTACGTTTTTTTTCTAAATAGTAACCCCCATTTTTATTACATATTCGTCTAGTACGTAAAGAAGTATGAATGTTTTAGGTGGACCACTTTTTTCGCTTTGAGATTGATGGCGCTTTAATAGTCACAAACATATGGCTCACAATTTTAGACTAACGGTTGGTAACAGGAAGGTGTTTTTGGATTAAAATGCAGGACGTAGGTACGTTTGAACATTTTATTTCGGTTGCTCCAACGTGATACATGTACCTTTGTGAACTTATCATTTCTCAGAACGCATGCTGTTACAGTGTAATAATCTGTAAATACCACATTAATGCAATAAATGCTCAAAATGATGTCCGCCAACCTCAATGCGTTTGGCAATACGTGTAACGACATTCCTCTCAACAGCGAGTAGTTCGCCTTCCGTAATGTTCGCACATCCATTGACAATGCGCTGACGCATGTTGTCAGGCGTTGTCGGTGGATCACGATAGCAAATTTCCTTCAACTTTCCCCAGAGAAAGAAATCCAGGAGCGTCAGATCCGGTGAACGTGAGGGCAATGGTATAGTGCTACGACGACCAATCCACCTGTCATGAAATATGCTATTCAGTACCGCTTCAACCGCACGCGAGCTATGTGCCGGACATCCATCATGTTGCATGTACATCGCCATTCTGTCATGCAGTGAAACATCTTGTAGTAACATCAGTAGAACATTACGTAGGAAATCAGCATACATTGCACCATTTAGATTGACATCGATAAAATGGGGGCCAATTATCCTTCCTCCCATAATGCCGCACCATACATTAACCCGACAAGGTCGCTGATGTTCCACTTGTCGCAGCCATCGTGGATTTTCCGTTGCCCAATAGTGCATATTATGCCGATTTACGTTACCGCTATTGGTGAATGACGCTTCGTCGCTAAATAGAAGGCGTGCAAAAAATCTGTCATCGTTCCGTAATTTCTCTTGTGCTCAGTGGCAGAATTGTGCGAAGTCGTCGCCATGCGATTCCTTGCACATATAAATATGGTACGGGTGCAATTGATGTTGATATAGCATTCTCAACAACGACGTTTTTGAGATTCCCGATTCTCGCGCAATTTGTTAGCTACTGATGTGCGGATTAGCCGCGACAGCAGCTAAAACACCTACTTGGGCATCATCATTTGCTGCAGGTCATGGTTGACGTTTCACATGAGACTGGACACTTCCTGTTTCCTTAAATAACGTAACTATCCAGCCGACGGTCCGGACACTTGGATGACGTCGTCTAGGATACCGAGCAGCATACATAGCACACGCCCGTTGGGCATTTTGATCACAATAGTCATACATCAACCCGATATCTACCTTTTCTGCAATTGGTAAACAGTCCATTTTAACACGGGTAATGTATCACGAAGCAAACACCGTCCACATTGGCGGAATGTTACGTGATACCACGTACTTATACGTTTGTGACTATTACAACGCCATCTATCGCAAAGCGAAAGAAGTGGTCCAACTAAAACATTCATATTGGTCTATTTGGTTTGTGAGTCCTAAGAAATGGATATCCTGGGAAATGAACAGACTGAGAAGTTACGTGTGGCTTAAGCCCCATTTCAGACACGGGGTCTTTGTGAATGCTTAATCGTGGAGAAAAGAAGCTTCATTTCTTTATAAAGCGCGAGCCAGAATTGGCAACGATTGCCTATCACAATGCGCTGCTAATATTCCTGACAAGTGTTTCCAGGTGAGCCGCAGGTGTCCTTTTACCAAGTTCATCCCTCCCTCTGGTGGAAGACACCGAGTCACAGCTCCGTGCAGTGGTGTAGCTCAAGAGTGGTCGAGGTTTTGAGCACCAAAGCTGGTTTCCGCTTGTGGACACTGAACGAGGGGAGATCTCCATGAGCGAGGTTGGTCTTCCCAACTTCCTGTACCAGACGCTCGAATCATCTAAGTACGACTTCGGAAGCCAGTCGACAGCCATCCTTTGTTGGAACATGTGCCACGATCTGTACTATGCTTCATCCTGTTCCCCCAGGGCTGCCAAAGCGTTATACAAATACTTCGTACGAACACGTGACAGCAACTGAGCCCATCTCAGTTGCTGTGATGTCTCAATATGAAATACTTGTATAACGATTGGAATTCACGATATGCAGTGTTTTATGGCGCTATAAGATCAGTTCGTTTATTTGAATAAAAGCCTATGGGGCCTGAAGATGGAAAAATGAATTGCCGAAACTGATTGCTTTCATAATAGATAAAATATCTCAATGTATACGGTTGTTGATGATGATTATTGACATTGAAAAGTACTTATCAGCCAATGTTGCGTGGCCATGACGGACCAACAGAGATTGCTTAGCTTGCCCGTCTTTGGAACGAAATATGTCACTGATTCTGAGGTCAGTGATCCGAAAGTTAGTTGGTAGGTTTGTGGAGGTATGTGACATTAGATGTCTATGCACAGGTCATGTAATATGGGTACATAATGGGCGGGTGATTCGGGTAACCAGTGATGGAGCCGGATAGGATCCCAGATGGGCTTGGTTCAAATGGCTCTGAGCACTATGGGACTTTTCTGAGGTCATCAGTCGTCTAGAACTACTTAAACCTAACTAACCTAAGGACATCACACATGTCCATGCCCGAGGCAGAATTCGAACCTGCAACCGTAGCGCCTAGAACCACTCGGCCACAAAAGGCCGGCCAGATGGCTTTGATAAGGTTTACATCAGGCCAGTTGTGGTCGCAGAGACATCAACGTCTGTTCACTATAATGCTCCTCAAATAAACTCTGAGACACGAAGAGCTATGCTGCTGATAGATGATAGCGCCATCAGGGAGGACAGCAAACGTGAAGGGATGCAGATGGTTCACAGCCATCAGAGTGTCTTCCTTTATTAACACAGGTCCCAAGCGAGCGCAGTAGAATCTCACTCACAGCATACTGCTGCCCCCACCAGCCTATGTCCGTGCCGCACTGCACTTTTCGAGCCATCGTTCACCTCGATGACGGCGTTTTGTGGAGACGACGATCGATCTACTGCAGCAAAATTGTGATTCGACCAAAGAGCCCACAAAATCCCAATGATTGACAGTCGAATCCGATTGGTCCCGTGCCCACAGTCACTGAAACTGACGATGTCATTGGGTCAACATGTTAACACTTAGGGGTGGTCTGCCAAAGAATTCCATGTTCAACATTCTACGATGAACTGTGTACTCCGAAATACTTGTACGTGCACCAGCATTGTGCTCTTTCGGCAGAGATGCAACAGATCACCATCTATCCTACTTCGCAGAGCACACAAGCCTCCTAACCGCACATACTGTGAAGAGTCGTTGACGTCCGACCATTTAGCGTGTAGTGGTAGTATTACTGTCTCTAGCGTGTAGTGGTAGTATTACTGTCTTTCTGTGTCTTTCCATAGATGCTGACTGAGATGTGGCTGGCTCGTGTTATGCTTGCATTGAACCTTGGTTGCTATTCTGTGATTAGTCTCCTACGGTTATCGCGATTATGCTGTTAATCTCTCTCTCCACGAGTGGCAGCAGCAATGTGTATCGATATTCGCACCCTTGTACTATCTTTGGCCTCGCGCTGATAGTTTCCAGCTGTGCCATGTGCAGACAGATGGTCGGTTGGGGTGGAGCAGCGAGGAAGTCTCCGTGGCGCGTGTCTGGCCGGGGCCACTGGCGGCGTCCAAACGCGCTCGGAGTGTGAGGCGAAATTCATGGCCGATAACGTTCTGGTTACCTGCCCTCAGCCGTTGACGTAAATTCAGGCAGTGTATTTTCCTCGTTGTGTTGTGGCTGTCCAGCACGGAGTGTAGTTTCACAGCTGAATGTGTAATTCGTTGTGGGCGCCGATACCTTCTGCGTTGTTCCATTGAACGCCCTGTTGTGTGCTGGTCGGGTGGAGCAGAAGTTATCCTGTCGCTTGGTCCGTTGACTATCTGTCGCTTGGGTTGCCGCCGGATTGAGTATTGTTGGGCCGACTGCCTGTCTCACCTAAGCGAGCGCCGTTCGATGTGCTGACTTTTCTTATTTGTCTTCGTTGTTGTTTATGTATGGCTTTTAGCCGATTTTAAATTGAAGTTGTGCTTAAGGTGTTAGAGTGTTTGGCACTTCATCCTAATTTAGAGAAATGTTTTAAGATGAGGCTTTCTCCCTATTAAAATTCAAATTTTTGTTTTTGAGTCTTAACTGATTGGCCTTCAGCTGGTTTTAAATTAAAGTTGAAAGTGAGATTGAATGGCGCATTTAGCTGGGAATTAGATTCTTAAATTAATGTTTGGCTTGCTCTGATTTTAATGTTTTCTTTACTCTTGTAACGTTTGTCAAATAAATAAAGTAGTACGTTCCAGTGTAGCTGACAGCCACTCATTTTGGCCCCTTTCCGCAAAGTAAACTATCTGTCCTGTCCTGTGGGGGCAGCAGGGGATCTCACAAACGACAGTAGCACGTGAACATTCGACCAGCTTCGCCATTTTCGGGATACTCGTTCTCAGGCTGTGAGTAACAGTAATCTGCCCTTCGTCAGATTCGCCCACCTCAGTGTATTTCCCCATTTGCAGTACACGACTTCGCTATGGCACCCCCCCCCCACCCCCCCCCCCCCCCCCGTCCCCATCTGCTCCACCTGCACAGGATGGTCACCGCGCCACGCGTTCGCAACGCCACCAGCCGGCATCCTGCGACGCGGAGAGCAGTGGCCGTAATATTTTGGCTGCTCAGTGCAGGTGTAAGTAAACACAAGGACAAAGGGCACAAATTTTGTGCGTAGCTGGTTTCGTGGCACCTTTTGGACTAGTGCCACTGCATCGGCAGTATACGAGAACCTCACAAAAATGACGAAAAATGTGGAGCACAACATTGCGGCTAGCTATACATTCGTAAATCGGTGACGTAAAAGTATTGCCAGGTTTCGAAAAAATGCTACAGTGATACCTGTAAGGCACTGTAGAACATGTGTGCTAGAGATAAATAAATGGCATTCCAACTAATACACTCTAACACCAAGCACAATTCTTCATTAAGACTCAATCATGTTATAGAGTTCATTCATAATAACCACGTGATGACACCGTTACTCAAAGCAGGTATCAAATCAAGAAATGGGACTACCACAATGAGGTAAATTAGCTCACGCCAAATGAATTAGTGGAACCATGAAATGTCTCTAAAAATACTTACCCGGGCTGTCAGTTCTTAAACGGTAGACAGTGACATCGCCATCGGATCCTGAAAAAGAAAATCGTGCTTATCTCTAAGAAAAACTGCACATGTATTTCATTACTTGGTATAAAATTGTTATTCACTATCATTCCAAGACATACATAACATAAAAAACTAATGTATTTACCTGTAACGGGATCAGCGGCGCTGAATTCAGTAGCTGTGCCTACTGCTAAGAAAACGCAGATGACAAAATTAGCGCTTCTGCAGAACATTATGCAGGCACAAGGATGTCGACCCAAGTAAAGAACTTTTCCTTCAAAATATCTTCACCACATCTGCACACTGCTGAACAACCTGTAATTTTATGAATAAATAAAGTTCTAACATTAGTTTTCTTTTAGCTAGGTGTGTAGCAAATTAGCTAGGGAAAATAAGTGTTTTCGTCCAACTTGGGTTGCATCATTGTATAAGATTGATAGCGCACAGTCCTACCCAAGCGGTTTACCTCTGGAACCATTTAAGATATCATAATTCTATTTCCTTCTGATCAAATGTGAGGAAGGGCTCTCTAGAAAATCCCTGTGCACCTGTGATCTAGGGCTGCAGTCTTTGACTAGTAACCAAACAGTATGCAGTCCCAGGTTCAAAGCCCGCCACCGCTTAAACCTTGGTTAATAATTAACATTGGCGGCCCTGACTTCCGTTATAAGTAGTCACCCTCATTCTGCCAACGGCCATGTCAAAGAGAGCAGAGGAGCGGACAGAGATTCAGGGCATTCACTTACTCTTTGGGGTGCGAAACTGCCCCTAACGCGGAAGAATCGGCAAGGATCAACGGCGTGAGGGTGCAGAAAGCAATGGAAACTAATCCATCAGAGAGACATAAATTTAATCTACAGGACATGTGGACTGCAATTGAAAAAGTGTCATGATGATCTTTCCGTTGGTAAAAGATTCCGGAAGAGTCCACCGTTCGGATCTCTGGGAGGGGACTGCCACGGTGGAGGTGACCAGGAGAAAAAGATTGAATAGTCAACGAAAGGACAGTGTTCTACGAGTCGGGGCGTGGAATGTCAGAAGCTTGAACGTAGCAGGGAAGCTAGAAAATTTGAAAAGGGAAATGGAAAGCCTCATTCTAGATGTAGTAGGAGTCAGTGAAGTGAAATGGAAAGAAGACAAAGATTTCTGGTCAGATGAGTAAATGGTGTTATCAATAGCAGTAGAAAGTGGTGTAACGGGAGTAGAATTCGTTATGACTAGGAATGTAGGGCAGACAGTGTGTTATTGTGAACAGTTCAGTGACAGGATTCTTATTATCAAAATCGACAGTAAACATGCCGATGTCGCAAGCTCAAGATGAAGAGACAGAGAAAGTATACGAGGTTATTGAAAGGGTAATACAGTACACAAAGGGAGATATAACTGTAATAGGCATGGGGGACTGGAATGCAGCTGCCGGGGAAGGAGTAGAGAAAAAGGTTACAGGAGACTCTAGGCTTGGGAACAGGAGTCAGAGAAAGACTACTTGCGTTCTGTAATAAATTTCAGCTAGTAATAGCGAATACTCTTGTCAAGAATCGCAAGAGGAGAAGGTATACTTGGGAAAGGCTGTGTGATACGGAAATATTTCAGTTACACTACATCATAGTAAGATATAAATTCCGAAATCAGATACTGAATTGTACGGTGTACCCAAGAGCTGATATAGACTCAGATCACACAGTAGCAGTGATGAAAAGTAGGCTGAA